>NC_140169.1:93171469-93771469 GCF_963971535.1 Notolepis coatsorum | reverse complement strand
AGATAATGTTGATATTCAAAAGTTTCGAGAGGAGTGGAAGTTTGAAGACAGACTAGGGCTGGGCGATATGGCCAAAAACGTTATCGCGATAAAATTATACAATTATTTTCATATAACTCGATATCGATAATTATGCCCGGCGCCGATGGACGGGCTATTAATAGACTTGTTTTGCTGCTGCGAATGTCTCGAGTTGATGTCGTCATCAGTCCGCGCACGTTAGCCAGAGCAAGCGGTGTATTCCATGACAATGTACTAAATATGACCCTAAAATACTCCGTTCCGCCCCAATACATTGCAACGACGTCCACCGCATACCCCACACTACTATAACCGTGGCCTCAGAATTCACGCCACACACACACTCGGCACGTAAACTATAAAATAGCGCCGTGCAAGCTAATTATCCTAGCCAGCCTTGTTTCCAATGCACTAAATATGACCCTAAAATACTCTGTTCCGCCCCAATACATTGCAACGACGTCCACCGTATACCCCACGGGCCCACACTACTATAACCGTGGCCTCAGAATTCACGCCACACACCCACTCGGCACGTAAACTATAAAATGGCGCCGTGCAACCTAATTATCCTAGCCAGCCTTGTTTACTACTTGAGTCCTACCTCTCTACCGGGTCTCCTTCCGCTGTCGGCCATCTCCTTCACTGATTGGTTGTTAGTGCGTGTGCTCATATCCAAGCTTGGAAAATCGATATTGAAACTTTGCGACCACGTTTCATGTTTATTTCAAGGAAATAATTTATCGCGATAGTTATCGTTATCGTTTTATCGCCCAGCCCTAAGACCGACTACAATATGATGCGGGGTGGTGAGTTAAAACACAGTGTGTGTGTGTGTGTGTGTGTCCCGACCCCACTTCTATGTTTCAATAAATTATTTGCATTTAAAACTATTAACGCTGACTCATTCCTTCAGTCCACTCAAAATTATGCTAATATTCCTTATGTTGTTTATGATATTAATTGAAAATAGCATATGAGAGTATTATATAGTAATAATAACACATGGCGATATACTAAAAAGCTATTAATAATTTTTGGCTGGTAAAAAATCTGCCCGGCTGGTAGTTTTTTTTTTTTAAATCTACCAGCCAAATGGCTGGTAAGTCAAAAAGTTAAGTTTGTTCCCTGCCTTCTAGCATGATGTCAGGTCAGTAGAATTTTTAAATAAGTCAGTACAAATTAATCAGAATGTTGCTCAATGTTGGGGTTTACGGTTGAGGGACTGAGGGAGGGGGTAAGAAATGGAGAGTTGAAAAAGGGGTGAGAAATAGAAAGGAGAGTAGAACATGTTTGTTCATTTAAAAGTGTTACAAAATTGTATGTACATTATGTTATGAGGTGGTGAGCAACTTAACATTACACTGATTATTGCTGTGATGTACTTTTATAATTAAATAAATACATTTCATATACATTTGAAATTCATGGTTTGTTGTGTTCTTTATCAGTAGTTTATAAATGTATGTTATGGCAATTCATGATGTATTTTTGTTAGGGATGCCCCGATCACGTTTTTTGCCACCGATACCGATCACCGATCGTCGTGAGCCATATCGGCCGATACCGATCCGATACCGATCGTTTTTGATTAAAAAGAAATTAAAAATTATTTTATATAAAAAGTTTTTTTTTTTTTTTTTTTATAAAATATATATATTATATAATTAGACTTGTACTTGTATTATCTGCGAGACATCGCCACCACGCAACAAGTCAAAATGCTCGCTATCTGCAAACAGCTCCACTGTCTGTGTGTACTCTAGTAGCCCTAGCTCCAAAAAGGATTCTCCGGCGCTGCAGCGGGACCCTATTGGTAACGTTATGCTTTGGTCATTTCACATTCAGCAAGCCCTCAGCTCGAATACGCATTCAATCAATGTTATAAGACATTGATATCAGGAGCTATCTGTAGCTACTGCTAGCCGGCTAGATGACGTTAAGACAACTATTTAGTTCAATCGGACATTTCGTTTCGAACCGTGAACTAACGTCAGCTAACGCAAGCTAACGCAAGCTAACGGAGATATCAACATGGGCTACTAGACTTCCTGGGGCATTTGTTGATATCCGGAGCTATCAGTAGCTAGCCGGCTAAATACCGTTAGACAATGCCTACTAAAAGTGAATAGTTGACTGGGTAATTTTGTTTAAACAGTAACGATAGCTAGGTAGCTAACGTTAGCTCAGGTCGAATGCACTATCTAGACTCAGCAGAGGAGGTCCGCCTCCTCTGTGTTTACAAACTCTACACGGGTACGGGCGGGGCTAGGGAGGAGGAGCAGTTTACAGGTCCTGTGCGTCTGAGACAAGCGAGTGAGATATCCACTTGATCAGTTTCCGCGATCGGCGAATATGACTAATTATCGGAATTCCCCGATCGCATATTTATACTGATTATCGGCCGATAATGATCGGTGGCCGATCGATCGGGGCATCCCTAATTTTTGTAAGTTTGGGTCCCGGGGAAACACCAAATTTCTCTTTTGGGTCTCGAGCTGAAAAAGTTTGGGAACCCCTGCTCTAGGCATCTATGTTTCTATATGTTTCATATGCTATGCAATGTTGTGAGAGTGTTGTTTGAATGCAATGTGTTGCTGCTGTATAAATAAACCCTTTGAGCAAACAAATGCATTTGTTATCGTTTTTTGGTATTTTTAGTTACAATTGATCGATTAATTGATTGTTAACATTATCAATGATCGAGTCAGGAAAGTGCTTACAATTTGCAACCCTAATTATATCAATATAAGTTATTTAATGCCGGTCAGCTGGTGGTGACAGGGGAAGACATTTATATTTCAATAATCATAAGAAAAGAACATATATACAGCATATTGAATTATGAATATATTATTACTGTAATCCCTGTATAGTAAAGAATACATTATCCTTACAAAGTGTCCTGGGCTGATAAGCGTTACTTTATTGTGTAAACTGATCCTATACTTCCAAGGCTGCGCTAGAGTTACTACTTACTACTGCTATGAAGCTACTGTTTAAAATGGACTTATCTGCTACTTGATTTGACAGCTGTCTGGCTGCTGCAATGGAATCAATAGGATGGTGGAGTGGAGCAGCTCTAGTGGTAGAGCTGTTTCTAGTGGTGGAGCTATTTTCAGTGGTAGAGCAGCTCTAGTGGTAGAAACGTTTCTAGTGGTAGAGCAGTCCTAGTGGTAGAGCAGTCCTAGTGTTAGAGCAGTCCTAGTGGTAGAGCAGTCCTAGTGTTAGAGCAGTCATAGTGGTAGAGCAGCCCTGGTGGTAGAGCAGTCCTAGTGGTAGAGCAGTTTCTAGTGGTAGAGCAGTCCTAGTGGTAGAGCAGTCCTAGTGGTAGAGCAGCCCTGGTGGTAGAGCAGCCCTAGTGGTAGAGCAGTCCTAGTGGTAGAGCAGCCCTAGTGTTAGAGCAGTCCTAGTGGTAGAGCAGTCCTAGTGGTAGAGCAGCCCTGGTGGTAGAGCAGTCCTAGTGGTAGAGCAGTCCTAGTGGTAGAGCAGCCCTAGTGGTAGAGCAGTCATAGTGGTAGAGCAGCCCTAGTGGTAGAGCAGCCCTAGTGGTAGAGCAGTCCTAGTGGTAGAGCAGTCCTAGTGGTAGAGCTGCCCTGGTGGTAGAGCTGCCCTGGTGGTAGAGCTGCAGCTCCAGTGGTAGGGCAGCTCAAGTGGTTGGGTAGCTCTAGTGCATAGGTGTCAAACTCACGGCCCGCGGGCCAAATCCGGCCCGCCACGTCATTTGATGTGGCCCCCCAAGAGCTCAGGTAAAAAAAAAGAAAAAAAAAATGTTTACATTAATATTGGGTTAAAAAATAGCAGTGTTAAAATAATTGTGGGTTAATGCGTTAATAAAGCTTTAACTTTGACAGCCTTAGTTATTACACATTCTTACACATACATGTATGTTGAACATCTGAGGTAACAAAGGAAAAAAGCCAAAAGCACTTACTCCTCAGACATTCTTTGACAATTTTACAGCCCAAAATACAAAAAAGATCCAGGCGGAATAGGTAACAAAGGGTTGAAGAAATATTGTCTGAACTGTCAGATGCAAACTGGCTGTGTGACATAACCGAGCATCTCGCTCAATTGAATAAGAAGCTGTAGGGACGCAAACAAGTCCCACCCAAAACTTGACCAATATAGTTGTGAACTGAGACAACCCTTATTTTGTTATTTTTGAGTACAGTTACAGTTGTGTGTTCATGCAGACACATAATAGCAATTTCATTACGAATTGAAAATGGGGGACCCTGATGTAAACAAGTCGAAAGTCTTTCTCTGGTCTGCATCCCCTTAACAATTGTGTGTATTGAGCTGTACTATACTCCTGTACCCATTCTGCAATCTGTTAATTAAACTATCTTCCATTAGTTGGATGTATGGCCTCTGCAAGGTTGTGTGCAGCCATTTGTTTTTGTAACATCTGCTACATCTGTCCCACGTGTTCTTTGCAGCTCACAGTTGTTAGTTCTGCCCCTCTTGATTGTGACAAAAAGGTTTTGAACAAACTTAATGTCATAGCTTGTATTTGATGATATTCTTCTTTGTTATTTACTTGAATGGTTTGATCATTGATTGGTGGAGTAATATGGGGTTCTGATAAACTAAAATTATTTGTTAAAATAACATAAGCTAACATATATTTTTACATTTATGCAAATGAATATGCAATATGTATAACTTGAATAAGTAATAAATACAGAAACACCATGTTTAACAATATGTAAATGTGTAGCTACTAGGGATGCCCCGATCACGTTTTTTGCCACCGATACCGATCACCGATCATCGTGAGCCATATCGGCCGATACCGATCCGATCGTTTTTGATTAAAAAGAAATTAAAAATTATTTTATATAAAAAGTTTTTTTTTCTTTTTTTTTTATAATAAAATATATATATTATATAATTAGACTTGTACTTGTATTATCTGTGAGACATCGCCACCACGCAACAAGTCAAAATGCTCGCTATCTGCAAACAGCTCCACTGTCTGTGTGTACTCTAGTAGCCTCCAGCTCCAAAAAGGATTCTCCGGCGGTGCAGTGGGACCCTATTGGTAACGTTATGCTTTGGTCATTTCACATTCAGCAAGCCCTCAGCTCGAATACGCATTCAATCAATGTTATAAGACATTGATATCAGGAGCTATCTGTAGCTACTGCTAGCCGGCTAGATGACGTTAAGACAACTATTTAGTTCAATCAGACATTTCGTTTTGAACTGTGAACTAACGTCAGCTAACGCAAGCTAACGCAAGCTAACGGAGATATCAACATGGACTACTAGACTTCCTGGGGCATTTGTTGATATCCGGAGCTATCAGTAGCTAGCCGGCTAAATACCGTTAGACAATGCCTACTAAAAGTGAATAGTTGACTGGGTAATTTTGTTTAAACAGTAACGATAGCTAGGTAGCTAACGTTAGCTCAGGTCGAATGCACTATCTAGACTCAGCAGAGGAGGTCCGCCTCCTCTGTGTTTACAAACTCTACACGGGTATAGGGATGGGAATTGATAGGATTTTATCGATACGATTCCATTATCGATTCTGCTTATCGATTCGATTCTTTATCGATTCCCTTATCGATACCTGATCAATTTATAATTTAAATAAATAAATTGGAAATGCAACAGAACTACATTTAGTCATTTAGCTGACGCTGATCTAAATCAATGACTAGATTCTAAAGCATTCAAGTAGTTTTCACTGCACATAGAAGTAGCCAAACAGCGGGAGCATTTCGGGAGCATATTACCAAAACCCAGGCAATTTCGAGCCCTTAAGGAATCAAATAGAGTCTGCCATGGCTACATGCTAACGTAACGTTATTGCGCAACTGTAGGCAGCGATAAGGGAATCGAAAGTCACAGGAGCCACACGGTTCCAGGCATCGGCCAATTATGAACCGGTTCCCAACGGGTTTTCGGGTTTTCGATTCCCATCCCTACACGGGTACGGGCGGGGCTAGGGAGGAGGAGCAGTTTGCAGGTCCTGTGCGTCTGAGACAAGCGAGTGAGATATCCACTTGATCAGTTTCCGCGATCGGCGAATATGACTAATTATCGGAATTCCCGGATCGCATATTTATACTGATTATCGGCCGATAACGATCGGTGGCCGATCGATCGGGGCATCCCTAGTAGCTACATTTATTTTACATTACATTAACATTTATACGGTCTTTGGCCCTTTGAGGGCAACCATAATGCTGATGTGGCCCTCTGTGAAAATGAGTTTGACACCCATGCTCTAGTGGTACTGTACATACATTTACATTTTGTCATTTAGCTGACAATTTTATCCAAAGCGACTTACAAGTTCTGTACGACAAGTCGGCAGGAACGGTACAACTCTTTCAGCTGAGTAACAATGTTCATCAAATGGTGCTGATGAAACTTGGGTGCTGCAGTGTTGAGTGCAGGGAGCGAAATTAACTTTTTGACTCACCGGCCAGTGGCGGGTAGATGGGAAGAGTCTACCCGCCAAGCATATTTCTTACCTGCCAATATATATTTTATATATACAATTTTTTTTTAAATAAAATATATATTATATAATCATACTTGTAGTTGTATTATCTGCGAGACATCGCCACCACGCAATAAGTCAAAATGCTTGCTATCTGCAAACAGCTCCACTGTCTGTTTTGGCTGTGTTGCTCTTCTAGAAAAATAATCCTTTCAGGGTTGCCTATTGAAATACTGTACACTTTCCTGATTAATTGAAATGGGGGACCCTGATGTAAACAAGACGAAAGTCTTTCTCTGGTCTGCATCCCCTTAACAATTGTGCGTATTGAGCTGTACTGTATTGTACCCATTCTGCAATCTGTTAATAAAGTTTTCAATCAATCAATCAATCAATCACATCTCCAGTACAGAAACATTGTTTGAGTTTGCCAATTACATCACATCGCTTGCACTCCGGTGCTGCAGCTGGACCCATTGCCCACCTCTGCTGTTGATAACGCTAGCCAAGTTATTATACACACAGATACACAGTGGGCCAGTGACTTTGGTGTAGGGGTGTAACAATGCATCGATCCTAAGGGGGAAATTCAACTGCATCGATTTGAAAATGTTAGAATAGATTATCGCAATTTTAATGTGTACACGTTATGTTATTGTCATGTCCGTTACAGCCAACACACCGACATACGCTACTGCATCAACGTTATGATTAACAAAGCAAGGCATTCGTTTTGTTGCATTAACGTTATATTACTATTGCTATCGATAAATCTAGGTGTTCTAAAATCTATTGCTATTGGTAAGAGAGACTATAATAAGTTGGTGTCTCGGAAAACGAGAGCCCTGATCGCGGAGTTTCAGGAAGTAAACAAGAAAAATGAGAGCTTCCGATTGGTCATTTGCTTTATTTCCCATGAAACCAGTCACTTCACTCTACTGTGATTGGACCGTTGGCTTGAGTGCAATGTGGGACTTGTAGTTTTTTAACGATCTCGCAGCGGAGGGAAAAAAAGACGAGAGAGGCTATAATCTGTATTCGCACAGCGTGCGCGTAATTGATTTTTACCGTTCGCATACAAATATTTTTAGGGGCCTGCTTATGAACTACACGTCTACACGCCACACGGCGGGCAGCCCTCTAAGTGTCATGCGCCAAAGGTAAAAACAGACCGCCCCTGGCGGGCGGTGGGCTTTAGTTTCGGTCCCTGGTTGAGTGCATAGTAAAGACATAATAGTATAGTAGGAGGTACGGTAGAGTGCATGACAGACTCAGTAGTATAAGGCCCCGTTTAGACGAGTGTTTTGTGAACAGAAACCACAAAAGTCATCTTGCGGTTTCACTTTTAATTTTACGTTTAGACGAGCGTTTTGGGGTGAAATTCTCCGTGCAGGCCTGTACACTGCGATGATATGATCGCAAATTGCCCCCTAATTTGGTCCGTGCGAGTTTAAAATAATATCTGGGGGCAAGCTTGCGAGTGGTAATTTCAACCCTTCATTCGCATTTCACTCCTAAATTAATCCATACAAATTGTAGTAAAACATTAGCCTACAACCAGGGCTGTACAGTGCAATATAATGTTGCGGTTGTAATTTAATTAGACAGACCAGCGCGGACCTTTAATAACATGCAATTTAATTGACACGAGCAATGAGCTAACGGTAGCTTCTAACCAAGGTTACCATTAGGATTATGCTAAGCTAACTAGCGATCTCTGCTAACCCTGGAAAACGGTCAAAGCGGACTCCACAAGACTAGTTCCATTCGTGAGGAAAGGGGTGGGTTATATTGACAACGCTTGACAACAGAAGTTTAAACATAACTTCATATTTATTGGTTATTCATTTCTGTATATCATTGAATTTCCATCTCCGTGTGTCTCCATCTCTTCCTGTTTACATTCGAGTGTGACGTCATCACCTACGGCAGCTTAGACTATCAAAACGCGAAGGGTCTCTCTCTCTCTCTCTCTCTCTCGCTCTCTCTCTCCATTCAATAATTTAAAGTAGCCAAATGTTACACACAGTATAAATACTAACTGGATAGTTGATGATATAAACATTTAATTTCATTATCTGAAATATTCTAAAATCATTAAGTCTGTGTGATTATTATTTTCTCACAGTAGTGTGTGTGTGTATATATATATATATATATGTGTGTGTGTTTGGCTAAAGTGGATATAAAACACAGTACTGTGTAAAAGGCACCCAAGAGTTTTTATATAAATTGTCTTAGATGTAAATAATTTTTTTATTAGTGTGTCAGTAAGTAGACTACTCTTAGTACATTTTCATTAAATTATTTTTTAAAGCATCTTCATGGTTTAATAATGCAAATATATGTTGCAGGGACTTATTATAATCATCATATTGGCGTGACTGTATGCATCAAAGGGTTAAATCAAGCATTTTTAAGTGCTTTAGAGGAAATGTCAAAATATTGCGATATCATTTAGAGGCCATATCGCCCAGCCCTACTATAATGGTAAAATAGTTATTTAAAAATTTGCCCCTAAAAAATATTGTTTGCCCCTAAATTTCTCATTTAGGGGCAAGTGTGCCCCTAGTGAAAAAGCTTAGCGTACAGCCCTGCCGTGCAGACGACGCTGTAACGACGGAGTCCCGCTGTCACACGATTGGCGCATATGTCACATGACGTGCTGTGAAGACCCGCCCTACTCTGCCTCTGATTCGCAGACTGTGGATGGGGAATGTGATTGGACCAAAGCAGCGTCACTCACAGACAGTGGGTCCACTCACAGGTCTCACGCCGCGGGACAGATTCTTGTGTATTTAACCCTTTCACTGCCACACGACAGCCGGTTGTGTGATAGTAAAGGGGTAACCTTCTGTCGTGTGGCAGTGAAAGGGTTAAAAGTACTGCCAATGTAGCCTTCAGGTGATCTCCGTTGATATAAGTCAGACATACTTGCTTTGTTTACGTCTCGGCTACTGGCGCATACCTGCTACCTGTGACGTAAGCAGTACGCGCGACCAGAGCCGTGACAACCCTTTCGTCATCGTTTTAACAGATTTATACGTTTTGATAGTTTAGACGAGATCGCAAAGCTTTTGCGTTTCTAGGAATTCCACCCTGGAAGGTAGTCTCACTTTTTTGCGGTTTCACCCCGTAAAAACGCTGTTTCCGTATAAACGAAAGGCACATCAGCAAAAATATTTTTGCGGATTCACCTGCTAGCGTTTCCGTCTAAACGGGGCCTAAGACAGTAAGAAGAATGTTAGTGTTTTTAGTTTTAGTTAGTGGTAGAGCAACTCTAGTAGTAGAGCAGATCTAGTGGTAGGGCAGCTCTAGTGGTAGAGAGGATAAAACACAAAAAAGCATAGGTTATGGTTATTGCTGTTTCACTGCCACTTGTTTTCTCAGATACACACACACACACACACAAAGAGAAAGGCAGGGTATAGTCTGGTAGAGACGGCTGCTCTCATGAGTTAAACTTCACAGCATCGAGATCAACAACAATTATGGTGTCATTGTGTATATACAGGGCTCTGACTGGCTCCAACAGCCTGCGTATTCAGCATTTCGTCTTGACGACTTCCTGATACACAGCACACCATCCGCTCTTCTCAGCAACATGCAGTGTCAGGCACTCCATGTATACAGCGGGTGTCTGAGTCACCTGGATGTTTAGCCTACAGTCCAGTGGTTAAATATTACAACAGTTTTTCGCCCCTCTCTATAGCACGGCTGCCTGTTGACCTTGAAAAGGATGCCGACTAACAAACTGCAAATATTGGCCCGTGCGTCACAACACGTCACACACCTCATAATTCTCTGACTATGACAACTGAAGCCATGGGCTGGATGATTTGTGGCAGGGCCATGCAGCTAATGCAATCTTGCTAGTTGCAATGTTAGCACATAATGCCTGTTTGGTTAATAAAAACGGATAGGGGCTATGCAAGTAATACGCATGTCATATTACGTAATATACCGCCCACAGTGTTTACACCCCACATGGTGCTAGGTCCATGAACGAATTTAGAGAACAGATGTAACGTTACCAAGGTACGCTGTTGTGACATATGGTCTGTTCTGAGTCTAATGGTCAACAGAGCAGCACACAGTGGGATGAGTGGGCAGGGAAACCAACAGCGGGGTGATCGAGACATGATCAAAACACACATTCATTACACGTAGTCACCGTACACCAGCCTTTTCGTACATATAAAACGAACTGTCAAAATGTTCACACGACCACCTACTTACTCTGAGGCAGAAGAAGGTGTGTCTCTTGGCCAGGCAATGAGGCAACATGGCTGCGGTTAGCTTTCTGACCAACCAAAACCACAATAGCAAGCCAGGCGATTGATTGATTGAATTGATTGAAAACTTTATTAACAGATTGGAGAATGGGGTACAGTACAGCTCAATACACACAATTGTTAAGGGGATGCAGACCAGAGAAAGACTTTCGTCTTGTTTACATCAGGGTCCCCCCTTCCCCATTTTCAATTCATCATTTTGTTGCATGTTTGAAATAACATCACTGGGTTTAAGCACAGTCAGTCACATAGATGATATGTGAGATGAGTTGAAGACGAGTGGAACTCTATAATAACGGACTGTACACAGTTAGCTTACCTGCAGGACCACTTCGCTGGGTAGCTGGGCCGCCCTGAAGAGGTCCAGAACTCTCCCGTTGGAAGCGACTTTTTTGGTATTGTCCGTGTCGCAATAAACGAACAAATCCGAATAGTACTTCTGCTCGACGTCAGTTAAGGTGAGGCTTTCCATTGTGGTTTCAAACGAACCACGAAAACAGGACTGCTTGGCTGTTGATCAGCCCTTGGCCACACTGGCTACTGGGGGCTGGATCCACGAAATAAAAATGGGCGAGACTTCAGAATGATGCCAACTAAGCTAACGCTCTTACCTAGCAACACGACACAGGCTCGGTATACACCGTTAAACGCTGTCGCCTTGTCGCTCCGAGTCAGTTGCGATACGGTAAAAATGTCCAAAGATAACGACGTGAAATGTCTCCGGACAGTTCCACCTAAACTTGTTGTTGGGCTATACTAGCCCACAGCCGAGTTAGCAAACAGCCGCCGACCGTTAGCCGTGGGGAGCTAACTAGCTATAGCTTCAATCAAAGTCGGCAGCGAGCACAAGCTAGCAAGTCAGCCTGGCCGGGAGGTCTACGTACGGAGCGCAATAATAATAGTCGCTCTCCTTCTATTCCAATGTAGCGTGGCGTTCTGCGTTTCGGTTAGAGATAAATTCCGCGCAGAGCGGGTTTTAGTAAAGTTTCGGGCTCTTTTTCAGGTTCCTTCCTCCTCCATCATCATCAGTCATAGCCGCCATTCCTGTCATAGGATGCCTATGGGCCCGTGACGTCATCGTGCAGACCTTAGTGCGCGAGCTTTGGCCCAGCGGGGACCCGGATGAGGGATGTCAACACTGTGGTTTGGCTACAACGTTCTGTTGACATGACATTCCTAATAGACTAGTTTGATTGATTGATTGATTGATTGATTGATTGATTGATTGATTGATTGATTGAAAATTGTATTAACAGATTGCAGAATGGGTACAATACAGTATGGCTCAATACACACAATTGTTAAGGGCATGCAGACCAGAGAAAGACGTTCGTCTTGTTTACAAGAGCCGCACGCAGAGCAAGCTGCTGGCCATTATGGGCAATACCAACCACCCTCAGTCTCCACCACAGCCTGGTGGGGCAGAGCAGCAGTCGCAGCGGACGGATAATCTCCCTGCACTCCCGGATTGAGCGGCATAGGAGGTCCTTTGTCCCCACTGCCATCAGACTGTACAACAGCGTAATATAGTGCAGGGGACCTTGACCTCTGACCTGTTCCCTGTTCCCCACACATCTGTTTTTATACACATGTTTTTTACACACTTGTTTTATACACCTGCTTTTATCTCATCACGCTCTTATTGATATTGATAGTATGATTTAATTGAATTTTATCATGTGCTTATTTTTAATTCATGATGCAGACATAACGTGAAACAACTGAATGAGAACTGTCAATGTATACTGTGTGAGCTGCGAGATACCCTGAATTTCCCCAAGGGGATTAATAAAGTATCTATCTACATAAGGGTCCCCCATTTTCAATTCATCATATGACATACATGGGCGGCTACGTGGCGTAGTGGGCAAGGCGCTCGCCACGAAATGCTGGAGACGCTGGGCTCGTCAGTTCGAGCCCAGCGCTCCACATTTGCTTTCAGTTTAGCTGGTCGTTCATACTAATACACATTGGCCGTATTAGGGGGTGGCAAACTGATGGGTGGGGATCGGGCGTTGTGGACAGCGACTCCTACAGGTCGGTTGGTGCGCCTGCGCAGTAGAATCAGGAAGTGTCGGGGGCAGCGTGAGCCTCCCACGCGTTACTCCTCGCCACTGAGAGATCGAGCTGCGCAGGTGAAAAGATGCGACTGCTGTTACCTCAAGTACCGGAGGGGACTTGTGCTATGTATGACTTAGTCCACATTGCAGCCGGCTTGTGGGAGGCAAGAAACAGCGTCCGTGACAGGGGAGGGTTGAATTGGATGATACGAAATTGGGATGGGAGAAAAATATAGAAAATGGGAGAAAAAGTGGATCAAAAAAAAAAAACATATATGACATACATGACATACAGATAGACAGTACTGCTACATCTATACATTAATGACATACCAGATTTACAAATACAGTACTGTTTGATACAAGAAGAGTCTAAAAAAGAGAGTATATACATTTGATGAAGAAACTGTACATGGCTACAACGTTCTGTTGACATGACATTCCTAATAGACTAGTTAACACTAGTATGAACGAAAGGTTATCCTATAACCTAGTTATATGAATACTGGCAGAGCGTCTCGCTCTTTGCCATTATGAGATATCTCTTATCTCCTAGCACCTACTGTGCTCACGAACAAACAATTGCACTCCATGCACGTGACCAGGCCACGCCCCCACGTCCTGCTATATGACGCCGGACATGGTCGTACTATACCTTCCTCAGAAAAAGTTTCCAACACTGAAAACCCAACCAAGGGACCTCAGGGCGCTAAGAGCGAGACGCTCTGCCAGTATTCATATAACTAGGTTATAGGATAACCTTTCGTTATATTATCATACTGGTCATCGCGTCTCGCTCTTTGCCATTATGAGATATGGGACAGAGCAGACGCGTGACCCAACAAGTGTACCCCCTGAGGGCCCGTAAGCCCCACTACCAGGGAGGAGGGGAGTCCCGTCCACCCGCCCGTCCTAACGAAGGGGGGGAGGCAGTCAACTCCACCAAAGTGCGGAAAAAGGGGGAACCAGAGACCCCTGAAAACGCACAGCACAGGCGGGACCACGTGTGACACAGCACCCCGTGGCACACACCCCTGATAGCCCACCAAATGGCGGGACGCAGGAGAGGTCCCCCAGTCATGTCCACGAGGTCAAACTTAACAAAGGGACCCGGGGAGGACCAGGAGGCCGCAGCACAGATGTCCTCCACCAAGGCCCCCCCTAACAGGGCAGCAGCCCGAGGGGGGACCTGTCCAGCCAACGTGCAGCAAAAGGCAACGCCCCCGCACAACCACAAGCCACAGTCTTCTACTGTTGGCCTCTGGGAGCTGCCCAGTACAGCCACAGTCTTCTACTGTTGGCCACTGAGCGAGCAGATGGCGGTTGAGTGCCTTGCCACTTCAGCTGTAAGGGAGGGAGCCCCCCCCCCTGGATTCCCTGCTGGCCAGAGACTTCCCAGTCACAAGCCCACTTATCCAGTACCAGCCTTGTTGTAGTGCCCATGTCTTTCTTGTTTGTGTCCTTATAATACAGGTTACATTCAGGGTTCGGGTAGTAGCCGTTTACATTACAGTTTTGTGTACTCTCCTAGTCTCCTGCATAAATACTTGTTAGCTTGCCATTCTACAGATAACTGGGATAGGGCCCATTGCTGTAAACTATGTATCTCCATGTTGAAACATGTCTTCTGTAAAGTAAACTCTATATATCCAATGAAAGACTCTGTTGTCCACCTCCATGAATAATCTGGTCAATCAACGAAAATTTGTTGTCATGTAACCAGAGTGCAAGGAAACAGTAAAGTACATTAACAATACAATCAAGTGATTACAAGTGAACTGGAATATATTCATATTCCAAACCTTTATTTATTCTCGAAAGGACAATTGAGGTCAACCTCATTTTCAATGTTGTCGAGACTTACCGACATTTCAATGCATAATTTTTTTTACAATATAATAATAAATGGACCGCAGTCCAGAGTGCCCCACAGCAATTAGTATACAATTAACATAGGCATAAAATCAGGATAATAGTGTTACGTTCCACCTGGTCGAGTGAATATTAAAGGCAACCAACTTGTGTTCAGCTTTTCGTTCAGCGTTTCTCTGATTGGCCACATATTCACACCACCTGGTCCTGCCTCACAGCCCCCACCTTTCCATGGAATTATACCTCCACCTGCTGGACAATTCTTGTCATTGCCCCTTGTACATATATGTCTGCTCAAACAGGAGAGTCAGACAGGCAGGGGTCTTAATGGGAACGGAGTAGTCAGCCAGGCAGGGGTCAGAGCGGGTACAGAACCCACCTCACCCCTGCCCACTTCGACAACCTAGGATGGCTTAGAGTAGACGACAGAGTACAACAACTTGCAATGGGCCTGGTCTACAAGATACACTACACGACCAAGGTACCCATGTACATGTCAAAATACTTCCCAAAGGTCAGTGAATACCACGATCACAACACCAGAGGGAGCTCCACAAATCATGTTAAACCCAGATTCGGCTCAAATAAGGGACTAAACACGTTTCGCAATTATGCCACATCAATGTGGAACGCCCTACCCAAAGCTGTAAAGGAATGTGGATCACTACCCACTTTCAAAACCTCTCTCAAGGGACACCTACGGGAGACTGCAATTCAACACTGGCCCCTGTAAATATCCTAACCCAACCCCCTCCAATGTACAGTCATTTACCTAGTATGGTTTTGTCAATAGTTCAATGTACAATTGTGTTTGTTTGTACAGTGTCTCCTCCCCCCCCCCTCAATGTACAGTGTTACTTGTTTATACAGTGTGCCCCCCGCCCCCCCCCCCCCCCAACCACCTCCAATGTAAATTACCCAGTATGGTTGTCAATATCCCAATGTACCCAACCCCCCCCACCCAACCTCCTCCAATGTACAGTTTCTACGTCAAATGTATATACTCCCTTTTCTTGACTCCTTCTGTATCACAAACAGTACTGTATTTGCAAATCTGGTATGTCATAAATGTATAGATGTAGCAGTACTGACTATCTGTATGTCATGTATGTCATATATGTCTATATGAATTGAAAATGGGGGACCCTGATGGAAACAAGACAAACGTCTTTCTCAGGTCTGCATCCCCTTAACAATTGTATGTATTGAGCCGTACTGTATTGTACCCATTCTGCAATCTGTTAAATAAAGTTTTCATTCATTCATTCATTCATTTGCCAGGCAGGGATCAAGAGTAAGACGGGTGCAAGGCCTATACGTTCCGGGAAAGGCAAGGAGAGTTTGTCAGGCAGGCTAGGGGTCAGAGGCATGTCTTTGTCGGGAGCCAGAGAACAGGGTGAAGAGCCAGGTAGCCGGTAGGACTGCGGGAAGGATGAGAACAAGGGTTAGGCACGGTCGAAGACCAATGGGCTAGAGCACAATACGAGAGAAAGCAGAATAACATGACTAACTGGGAAATACGATGTTACGATCTGGCAGCCTCATGACATCTGGGGCGGGGTTATATTACTGACATAATTGGCCCACAGACGTCAATCAGCTGTTCCGCTGACAGCATCACACCTGTGTCTAATAATAATAGATTAGATATATAATAATAATACATGCATGACGCATCCACACATAACTGAGAGCATTCAGTAGGCTAATGGGTATATGAAAGCCATTTACATTTACAGCTGGGAGATTCAAATGCTTACGATTGTCAATGAAAAGCGTGGATTATTATTATGATTTAAGAGTGCAAGTATAAATGCTGATTATGCGTATCAGTTATAAATGGCAGTATTAACAGGGAATATGCCTACAGTTCTGTCACAATTCAAGCACTCATCTATTACATAATATTCTGAACTTGGCAGTGAAGACACAAACAAGATTCAAGATTAATATTGTTAAGTCTTGTCTTAGTCTTGTTGCAGTTGAGTACTCAGATTTATCATCTGAATAAAATGCAGCCATTTCTATTGGTCAAGGATACTGCTCTAACAGTACTCCATTCAACTGGGCCAGCCACCAATTATCAGTTGAATAGAGCCCTATCGTCTCTAGACTGATTAATGTGTCAGGAGGAGTCACTCCTCACTTTAAGTATCCCCTGCAGTCAAGAATATTTTTAAATGTTTGCAGACAGTACACTTAGTGGACCCCTAGACCAGGGGTTCCCAAACTTTTCAGGCCGGGGCCCAGAAAATAAGGCGTCAGAGAGCCGCGGCCCAATGCACATCGTCGGGCTTTTTTTTTTTTTTTTTTTGCCAGGCGACCGATTTTTTAAGCCAAATATCACTTCAATCCTATTAAGTTAGTTCAAGTTAGTTATTCATTTATATGTGCTATTTATGAGAGGGCTAACTTGTTGCAAAATAATAATGATAATAATAATAGCCTCATTAAAATACTATTGTTGCTTCGGTTGTTTTCAGCGTTTTATGTGCATAATCTGTTATTTAGTTTGAAATGTTCGTTGAAATAAGTCGATTTTTCGTTTTTGTTTATTTATTAAGTTAATATAAAACCATATAGTCACATTTTAGAATACAATAGAATAGAATTGTAGAATACAACTAGAAACACTGTCCTGGCCTGCTTCTAAGTTTAGTGGCCTGACAAAAAAAATTAAAATAAAAAAATAAAAAAATAAAAGATTTTTTTTTTTTTTTTTTTTTTTTTTTATTATTATTTTTTTAAATCATCTCGCGGCCCACCCGTGGCTGCTCGCGGCCCACCTTTGGGTCGCGACCCCGACTTTGGGAACCACTGCCCTAGACCACTGATCCGAGGTAATAAGCTGTTTAAACGACAGCTCATAAACAAGGAGATGGCTGATCCGGTGATCCTGCGGCATGGTCATGCTGGACCTGTCAATCACTAAATTTTTTTTTTTTTTTTTTTTATCCTCTTTTTCTCCGCCTGATTTTCTGTGCTTTTTCCTCCCATCCCAATTTAGTCGTTATGCCAATTCCCCCCTCCCCTAGCTGGTCGTTGTGCGCATGTGCCCCCTACTGGTCAGTCTAGGGAGCCCTGAGGTCTACCACATGCTTCCTCCGACACATGCGGAGATAGCCAGCGGCTCTCTTTTCACCTGACAGCGCGGACTCTCATTGGTGAAGTGTAACGTGTGGGAGGTCACGCTGCCTTCACCACTTCCTGTCTTTTGTTGTGCAGGCACCCAGACCTGACCTGTAGGAGTCGCTGTCCACAATGCCAGATTACCACCCACGACTTCCCTCCCGCTAACTCAGCCAAACGAGTTAGTATGACGGCTGGCCCAAGTCGGAGGCAATGCTGACACCTGGATTCGAGACCTGAGTCTCTCGCATTGGTGACGAGCGCAATCTCCGCTGCGCCACCCAGCTGCCCTTTCAATCACTCCATTCTGATTGACAAGCTAAAAGCAATTGGTTTTGATAGTCTATCAGTGAGCTGGATGCAATCCTACCTGGAGGGGAGAGAACAGATGGTGGAGGTAAACGGTACCCTACCCCCCCTCCCCCTCCAAGTGAGCATACTAGGACCGCTACTGTTCCTAATTTATGCAAATTACATGTTGTCCGCTTGTGACTGCAACTTGTTCCTGTTCGCGGACGACTCAGCCCTGCTGGTCTCTGACAAGAACAAGTTACAGGTTGAAAAAAGCTCGGAACTAGGCAGAATATGCACCTGGCTCGCTGGTAACAAACTATCATTACACCTGGGTAAAACAGAGTCCATTCTCTTCGGTTCAAATAACAAACTCAGCAAGACCAACTCAGTTACAGTGGGTGACAATATTGTCACAAGGAAAGATGAAATTACATACCTGGGTTCCATCCTAGAGGCAAATCTTTCCTGTGACAAAATGGCATCCAATGTAATCAAAAAAGTCAACAAACTAGATTATTGTACCGGATCTCCTCTCTGGTAAACAAGAATACCCTGAAGACTCTGGCAGGAGCACTCATTCAAGGATACTACGACTATGCTTGCACCTCATGTTACCAAAGCACCTCAAAGCACTTGCAATGGGCCTGGTCTACAAGATACACTACACGACCAAGGTACCCATGTACATGTCAAAATACTTCCCAAAGGTCAGTGAATACCACGATCACAACACCAGAGGGAGCTCCACAAATCATGTTAAACCCAGATTCGGCTTTTGCTTCCGCGTTTTCCCTGATTGGCTGCGCCATGCCCCGCGGCAGGCGCGGCAACCGCAGAGCAGAGCGGCAGAGCGAGCAGAGCGGCAGAGCGAGCGGAGCGGCAGAGCGAGCGGAGCGGCAGAGCGCGAGCGGAATTATGTAACCGGCGCCATGATTTTCATTCGGCGCTTCAGCTCACCTGGCAGAGCAGCGGTCCTGCGGTCCTGCGGTTCGTTGTTGACGAGTTCGAATCCCATGAAATTTTTTTTTTAACGTGATTTTTTTTTTAACGTGTATTCTTTTGCCGGTTAAGGTTAGGCATGGTTAAGGTTAAGGTTAAGGTTAGGCATTGTTTCGGAGTTGGTTAAGGTTAGAACGGTTAAGTTTAGGCGCTGTTAAGGAGCTGGTTAAGGTTAGAGTTTGTCTTAGAGAATGGCAATATTCTTTCTATGGTTAAGGTTAGGCATGGTTAAGGTTAAGGTTAAGGTTAGGCATTGTTTCGGAGTTGGTTAAGGTTAGAACGGTTAAGTTTAGGCGCTGTTAAGGAGCTGGTTAAGGTTAGAGTTTGTCTTAGAGACAGCCTATTTCCGCACTGCCTCTCTCCCGCGTTGCCGCGGACACATGGTCAAATTGTCACATTCTTGCACTGCTGCGCTGTTAAAAAGCAACACGCGTACCCCCCCCCCCCCCAACCACCTCCAATGTAGATTACCCAGTATGGGTGTCAATATCCCAGTGTACCCAACCCCCCCCCACCCAACCTCCTCCAATGTACAGTTTCTACGTCAAATGTATATACTCCCTTTTCCTGACTCCTTCTGTATCACAAACAGTACTGTATTTGCAAATCTGGTATGTCATAAATGTATAGATGTAGCAGTACTGACTATCTGTATGTCATGTATGTCATATATGTCCTGATGAATTGAAAATGGGGGACCCTGATGTAAACAAGACGAAAGTCTTTCTCTGGTCTGCATCCCCTTAACAATTGTGTGTATTGAGCTGTACTGTATTGTACCCATTCTGCAATCTGTTAATAAAGTTTTCAATCAATCAATCAATCAAAGGCGCTAAAAACTAAATTACAAACATCACAAAACAAACTGGTCAGACTACTGCTTGACCTTACTCCTAGAACCCACCTCACCCCTGCCCACTTTGACAACCTAGGATGGCTTAGAGTAGACGACAGAGTACAGCAACTTGCAATGGGCCTGGTCTACAAGATACAGTACACCACTAAGGTATGTCATAATCACGGCGAGAGCCTTCTTCACCCCTCCTCCTCCTTCCTCACCATCACGGCGGAAGTTTCCCTCACCCCTCATCCTCTCACACCCTTATATGGGCAGCATCCATTCCCCGGATTCCCACGCTGCCAGTACATCAATCAACACGGCTGTGACGGATTCCCTCATCAGCGAGAGGATACTTCAGCCCACAGATCCTGCTCTACCCTCGTCAGAGTGTTAACCTAACTTCCTAGGTACGACAACGAACTCTAGCCTTGCAACCCTGTCCTTGTTGTTATACCTTGTCCTAATCCTTGTTCTCTATATGCCCAGGACCTTCGCTCCAGTGCACCTCCTACCTGGACGTCCCGTGCTGCACAAGGAGTGCTCCTGCTCTCGCCTATTACACCTTCACATACTTATTGCCACGTGCTGCACAAGGAGTGCACCTGCTCTCATCTACGGCACACTCCTGTACCTGTTGCCCCGTGCTACACAAGGAGTGCACCTGCTCTCACCTACTGTACATTCCTGTGTCTGTTGCCCCGTGCTGCACAAGGAGTGCTCCTGCTCTCGCCGATTATACATTATTGTACCTGTTGCACATTTCTGCATTCTCTGTAACCTGTCTGCTTGGGGAATAACATTAAACCACCCTAAAACGCTCCATTCTCTCTCCTCCTGTGTTCTGCTATTGGGCTCCGCCAAACCCCATCCTAACAAGGTACCCATGTACATGTCAAAATACTTCCCAAAGGTCAGTGAATACCACAACCACAACACCAGAGGGAGCTCCACAAATCATGTTAAACCCAGATTCGGCTCAAACAAGGGACTAAACACGTTTCGCAATTATGCCACATCAATGTGGAACGCTCTACCCACAGCTGTAAAGGAATGTGAATCACTACCCACTTTCAAAACCTCTCTCAAAGAGCACCTACGGGAGACTGCAATTCAAAACTGGCTGTAAATGTCCAAACCCAACCCCCTCCAATGTACAGTCCCCCCCCCCCCCCCCACGTTTCCCACCTACCCAACCCCCCCTCCCCCCCCCCACCCTCCTCCAATGTACAGTTTCTTCCCCCTCAAATTTTAGACTATTTTTGTATCACAAACAGTACTGTATATTTGTAGATCTGGTATGTCATAAATGTCTAGATGTAACAGTACTGTCTACCTGTATGGCATGTATGTCATATTATGTTATGATGAATTGAAAATGGGTGACCCTGATGTGTATTGAGCTGTACTGTATTGTACCCATTCTGCAATTTGTTAATAAAAGTTTTCAATCAATCAATCAATCAACGCGGATGTATGGACACTTGGGGGGGGAGTCACTGTTGGTGACGTCACATCAGCACCACTCCACAGATTATTAAGGCAGTGACACCGGTGTCTGTCTTTTTTTTGTACTCGTCCACCGTCCCCCCAGCCATCTCTGAGGTAATTTCACACAAAACATCAGCTACACGCCTAGAAAAAAACTTCGAAATGGTTTCGCATCGATAGGCTTTAGTTGGTCGTTTTTAATAATTACGGATCATGGATTCAGCTGACCTACCTACCAGTCAGTTCTTTTCTGTCTCTGCATTGTCCGCCCTGTTCTCAAAGCTAAAGAAGGCTAGTTGTGTCTGCTACATCTTAATTATATCACTACGATTAGTCCCAATTTCATCCACTTATTATGGCGATAACATAACGACACGTCACCAGTGTTACTTGGGATAAACACGTTTATTACTACAGTTTTCCTACTCTATGGTCGCGAATGCAATGCGTGCCAACCCACCCACTTCCGCACTGTACATTCCCCTGTCTGTCGTTAACAGTGATTGCTGAATGTTTGCCTTTTGCACGTCGTGTTTTAACTTGTCGTCACACGGATTAAACTGGGTCTGCCAAGCCAGTCAAGTTACACACACACCACGTCGTATACACCAACACTTTAACGACTTCTCCTATCCTGTAGGCTGTACCCATTCTGCAATCTGTTAATTAAAGTTTTCAATCAATCACTACCTACATCAAACGATAGTCTAGTCTACCCATATAACTAGCATGTACAATGATGCTATATATACAGTATATTTATCGCATATATGTCTGAATACACCTGCATAATCCTTATATATATATACACCAGTGGAGGCTGCTGACCAAATTTTTAGGTGAAGCACAAATTATTATATTATATATTAAATAATATTTTTAAAACATCCCCCACTGTGTGTCAGTGGTCAGTGGACACAGATGAAAACATATTAACATTAGGTGACAGCGGACCTGACCAGATGAAAACATATTAGGTGACAGCGCACCTGACCAGATGAAATCATATTAGGTGACAGCGCACCTGACAAGATGAAATCATATTAGGTGACAGCGCACCTGACCAGATCAAAACATATTAGGTGACAGCGCACCTGATCAGATCAAAACATTTTAGGTGACAGCGCACCTGACCAGATCAAAACATATTAGGTGAAGGTGACAAGGAAGCCACAGACTCATACCCCCCCGACACTCAACTAACCGCCTCGGACAGTCCTTCATACCAGTGGCCATCAGGCTCCACAACAGTGGGCAGCGACTGCTGCCAGACATCGACCTAGAACTAATAGGAACCCAAGTAGGACAATAACACTACCTTATGCATACTGCACCTTATGTGGATACTGTGATACTGTGAATTATGTATATTTCAGTTAGTTAGATAGTAAATTATATTGACCTATTTGTTTACACTGCTTGTGTTGTTTTCACTACCTGTACCCCCCCCCCTTCCCCCATGCTGCTATGATGCCTGAATTTCCCCAAGGGGATCAATAAAGGAATATCTTATCTTATCTTAAAAGGAAAGATGAAATTACCTACCTGGGTTCCATCCTATAGAGGCAAATCTTTCCTGTGACAAAATGGGATCCAATGTAATAAAACTAAGTCAACCAACGAACTAGATTCCTGTACCGGATCTCCTCTCTGGTAAACAAGAATACCTTGAAGACTCTAACAGGAGCACTCATTCAAGGGTATTGCGACTATGCTTGCACCTCATGGTACCAAAGCACCTCAAAGGCAATAAAAACAAGATTACAAACATCACAAAACAAACTGGTCAGACTACTGCTTGACCTTACTCCTAAAACCCACCTCACCCCTGTCCACTTTGACAACCTAGGATGGCTTAGAGTAGACGACAGAGTACAGCAACTTGCAATGGGCCTGGTCTACAAGATACACTACACCACTAAGATACCCATGTGCATGTCGAAATACTTCCCAAAGGTCAGTGAATACCACGACCACAACACCAGAGGGAGTTCCACAAGTCATGTTCAACCCAGATAAAATAATTTAAAAAGTAAAAAAAAAAAAAAAAAAATGAATAAAAGAAAATAGTCATAACTTAGAAATGAGATTGCATAGGTCTATGAATCGATATCGCGATTCTGTTTTGATTAATTGCCCAGCCCTACAGTGTGTACAGTAAGTTAGCTTGGTGATTATCATTGTTATGTAGGCTAAGCTGGCTAGCTACTGTTAGCATACAAGCACTGTAGCCTACTTACTTTTTCATCCACAATGTTTTTTCTGATCCAGATGCATAAGTTCACTTCTTCATGTTGCTCAGTTGCTGGTTTATACTTCGGTCCTAATGTTGGCGCAAAGTTTAATTTAGCCTGATTTTACTTGTTATAGCTGTACAGCTTACTAACTACTAAACAACAACTTTCTCATAGTCTCAACTTTCACATAGTCAAAACGGGTCCAGCTGCATGTCCGGAGGATAGGTTTAGCTCGGGCCAATCTCAAGTTTCTTTATTAGTTGTCATACAGAAGTACAGAATACTTTTATACAAAATGCTTCTTTATGTTACATTTTGTATAAAAGTATTCTGTACTTCTGTATGACAACTAATAAAGAAACTTGAGAAACTTGAGATTGGCCCGAGCTAAACCTATCCTCCAGACATGCAGCTGGACCCGTTTTGACTTTGCAATGCAGCAATCTCTGATTGGATTTGCAAGGCTGCCAATCATATTCAACCTCCGTGTATTGGATGTCAAGGGCTGTCAATCAATCAATCCTCCATTCAATGGCAAGAGTTTAACTACACAGACCGTGCTTAGATGAAGTTAATAGCCTATTTTGATTCGCTGTTATTTATTATTTATTTAACAATGGGTCACACCTGTGAAGTTTTCTTCACGAATAATTACTGCAGGCAATACTGCAGTGCAGGCCTGCTCAGAGCTGTCAATTTTGGCCATTTTTGAAGAAAAAAAAATTCACTGGCATTTTTTTACAGAGGAAAACATTTATAATAAAGATTATAATAATAATAATTAAAAAAAAATATATATATATATATATTATTTTTTATATATATATATAGGTATATGTAAATTATTAATCATTATGAATTATGAGTGAATTTGTGTTTCACGTGTTGTCATAGAGAAACCTCCATATATATATATACTGATATATACCTACTTATACACCTGCTGCATATAACTATGCTAGCATGTACAATAATGCTGTATGTAGCATACTGCATAGATATATTTATTTATACTTACAGTATCCACATCCGTTTGTTTGTACATACCTGTATATAATCCTTTTTACACACCTGTAGATACTATATATATATATATGCTGACTGAACTAGAAACTGTAACGTTATTTCGCGTTTTTAACAACAAACTACCAGATTCACTCGTCACTGTACATCACTTCTGAAGTATAAACAAACTATACTGCTGTGACGATTTTGAATATCTTAACATGTATTTACGCCCATACAATTTTTTAGATGAATGATTGTGGATATAATATAGAAAACACATCATTATAGGGGCGGCTAGGTGGTGTAGTGGGCAAGGCACTCGCCACCAATGTGGAGACGCTGGGTTCGCGTGTTCGAATCCAGCTCTCCACATTGTTTTCAGTTTAGCTGGTCGTCCGCAGTAATACACATTGGCCGTATTACGGGGAGGGAAACTGAAGGGTGGGGATTGGGCGTTGTGGACCGCGTCTCCTACAGGTCGGTTGGTGCGCCTGCGCAGTAGAATCAGGAAGTGTCGGGGGCAGCGTGAGCCTCCCACGCGTTACTCCTCGCCACTGAGAGATCGAGCTGCGCAGGTGAAAAGATGCGACTGCTGTTACCTCAAGTACCGGAGGGGACTTGTGCTATGTATGACTTAGTCCACATTGCAGCCGGCTTGTGGGAGGCAAGAAACAGCGTTCATGACAGGGGAGGGTTGAATTGGATGATACGAAATTGGGATGGGAGAAAATATAGAAAATGGGAGAAAAAGTGGATAAAAAAAAAAGAAAACACATCATTATGATATTGTCATAATTACCCATTCTGCAATCTGTTAATAAAGTTTTCAATCAATCAATCAATCAGATGGCGCAAAATACAATGGTGAGTGAGAAATGTATCTCCAGTGATAAAACCCAGTGCTGCCGCGTCTCTCTCTGCCGCGAAGGGGTGTGCTAGGGCGGTCAGCCTGTAGCTGTTCTGCAACCGTTCCTATTTCCGGGGTAGGCCTGATTGGCCCCGACAGGCACGTGACCCGCCGCGGCCACGCCCCGCGGCAGCCCCAGGACGCGGCAACGAGGCTGCTGTGGTTGACAGGCGCTTATCGTGCAATCATTTATCGTTTAACATTTGAAAGGCATACATTGTTGTATGAAATAAAATAGTATAGAGACATATAAATGCTTCTGCAACCGGGAGCGATGGCACCAGCCGGGGACTGGTGTTAGCTCTCGGGAGCGATGGCTTAGCACCAGCCGGGGACCGGTGTTAGCTCTCGGGAGCGATGGCTAGCTAGTTAGCACCAGCCGGGGACCGGTGTTAGCTCTCGGGAGCGATGGCTAGCTAGTTAGCACCAGCCGGGGACCGGTGTTAGCAGCCGGGAGCGATGGCTAGCTAGTTAGCACCAGCCGGGGACCGGCGTTAGCTCTCGGGAGAGATGGCTAGCTAGTTAGCACCAGCCGGGGACCGGTGTTAGCTCTCGGGAGCGATGGCTTAGCACCAGCCGGGTACCGGTGTTAGCTCTCGGGAGCGATGGCTAGCTAGTTAGCACCAGCCGGGGACCGGTGTTAGCTCTCGGGAGCGATGGCTAGCTAGTTAGCACCAGCCGGGGACCGGTGTTAGCTCTCGTGAGCGATGGCTAGCTAGTTAGCACCAGCCGGGGACCGGTGTTAGCAGCCGGGAGCGATGGCTAGCTAGTTAGCACCAGCCGGGGACCGGCGTTAGCAGCCGGGAGCGATGGCTAGCTAGTTAGCACCAGCCGGGGACCGGTGGTAGCTCTCGGGAGCGATGGCTAGCTAGTTAGCACCAGCCGGGGACCGGTGTTAGCTCTCGGGAGCGATGGCTAGCTAGTTAGCACCAGCCGGGGACCGGTGTTAGCACTCGGGAGCGATGGCTAGCTACTTAGCACCAGCCGGGGACCGGTGTTAGCTCTCGGGAGCGATGGCTAGCTAGTTAGCACCAGCCGGGGACCGGTGTTAGCTCTCGGGAGCGATGGCTAGCTAGTTAGCACCAGCCGGGGACTGGCGTTAGCTCTCGGGAGCGATGGCTTAGCACCAGCCGGGGACCGGTGTTAGCTCTCGGGAGCGATGGCTAGGTGCTAACTAGCTAGCAATCGCTCCCGAGAGCTAACGCCGGTCCCCGGCTGGTGCCATCACTCCCGGTTGCTAACACCGGTCCCCGGCTGGTGCTAACTAGCTAGCCATCGGTCCCGAGAGCTAACACCGGTCCCCGGCTGGTGCTAACTAGCTAGCCATCGCTCCCGTGAAAGGCGCCGCAAACTCCTTCCTAATGCTGCGGGCGGCGTTGAAGGCGGAAAGCGCCTGTGAACCACAGCAGCCTCGTTGCCGCGTCCTGGGGCGTGGCCGCGGCGGGTCACGTGCCTGTCGGGGCTAATCAGGCCTACCCCGGAAATAGGAACGGTTGCGGAACAGCTACAGGCGGGCGGTCACGTGGCCGTGTGGCCAATCAGAGAAACGCTGAACGAATGAATGAATGAATGAAAACTTTATTTAACAGATTGCAGAATGGGTACAATACAGTACGGCTCAATACATACAATTGTTAAGGGGATGCAGACCTGAGAAAGACGTTTGTCTTGTTTCCATCAGGGTCCCCCATTTTCAATTCATATAGACATTTATGACATGCACAACATACATGACATTTATATAGGTATTTAGTACTGATACATTTGTGACATAAACGGTATTCAAATATACAGTACTGTTACCCCTAGATCCTGACAGAGTATATACATATGATGGGGAGGGGACTGTACATTAGGAGGGGGTGGGTGGGTGGGAGAGAAATATACATCCGGCGGGGAGGGAATATATACATGCGGTGGGGAGGAGACTGTCTATTAGGAGGTGGTGGGGGTTTTGGGCATTTACGGTGGCCAGTTCCGAATTGCAGCCTCCCGTAGGTGCTCTTTTAAGAGCGGTTTTGAATGTGGGCAGGGATTCACATTCCTTTACAGCTTTGGGTAGGGCATTCCACATTGTTGTGGCATAATTGCGAAACGTGTTTAGTCCCTTGTTTGAGCCGAATCTGGGTTTAACATGATTTGTTGAGCTTCCTCTGGTGTAGTGGTTGTGGTATTCACTGACCTTTGGGAAGTATTTTGACATGTACATGGGCACCCCGGTCATATAGTGTATCTTGTAGACCAGGCCCATTGCAAGTTGCTGTACTCTGTCTGTCGTCTACTCTAAGCCATCCTAGGTTGTCAAAGTGGGCAGGGGTGAGGTGGGTTCTGGGGTTCAGGTCAAGTAGTAGTCTGACCAGTTTGTTTTGTGATGTTTGTAATTTTGTTTTAAGCGCCTTTGAGGTGCTTTGGTACCATGAGGTGCACGCATAGTCATAGTACCCTTGAATGAGTGCTCCTGCCAGAGTCTTCAGGGTATTCTTGTTTACCAGAGAGGAGATCCGGTACAAGAATCTAGTTCGTTGGTTGACTTTTTTTTATTACATTGGATGCCATTTTGTCACAGGAAAGATTTGCCTCTAGGATGGAACCCAGGTAGGTAATTTCGTCTTTCCTTGTGACAATATTGTCACCCACTGTAACTGAGAAGCCGTCGGTCTTGCTGAGTTTGTTATTTGAACCGAAGAGAATGGACTCTGTTTTGCCCATGTGTAATGATAGTTTGTTATCAGCGAGCCATATGCAGATTTTGCCTAGTTCCGAGCTGAGGGTTTTTTCAACCTGCAACTTGTTCTTGTCAGAGACCAGCAAGGCTGAGTCGTCCGCAAACAGGAACAAGTTGCAGTCACAGGCTGATGACATGTCATTTGCATAAATTAGGAAGAGTAGCGGTCCTAGTATGCTTCCTTGTGGAACACCACAGCTCACTGTGAGGGGGGGGGATAGAGTACCGTTTACCTCTACCATCTGTTCTCTCCCCTCCAGGTAGGATTGCATCCAGCTCACTGATAAGCTATCAAAACCAATTGCTTTTAGCTTGTCCATCAGAATGGAGTGATTGACAGTGTCGAAGGCCTTTTGTAGGTCCAGCATGACCATGCCGCAGTATTTGCCCGCGTCCACCTCTTGTTTGATGTGGTCGTTCAAATAGAGGAGGCATGTGTCAGTGGAGTGGGACGTTCTGATGCCAGATTGGAATTCGTAGATTCGATTTTTTTCCGCCAGGTACTTTTCGACCTGTTCGTAGACTATTTTCTCCATGACTTTCGAGATGGAGGTAAGAATAGAAACAGGGCGGTAGTTGCCTGGGTCTAATTTGCTGCCCTTTTTGTGCAGAGGGGTCACTCTCGCAATTTTGAAGTCCTTGGGGACGTGCCCCTGTTTTATAGAGTTTTATTATGTGTGTGATGACTGGGGTGATGGCGGCTGCTGCGTCTCTGAGGAATTTGGAGGGGATGTTGTCATGGCCAGTGGCCTTGTTAGGTTGGAGGGCGCTCAATTTTTTGAGTACCTCATCGGTTGTTACCATTTCAAGTTTGAAGTCGTCTTTGTGGACCCCTAGGTTTTTGTAGTATGCTACTATGTGTTCTACCCCATAATGCCCTGAGTGGGAGGGTAGTTTGTTTACCAGTGTTGTAATAATAATAACTTTTCATACAGAGGTTGCAGTTCAAAGTGCTTCACAACAGTAAAAAATACAGGCATAAGCGAGCATAAAAAGATAGACAGGTAGAATCACAGTGTTTCACATTAGGATCTAGCATCCCAATAGGCTCTCCGCTTACAGTTTTCAGTAACACAAATAGTAAAAATAGTTTAAAATGATTCAGTTTAAAAATAGTAAAAAAATTATAAAATAGAACGGACATAAAAAATACAGGCATGAGCGAGCATAGCAAGATATGGCAAATCACAGTGTTTCACATTTGGATCTAGCATCCTAATAGGCTCTCTATTCAGTAATACTCCTGTAATTCCCAACATACTTCCCAGTACATATTGCTGTAACTTTAGTGATATTAGATCACAGGGACATGAACCCACACTGTAACTTTAGTGATACTAGATCACAGGGACTCGAACCCACACTGTAACTTTAGTGATACTAGATCACAGGGACTCGAACCCACACTGTAACTTTAGTGATACTAGATCACAGGGACTCGAACCCACACTGTAACTTTAGTGATACTAGATCACAGGGACTCGAACCCACACTGTAACTTTAGTGATACTAGATCACAGGGACTCGAACCCACACTGTAACTTTAGTGATACTAGATCACAGGGACTCGAACCCACACTGTAACTTTAGTGATACTAGATCACAGGGACTCGAACCCACACTGTAACTTTAGTTGTGGCTATGTTTGTGAAGAAGATGTTTAAGTAATTGGCTACATCCAGCTTGTCTGTGATGAGCGTGTTGTCCGTCTTTATGTTTATGTTTGAGAATCTGGTTTTAAGTTTTTTACTGCAGCCTAGTTGATTATTGAGTAATTTCCAAAGTTCGCGGGTTTGTTTTTGTTTTCCTCAGTTTTGTCGTTGATGAAATTTCTTTTTGCTGTTCTGATCATGGTGTTTACGTCATTTCTTCACGAAAAGCTGAACACAAGTTCGTTGCCTTTAATATTCACGCATACGGGACGCGTCTATTCGAAGCCTAACCGGTTCATGCTTCCGCGTTCATGTTCACGTTTTGCGCTCTGATTGGCCACTGATGTTTCTGGTCGCACCAATCGTGTGACGGCAAGTTATTTCGCCGGTTAAGCTTAGGCACTCTTTCGAAGTTGGTTAAGGTTAGAGTTTGTCTTAGAGCAGGGCGATAGAACACCAGCCCTGATTCCAAACTCTAACCTTAACCAACTTCGAAAGAGTCGCCTAAGCTTAACCAGTGATAAACTAGGCGTTAGGTAGTTTGCTGCTGGTCGAGACGGAAATGGGCGCGTCACGCGATTGGGCGCACATGTCGCATGATCAGAAACGTCAGTGGCCAATCAGATCGCACCAGAAACGGCAGTGGCCAATCAGATTCGCAAAACGCGAACACGGAAGCATGAACCGGTTAGGCTTCGAATAGATGCATCCGGGGCTCCATGGTGTGGTTCCAGGAGGGTCCCCAGCAAAATGGGGAATAGTTTAATTTCAGTGATTTTCTATTCACTAGAAGCACAATGAGAGAATGTATAGGAATGATGACACTTCTGATCATAACGTTCACTCTTTATCGTCTCACCTACACTGTTGACAGTTGTGGAATTCTCAACTAAACCTTAAATCTTAACAAATAATTATGTTCTCTGATGGGTCCCTGGCCTATTGTGTATACATTTGGGGGTTCCTTGACATAAAGAAGTTAAAGCACCACTGTTGTAGACTGCATACCATCTCCCACCCTACAACTCTACGCCCTTATAGGGACAACAGTGGCTCAGGAGGTCGAGCGGTCATCTGGCTAATCGGAAGGTTCCAAATTCCATTCCGGCATCTCACGGCAGAGTGTCGGAGGTGTCCTCAGCTACACATTTAACCCCTAACTGCTCCCGATGAGCACCTTGCATAGTTGCCTCCGCTGTCGGTGTGTGATTGAATGTGAATGTGAGGCATAAGTTGTAAAAAATTTGAGGAACAAATTGAAATTGTAAAGCGCTTTGGATAAAATGCAGTCCATTTGGTAAATGGTGCATTTATATACAGCGTTTTTATCCAAAGCGCTTTACAATTTGTTCCTCACATTTTACCCATACATTCACACACTTGACGGCGGAGGCAACCATGCAAGGTGTCAACCTGTTCATCGGGAGCATTTAGGGGTTAAGTTAACTTAGTTTTAGTGTCTTGCTCAAGGACACTTCGACACGCTGCCCGGGAGGAGTGGGAATTGAAAGAAATGATGATGTTTTCTGTGTTCATAGTACTTCACAACACCACTCAGTTTTAAAGTCTGTCTGTTTTGCTGAGCTTCTCAATGCTTCATGGGAGTTTGTGTTTGTATTCCCCTCTAGTGACGATGAATGTCCAGCATGAAGTCAACCTACTTGTGGAGGAGATTCAAAGACTTGGCAGCAAAAGTGAGTACATGAACACAGGATTCAGTACATGTTATGATTCAGTACATGTTATGATTCAGTACATGTTATGATTCAGTACATGACATGATTCAGTACATATTGTGATTCAGTACATGACATGATTCAGTACATGACATGTAACCTGCCATGCAAACATTACATGACCAGTAGGTAACTTAAATTAGGGAAATGGTCTATATAGGAACCCTCATTTTGTAGCTCAGTTTGAGGAAAAGATTATAAACATCGCACTTTACAAATAATGGTCCTACATCAGCAGAATTAGTACTAGTGACTGTGGTATCGGAGCATTTCCAATCTTTGAGCAGTGGCCCTACATCAGAAGAATTAGTAATGGTGACTGTTAGGTTACTTCTTGAGTTCTAACAGCACGTGTATTAAACTGTCAATGGGGAAGATTAATTGAGCGCATGTGAAATAGGCAACACAACAGGGGTGGCTCGGGAGGTAGAGCAGTCGTCTGGCAATCTGGAGGTTCCCGGTTCGATTCCCGCTCCTACCAGGCAGTGTGTCGATGTGTCCTTGAGCAAGACACTTAACCCCTAATTGCTCCAGATGAGCAGGTTGGCACCTTGCATACTTGCCTCCGCCATCTGTGTGTGAATGTGTGAGTGAATGGGTAAAATGTGAGGAACAAATTGTAAAGCGCTTTGGATAAAAGCACTATATAAATGCAGCCATTTAACATGGTGGAAAACTGGTGAAATGTAAAAAAGAGCTTTTCAAATGACAAGTCTACAACAGGTCATGACTCATGGATTATCAAAGGACATACAACACTGACCAAGAAAGACCCTGGGAATAATTATGAAGCAGAAGGAGGCTGATGGCTTTTGTGGGGTGTTTCGGACAAATTAACAAAATGGTATGCATGCTTATTGCTTTGTATTGCCACTCTCTTAGTAGTATTGATGATCAATAAGGATGATTGATGATTAGTATATCACTGTAAGGCCCACAGCTAGTGGGCGTTTATGCTGTGGTGAAATGAGTATGGTCAATTATAAGTTATTGTTGCGGGCATATCGATTTTACTTGGCTCCATTGTCATGTCGGAAGATATTTTGCAACAATATTTTCTATCGGTGTGCTGCCGTTTGTTTTGGAAGTGAGAGTGGGTCTGTGTCATAATTGCATGTCCACCACACTACTCGCAACCCCAGATTCTGCTAAACGAAGACTGGAACTGTACTGTGGACATGAGTTTCAATCGGTTTTATCTGTAGTGTTGCTACTAATGCGATGTGATGATGAAATCAGTTATTACCATACAGGTCGGTGTGCTGTATTTTTGTAGTTTGCTAACGTTATGAACCACTAAGCATTGTTGCAAGGGAGTCCGGGACAATCTAAAGACACATTAACACTAGGTCAGTGATTCTCAACCTTTTTTGGGTCAATGCTCTCATTTCTCACATCCAGGTCAGATATTATCCCCCTCAACCCCCTACACCCAATGGGAATTACAATGTTGATGCTTATGATTATTTTCCATTTATCATGGGTATTATGAAATTCTCAGCCTTTTAAAGTTTCTATTTGGCTCAGTTTGTTGGATCAATTAAGCCCGTCAGTGTTGTGTGTCAAATGAAGGCTTCTAACGGTGGGTAGGGTCTAATACTCATTTAACTTTTTTCTACCATGTGTGTATTACATTGAACATTACAAAAAGTGATCTTTCCCTGTTCCCCTGTAGTGGGATTTTGTTTGTGCTCACTGTATGTATGCCCCTCTCTGGTTCCAGTCAACAATAATAAATAAAATATACCCCTTTTCAACAGTTCTGCACCCAGTGCCCCCCCCCCCACACACACACTTCCTTTCCCCGCCTTCATTTCACTATATGTCTTGTGTATGTATGTGACGATTAAACCTCTTGAATCTTCCTACGGTCGTACCACCCCGTTTTGAAACCTTACTACACTAGATAGGTCTGTATTGCAACAAACGTTTCATAACCGAAATGATAATGATACCCGTGTTTCAGATGCTGATGGAAAGACGTGCGTGAAGTTTGGGGTCTTGTTCGACGACGACCGCTGTGCCAACATCTTCGAGGCCCTGGTGGGAACCCTGAGAGCCGCCAAGAGGAAGAAGGTGGTGGCCTTCGACGGAGAGCTCCTCCTGCAGGGAGTCCACGACCACGTGGAGATCGTCCTGCTGTAGGAGTGAGAGGCTGAGAGCCATGCGGGACAGAGGGGCAGATGATGCATGTCTGGCCCCATTTTTTTTAAATCCTCAAATACGTTGAGCAGTTCAGTCGTTAAAGCCTTAGCAGAATCATGTCAGACAGGCGACAAGCCTTAATTTATCCATATGTCCCGATGTGTGAAACATTGAGAGATACTGAGGGTTGGACCAAAACCTAGATGCAATGAATACTGATTTAATCTTAATATTGCCATTTCCATGATTGTAAACTAGGGATGCACCGATCCCACTTTTTTAGTCCTGATACCGATACCAGGGCTTTGGGTATCTGCTGATACAGAGTTCTGATCCATTACTTTTAATTAACAGTATAGACTTGGACTGTCATTTTGGGGTCATTGGACAAAGATTTATTGAGATATAATAAAAATGTCTCCATTAGAGAGTTAATGTGTCAAATGCAGCAAATAAAATCACATGGCTTTGATTTCTGGCACATTAGACGTGTTTCTTGATTTCTGATTTTAGTATTGGAGAAATTCTCGGTGCATCCCTATTGTAAACATTTTCAATAGCTTTTATTGGGACAGATGACCTTAGTAAATAACTGAGATTGATAGTAAATGCAATGAAGTGTATTTGAGAGTTTTTCAAACGGTGAACCAGATCTACCTCTAGCTTGGCCCCTACTTCCTGTACCTCACTATGTACCAGCCAGCTACTGTAGGTGCATAATGGGGTCAGATGTTAGGGACAGACTCAGAGTCATGTATATCTTCAGGTGATCCAACTACAGCGATCTCTCTCTTTTGCCTTTTTTTTCTTTTTTACTCTCTCTCTGAGTTGTTGCCATTCCAAGGGTCAAAATGTCAACCAAGCATTTTGATAAAGCTTTTAGGACTATAGACACGGGTCAAGAATGTAACTTATTTTGTATGCCGCATTCCAATGTCGTTTTTCTTTTTCTTTTTTATCCATGAGTTAAATTTGCACCTTGATTTATTGAACCAAACGTCTCCCTCTTGACCCAGGCTGAGTAGTGCTGTCTGCAAAATTACCATGTGTTTAGTTACTCTATGAAAATCATGTTTTTTTATCCATAGGATCTCTCAGAACACCTTGATCTGGGACAGGACATTTTTGTACTTGATTTTGAGAAAACAGCACAGGTCGGCGGCTAAGTGGCGCAGTTCGAGCCCAGCTCTCGGCGTTGCTTCCGGCTTGGCTGGTCGTTCATACTAATACAATTGGCAGTATTAGGGGGTGGGAAAGCCGGTGGGTGGGGGATCGGACGTTGTGGACAGCGACTCCTACAGGTCGGTTGGTGCACCTGTACAGCAGAATCAGGAAGCAACGGGGGCAGCGTGAGCCTCCCACGTGTTACTCCTCGCCGCTGAGAGATCGCGCTGTGCAGGTGAAAAGATGCGACAGCTGCCTCCTTGTGTACCGGAGGGGACACGTGATGCAAGGCTTGGTCCACATTGCAGCCGACCAGTGGGAGGCATAGTCTAGCAACGTTCGAGACAGGGGAGGGTAAAATTGGACAATACGAAATTGGGATGGGAGAAAAATAGAAAATGGGGAGAAAAAGTAGAGAAAAAAAAAAAGAGAAAAAAGCACAGGTCCACCGGCATCCTTTTAACGTCATCAAATGGCTTCTTTCACTTATTGTTTACATGGGACATATTTCCTACCTCTTGTGGACTTTGTAATATGACTTTCAGTTCCTTGGAAATTCGAAAAAATATTCAGTTTTTATTAGAGGGGGGGGGGGGGGGGGGGGTGTGTGAGTATTTCAGGAAAGAATTTTGCACATGTTAATTTTGTATTTATGCAAACTGTCCAAGAATACTTTGTATCCCAGCCTTTTTCTATGCCTGCAGGACCGTTTCCCCTCTGCCAGTCATACTTCAAGCATTGTCTCTTAACAATGGGGATGTATTGTGATTCCTGTGCAGTTCTTACTGGTGCGTAGGGGTGTAAAGGCTTTATTAGGATACAATACCAGTTCTATTCTTAAGGCAACTGCTCAATGTCTGACGGTATCACTAAGTCTTCGCTTCGACTCAGGTAAACACGGGTGGCCCGGGTCAGAACTATGTGATCATTTCTGTCGGAAGTCATAAACGCACTGGATGACGGTGTCAATTTTATTAAGATCCGCTTACCACTTGAATTAAATACCGGTAGCTTTTTTAGTCCCCCCTCCCCCCCCGCGATATCGAAAACAACATATTAATGGCTCTGAATCGTATGCAAGCCGTACGTCACAGAGATTGAATTTGATTGTTGCCTTTTGAATTGATAAGACTGATGTGAATCGATGGTTCCACCTCTACTAGTGCATAGTTTAATGACTGATGTATGGTTACCTCTACTAGTGCATAGTTTAATGACTGATGTATGGTTACACCTCTACTAGTGCATAGTTTAATGACTGGGGTGATTTGGTGCCAAATGGAACCGTTGGGTTTTGAATGTCTCAGGACTTAATTGACAACCAAAATGTGTTTAATTGACCTGTGACTTAAATTAGATGTCTTATGTACGGTAGAACACAAGTGTGTTTTATAGCTTTTCTGTATTTTCTTTTTCCATTCCATATCTGTACTGCAAGCCTGTGCTTTTAAAGGCATATTGCACATCCACCCCATTTCTGTCAATGAGTTGAGTATTTTTTATTTAGTTGAAAATGGAAATGTTATATTTTTTTAATTCACCAGAATATGAGAATATTCAAACTTCTAAAGTAAGACATTCTGGATGTTTCACTCCTAACATAATTGGGATCAAAACCTGAGGACTTTTTCATTCTGAAGCTGAATTTTATTTTCAAATTATGTTATTCGTAGTATTCGATCGTAGACGTCTTGGTCGAGAACACCAGGTGATTGTAATCAAATAGCAGGTGATTGTCATTAAATGACAGCTGTCACATTAGCTGTGGCCCTGTGTCATTTTGTATGGTAACGTCATGAGAATACTATGAATTAAACTAAGTGAATGAGTCCAGTTAGCTTAAGTATGTAACCTTTCCTTTTGGAAAATCACCCCACAAATCATATGATATGATATATAATATGATTTGTAGGCCTAGACATCTCTGAAGCACCGCTTAAAAAATACTTAATTTAGCGTGGTATTTTGACACATTTTGCCTTTTAACAAATATAGCGCCTCCTATGATTTTGGATATTGCGCTGTAGGCCATATTGTGATTTATATCAAATCAGATTAATTGTTCAGCCCTACTATTGGATGAAGCAACATGTACTGTTTTTTTTTATGGATTCAGTCCATGTGGCACAACAAATAGTAAGGAAACCTGTGGGAGAAATAGACAAAATAAATAGAACAGCAATGAAATAAGTGATGGATGTGTTCCTCTGATCTGGTATAATACCTGCATCTTGTGTGATTTGAGTTTCATCAAAGTGCAGCTTCGCCATTGTCTTCATGTATTGGCAATAAGATATTCCTAAGAGAACAGAGATTTCTATTTCTGTGGTGTACAATGTAACCAATAAAACCTGTTCACTTCAGCCTCGTCTCGTGTCTGTTTAATGAAACCCAGAACAAAACGGCACATTTGATTTGTAATCATAACGCAGGAAATCATTCGCAGACGGGGATAGGAAGTAACTAAGTGCTTTTACTTAAGTACTACTGTAGGCCTATATAGTATTTAGTTTAGTAAAGTGTTTTAACATTTTAAGAGGATGTATACGTTTGCTCCACTTTGGTATGAGTGATACTGGAGATATAGTTCCATGGCTGGTTAACTTTTTTTTTTAAACATTTATTACAGTAGATAACGGACGTACAGGGATACAGTAGGAGATGGGGTCTGTGCTGGCCTGGAAATTTAACTGATGGGCTGCAGAGGTCTGTGCCCTCATGTAAACCCAAAGAGGCAAATCAAATCAAATTTATTTTTAGGCCCGACAACACACGTTAATGTCCCCATGGCGGACACATCTTCTTTAAACAAGTCAAGAAGAAACATCACAATAAGTCAAACAAAACAAGAACACCATAAGGTCCAACAAATTTAAAATAAATGCAAAATAAATGAATGCAATGCGAACACTCCCAGACATACCCCACGCGAAGGTAAGGAAAAACTCACTAAAACCTAGCAATAGGAAAAAATGCACCACAGGCAATGTGGAGGAGAGAAACCTTAGAAGGGTCAATTCAAGGGGGGATCTCCCTTCTTAGATGTCGGTGATAGTAGTGTTGCAGACGGACAGTTGGTAAGCATGCACTCATGTGTGTAGTGAAACAGATGAGTGCATGCAATAGCAACTGAACATTTAGAAAGATTTAAGATAGAGCTGATAGCAGCAACTGAACATTTTGAAAGAATAAAGATAGAGCTGATAGCGGATCTATTTGAGGCATAGGGGCGGCGCAAAGAGGGTCGCGTCCTCCCCGTCTTAATCACGGGACGTTCAACACTCCGGTCATAACTCCGAGACAACCGGAGACAGGGGGCGGCGCAGAGAGGGTCGCAACCTCCCTGTCATCATCGCGGGACGTCCAGCACTCCGGTCATCACTACGAGACAGCTGGAGACAGGGAGACAGGAGGGCACGCAGAGAGGGTCGCATCCTCCCGGTCTTCATCACGGGACGTCCGACACTCCGGTCATCACTCCGGGACAGCAACTCACAGGGAGACGGGACAGGTGTTAGACAGCTTGCGTGATTGTAATGGGCGGACATAGCAATAGATACAAGTGGTAAGCATATATGTGAATAGAATAGATATATGAAGTAAGCATATTAAGTGAATAGAATAGAAGTACTTAACCCAGCAATGAAACCACGTTGACAGACCACAAACCACTTTGACAGACCACGGACAGAAGACGGTAAGAAGCTGATCCATGGCCTCGGTGGTGCACGTAGAACAGTCACTGCAATCTTGGCCAAGACCCAGAGACATCCACCACCTTGGTCAGCACTACGAGACAAGCACTCAGAGAGATGGGGGGGGGGGTTAGAGAGTTCCCACCCATGTTTGTAATGGGCGGAGATGGAGCAATAAATATATGTAGTGAGCATATGCATACATGGTGACAGTAGAATCATAGTATATAAGAAAATTGTGAAATAGAGTAATAGATAGAACTACTGCAAGCGTATGGATACAGACAGACAGACAGACAGACACAGGGGGCAGGCAGACAGACAGTATGTGTCACAGGATTCCCCAGCCTGCCCTTCACAACACTGTCCCTGTATGCCTGGGTCTCCCATCGCCCCTCTGAGGCTAATAATAACCTAGAATAACAGCCAGGGCCAGTGGGGGCGGAGCCAACGGCGTGTGACGTAACGGAGGCTGGGTGAAAACAGCGCCTGACCGATCCGTACAGTACAGGAATCAAAACAAGAGACGGACACGCCTTCTTTGCTATAGGTTACCTTATAGCGGCTGCTGCTGTCAGAGGCTGAGCTGCAGACAAAATCGGACTGTTTTACGTGATGATTGTTGAATGTTGATTTGCAGCCAACCTTTATTATAGTCAGAAAGAAAGACAGCGAAAACTGCTGCGTGGAATGGAATCCACAGAAATGTCAGACGCTGGCAGTCGTTGTTAGAGGTTGTTGTTGTTGTTGGAGGTATATATTGATATCAGGTTTTTAAAAAAATGCCCAACCAGAAGAACAACAACAAGGGAAAGAGAAGCAAACGCACAAACAGCAGTGGAGATGAGCAAGAAAATGGAGCCAGTGCAGCGGCAACAGGAGGCGCAACAACACCGCTACTGGGCGCCACAGCCGCCGCGCCGCAGCCGGAGCGCACGAGCGGTAAGAAGACTTGTTGTTATTAATAGTGCGACAAAACAACAGCGCACAGTCGAGGAAGTTCGATACTGTGCCGTCGTGCGGGTTGAAGACTCCTCATCATCATGCATGTGTTGCAGCATTTGCGTCCTGCACGGAAATAACGCTGTAACGTCGTCATTATAATAATGTGCAGTCTGGTTTGACACCGCAACAACAATAACAACAACAACTAATGTATATGTGTTGGTGATGTGCAGTCCCGCATGCAATCTTGGGACTCGTTTTCATGTCGCGCACATTGTGTTTTCTAGTCTTGGCCTTGCTCTCATCATCATCATGGGTCTTTCTCTGCGCACTCAAATTCAACTTCTATCTCTCCCCCTCTCTCTCTCTCGTCCAAATATAGGGATAACTAAGCCAAGCACCGACACGCAAGACTATTGTTGTGTTCTGCTCGTGTTATTATTATGTTAGCCGCACTTAGATGCAATTCTAGTACAAATTAAATGCATGCGTTGTTGTAGTTCGCCTATACATACTTGCGTCACTCTGGGGGGGGGGGGGGGGGGGGGGGGGCGGCATGACGACCAGTGTGCAGAAACACTTGTTATACAGTATTCGTTCCCAATCTATGCTAACAGTGTCTCAACTCTTGTTGTTTTGAAGTAGTACACCTTTCATCCATGTAGTCGATCTAGTAGTACACCTTTAATCTATATAGTACATCTAGTACACCTTTCACCTATGATTTCCTGTTTAATTTACATTTTGTAATTTAGCTGACACGTTTGTTTTATCCAAAGCGTGACTTACAAGACAACAAGTCAGCAGGAAGGGTACAACTCGTTCAGCTGAGTAACAATGTTCATCAAACAGTGTTGAAACTTTGGCGCTGCAGTGTTGAGTGCATAGTGTCATGGTTTTTGCTTGACTTCGCCTTTATACAGCTGTCAATCACTGGCCTCTGTGGTTAATTGCCTCGTGGTAGGACAGGTGATTGCACCTGATTCAGTGCAGCTGTGCCTATGGTAAAGCTGAGTCTATTTAAAAGTTTGAATCTCGCAGTGTGTTAGCTGCTTTCTCATTTCCTTTCCTGTTAGCTACCCTTCCGGCCTGGCTTTGCTGATCTTTGCCCTGTTCAGCATTTTATCCTTTTTCTGTAGCCATTCTGGTTTTAGGCTACTGGCTTATTTTAGCACTTTATTTTCTAGTAGCTGAGCCTTTTATTGTAGTGTGTTGTTTCTTTTTATGACAGTTTTCGTCATTAGTCCACTACACATAAACACCCTTCATCATCATTAGGTGGCTTCTTCGTTCCGAAGGTTGCCTATCACTCTCCAACCCATTCTGTCCCCACTTCTTCTCTCCAACTCCGTGACTTAGTGGATGTTTATTGTTATTTAGGTTATTTTTGTATTAACTCCGTTATTAGGAGGTGCCTTTGTGGCTTATTTCAGTTATTTCTATAATACCTCTTTGAGTGTTGTCCAGTTTTTTGGACTTGATTTATTTTCTTAAAATACTCATGTTGAGGCTTCCACCTGTAAAGGTTGTTTTTTGTTGTTTACTTTTCCCCTTCTCTTTAATGTCTGCTTAGCAGTTTAGTGGTTATTCGTTACACGAATAACCTAAGAGTCCCTATTATCTGCTCGTGACCCAAACACCTGCAGCCCTCACACATAGTAGTAGAGACATATTAGTATAGGTAGTAAATAATATAGACAAGGAAGATTAATTAGTGGAAGAGTGCATGATAGTAAAAGACGGTAATACGGTTATTTGTTTTAGTTTTTCTTCTTTCATTTCAGATATTGATTGAAGAAGTTTTAGTCAACAGCGAAAGACTGCTACAGCTGGAATCAGAACGTGTTACTCTGAAAGGCAGTAGTAGGGCCTACAAGTGCTGCTTTAGTCACCGCTGTCACTGGAGAGATACACAGGAAATGGAAGGATTAACACACACACACACACACAGTCACACACACAACATGACACATTAAATCCCCTCTCTCACGCTCTCTCTCTCACACACACACACACCATATGATGGCACATGGGCACTTGTAACACTACCTCACATCCACACAAGAGACAGATGAATGAATGATGGCTGTTTCCAAGGAAGGAACTATATATTAATAATGATTACGTACCAAGGAACTAATGAGGAACTACATGTTGATAATGATTATTAAGTACCTAGTAGGAAGGGGCGCTCCAGTAGCACACCATATAGCTCGCTGAGTCACGACTCGGTCGTCCCGGGTTCGCTTCCCACACCCGGTGACCAGGGGCGGATTTAGGATCGTAGGAGATCCGGGGCTTACTTTGACACCACAATTTTTTACTTATACCACCACCTTGAAAGTTAATATGCGTCTTTGTTTACGGTTTGATTATCACTGATACAAAGTAAAATAGTGCAGTGCAATAAAATAGTTAGTAAAATAGAATAAAATAAATAATGCAATAGTGCATTGCAATTAAATAGTTATCATCGTATTTTTTCGGGAGGCCGGTAAGGAGTGCATTACAGTAGTCGAGTTGGCTTGAGATAAAGGCATGGATCTGGTTTTCAGCGTCCTTTTGATTTATAAATGGCCGTACTTTAGCTATGTTTCTAAGGTGGAAGAATTAAGTTTTTGTCAACTTGTTTGTGATTTAAAGCTTAGGTCTGAGTCTACCATAACACCAAGACTTAACTCACTCAAATACAGTTAGCAGCTGGATAGACCACAGATGGAAATTAGCTTCTGCAAACATATTTTCATGTAACAATGATGAATTGTCAAAAAAAAATATATATATAATTTTTTTTTTTTTAAATAGATTCAGGGCTTTTCAGAAAACATTCGGGGCTTGAGCCCAAGTAGCTAGCCCCGCCCCTGCCGGTGACCATTTGCCGCATGTCTTCTCCTCCCGTTCTCCCCCTCCTCTATGCGTGACCAGGAAAAAGCTGTAAAAATGCTAAAAGATAATAATAATAAAAAAAAATGTATCTAGTAGGAGCTAATGATGAATCTATGTTCCTCTGTCATTGCAGCAGTCTGGTTTGAAAGCACCTTGAGGTGATCATTCAGAGATGCACAGGCCAAGTAGCCTATGATGTAGGGTAGGTTACCGGATTTTGACAGTAAGAAAGAAAGCAATTCTGGGGGATGTAACGGAAGTAACATAACAGGTAATATAACAAATTACTGCTCCTAGAGAGTAGGGGTGAACGGTATAAACGGTATACGGTATAAACGGTATGAATTTGCTCTACGGTATGGATTTTGACTATACCGTGTAACCGGTAGATAGCAATGATGTCATGTAACCACAGCGCGACTATTTCACTCGCATTTGCCCCTAAAAATAGATAGAATTAGTCATAGATAATAGATATGTGCGAACTGGAAAAAGTTATTTAGGAGGCTTCGCGCAGTGGGCGTGCCAGCCCCTACCGCACGCATGTAAACACGAGTCTAGTAGTCTAGTGGGACGGGACACGGGACGACGGCGGCGTCTCCCTGAGCTACCGTTAGCTTAGCTACCGTTACAAAATGACCCAGTCAACTATTCACTTTTAGTTTAATACATGATGAGGCATTGTCTAACCGAACGGTATCTAGTCGGCCAGCTACCGATAGCTCCTGACATCAACAAACGCTCCACAAAGTCTAGTAGAGACGTGTATGACACCGGTTCCTGACAGGGAGCGAGCGAGCGAACTGGAGACGAAATCGCGCGCGACACTGTCCTGATATGAGGCGGCGCGTGTCCGAGTGTGTCTGTGTGTGTGTGTTACCTGGAAGCACATGTGGGGGGGGGCAAAGCAGCCTGCGATTCTTGACCAATAAAAAGTGTTTAGGGGCGGGACTCGGCCGCGTAATCGCTCAACTAGAGACACAGCGAGCGAATATCTGAGGGGTGGACGACATCGCTGCTCAGTTCGCTGTCGCTCGCGGCAGGTCAGGATAGTCTGATTGAAACGAATACATTTTAATCATTTTCGCAATCACGCTTGCTCGCGTCGCTGCCTGTCAGGAAGGGGTGTGATACCTGTTAGCTGTTAGCTCACGTTAACGCAAGTTAGTTCACCGTTCAAAACGAAATGTCCCATTGAACTAAATAATTCACTGAGGCGTTGTATTAACGTTATATATCCAGCTAGCAGTAGCTACAGATAGCTCCTGATATCAATGTCTTATAACACTGATTCGATGCGTATTCGAGCTGAGGGCTTGCTGAGCACAGTTAAGTAACTTTATACCAATAGGGTCCAGGTGCAGCGCCGGAGAATCCTGGCCGTAGCTCTGCTCGAGGCTACTCGAGTATAGGTCCAGGTGCAGCTCCGGAGAATCCTGGCCGTAGCTGGAGGCTACTAGAGTACACACAGACAGTGGAGCTTGTTGCGTGGTGGCGATGTCTCGCAGATAATACAAGTACAAGTCTAATTATATAATATATATATTTTATAAAAAAATTATAAAATAAAATTTTTTTTTATCAAAAACGATGATACCGTGATATATACCGTTACCGTCTATGCTTCAAATTATACCGTGATATAAATGTTAGACCATACCGTCCACCCCTACTAGAGAGTAATAAGAAAAGTAATAATAATATTACTTTTGAAATGAGTAACAATGAATATATGACCTTTTTGAGTAACACACCTGGTCAGGGCTAGTGAAGATGATCCATGGTCTATATTTTGGCCCACAATGCTCCTTGGCTAAATGTGTCTATATCAAGGGATGTGACATCACTGAGTCTATATTAAGGATGTGACATCACTGACAGACTCAGTGACTCTGCAAAAGTCATGTTTTCATCAGGTGTCAAGTACTTAGACAAGGAGGAATTCCCCATGTCCAGCTGTCATTTATGCCGGCGCTCTCTCTGTCTATCTTTGTATATCTTTGAGTCTCTCTCTCTCTCTCTCTCTCTGTCTCTCTCCCTCTGTCTTTCTCTCTCTATGTCTCTCCCACCTTCTCTCTGTCTCCACTTTCCCCTATTGAATTAGCCTTCATAATCCCAACATGTTGAATGATGTTGCGGTTTTTAATCATACCGTGTCTTCTCTCCTCCAGAGGCCCCCTGCGCAACCCCTCTGGTGTGCAGCCTGGCTCGTCCCATCGACCTGGACAAGGACGACTACCAGCGCGTCCTCTGCAACAGTGAGCTCTGTCCCTATGGCAACTGGATGCACCGGCAGTGCTTCTATGAGTGGGAGAGCTCCATTCTGGTCCAGTTCAACTGTATCGGGCGTGCACGCTCCTGGAATGAGAAACAGTGTCGTCAGAACATGTGGACCAAGAAGGGCTACGACCTGGCCTTCCGCTTTTGCTCCTGCCGCTGCGGTCAGGGACACCTCAAGAAGGACACAGACTGGTACCAGATAAAGCGCACGCAGGACGAGCGTAAGAAGAAGCCCTCGGAGAGGGGCCTGGGCAGGGCCGGGGTCAGCGGTGCCGGGTGTCAGGGGACTGTGGACGGGCTCTGCGAGGAGCCCAAGAAAAGCAAACCGCTTGGGGGAGGAGGAGGTGGAGGAGGGAGTGTGGGTAAACTAGCCCATAGGGCTTCCAGCCAGGAGCTGCCTCGCAGATCGTCCGTGGACTGTCCGAACTCTATGGAGAGAGGAGGAGGAGGGCACACTACAGGGGGACTGTTCACCTTGGGACCTTCTCAGAAGTCCCCCTGCAACTCCCCGGGACTGTCCCCTCCTACGGGTTTCTCCTTCTTCTCCCCCACCGCTCCCTTCGGAGCAGGGGGAGGCCCGCGATCCCGGCACCTCGGGGAGTTCCTGAAGTCGGCCGTCCACATGGAGAACCAGAGGAAGCAGTTCCTGGCCGGTGGCGTCGTCCTTGGCCGGAGCGGCGGCTGCTCCCTGGGAGCCTCGGGTGGAGTGGGCGGCTCCCACCTGGACCCCGGCTCTGTCCTCCCCCTCCCGCTGTCCCTCGCCTTCCCACTGCCGCACCGACTCGCCCCCGGTGGCGGGGGGGTCGACGGGAGCCACTCTCACCCGGTGCAGTTCTTGAGGAGGCTGGACCTCTCGGAGCTCCTCACGCACATCCCCCGTCACAAGCTCAACACCTACCACGTCCGCATGGAGGACGACGCGCAGGCGGGCCAGGGAGAGGAGCTACGCAGGTAGCGTGTGATGGAGGGGTGAGGGGACAGGTAGAGTGTGGTTTAGGGGTGAGAGGACAGGTAGGGGGTGGTTTAGGGGTGAAATAAAAATGTTCACATTTATAAAACAATGCCTGGCATTTAGGGGCCTAATAATTCCACCCAGTAACAGTTTGATACAATTCTGATTTCTAATGTATGATTGATTGATTGAAAACTTTATTAACAGATTGCAGAATGGGTACAATTCAGTACAGCTCAATACACACAATTGTTAAGGGGATGCAGACCAGAGAAAGACTTTCGTCTTGTTTACATCAGGGTCCCCCATTTTCAATTCATCAGGACATATATGACATACAGATAGACAGTACTGCTACATCTATACATTTATGACATACCAGATTTGCAAATACAGTACTGTTTGTGATACAAAAAGAGTCAAGAAAAGGGAGTATATACATTTGACGTAGAAACTGTACATTGGAGGAGGTTGGGTGGGGGGGGTTGGGTACATTGGGATATTGACAACCATACTGGGTAATTTACATTAGAGGTGGTTGGGGGGGGGGAGAAACACTGTATAAACAAGCAAAGCTGTACATTGGGGGGGGGGGGGGACACACACACTGTACAAACAAGCACAATTGTACATTGGAATATTGACAACCATACTAGGTAAATTACTGTACATTGGAGGGGGTTGGGTTAGGACATTTACAGGGGCCAGTTTCGAATTGCAGTCTCCCGTAGGTGTCCCTTGAGAGTGGTTTTGAAAGTGGGTAGTGATTCACATTCCTTTACAGTTTTGGGTAGGGCGTTCCACATTGATGTGGCATAATTGCGAAACGTGTTTAGTCCCTTGTTTGAGCCGAATCTGGGTTTAACATGATTTGTGGAGCTCCCTCTGGTGTTGTGATCGTGCTATTCACTGACCTTTGGGAAGTATTTTGACATGTACATGGGTACCTTGGTCGTGTAGTGTATCTTGTAGACCAGGCCCATTGCAAGTTGCTGTACTCTGTCGTCTACTCTAAGCCATCCTAGGTTGTCAAAGTGGGCAGGGGTGAGGTGGGTTCTAGGAGTAAGGTCAAGCAGTAGTCTGACCAGTTTGTTTTGAGATGTTTGTAATTTTGTTTTTAGCGCCTTTGAGGTGCTTTGGTACCATGAGGTGCAAGCATAGTCTTAGTACCCTTGAATGAGTGCTCCTGCCAGAGTCTTCAGGGTATTCTTGTTTACCAGAGAGGCGATCCGGTACAAGAATCGAGTTCGTTGGTTGACTTTTTTTATTACATTGGATGCCATTTTGTCACAGGAGAGATTAGCCTCTAGGATGGAACCCAGGTAGGTAATTTCATCTTTCCTTGTGACAATATTGTCACCCACTGTAACTGAGAAGCCGTCGGTCTTGCTGAGTTTGTTATTTGAACCGAAGAGAATGGACTCTGTTGTGAAGGGCCAGATTAAACCGAATATATATATTTATTTATATATATATATTTAATTGTATTTGTATATTCTCTAATATTCCCTGATATCCCTTGTATATTCCTTGTACAATATGCATTGAATATCCATTCTAGCCTACTGAACATCCCATAATAGTCTCCATTCTACTATTGGTCGAGACCTTGGTGCCAGGCTGCCATACCCCTCAGACCCAGTTCAAACGTACCGCTCCACATGTACGAACAAGTCCTAGTTCCGCGTAGGAATCTGACTACCGCACCACTAATGGGACTATTTGTTCATAGTGCGTATATATACTGCGCTACTAGAGTAGGACTTCCTTTTCAGTCCAGTTTCTTACCCTCCAATAGAGTCACAGACGTAAAGCCTCCCCGCGACGCCACGTGTGGGAGTAAGGCCAAGTTCGCCTACCATCGGTATTGAGACATCGTGTATATTAATATTTGAATAGTCATATTTGGCACTATATCGTCGAGTTGGACGTAGTCTATTAAGCTAATAATAGTCTGTTAATATATAGTGCTTCGTGCAGTGAGAATACTACCGTAGTCAGTACCCCATCGTTTCGGGCAGAGAACTGGCTGCTTATCCAGGGTGGTTGACCCCACGTGAAGCTGCACCCGAGGAGCCCCAGAGCCGACGAGCGAGTGGACCTGTATACCGGATTATTCTACCGACGACAGCCCGCCTTCCCAGGCACGGATTATGCTTTGTATACTTTGATTATTCCATGGATAAAGACCCCCGACACTGCCGTGTGTTGGAAACCCCCCCCCCCTGGAGAGGACGCAAGGTGAGGAGACGCTCTGCAAGACGAGGTCGCTTCACGTCTCTCCTCCGTGGACCGGAGGAAGCCGGCCCACAAAGAGTCCACCTGCTTTCATCTGTGGTCCAAGGATCGCCGGCGCATTGAACGGCACTACAGTGGGTTCACCTGGGATACCCTTGGCCGGATGAGGCAGCCGGATTCTACCCCCCCCCCCTCCTACTCCTGTCGGCTTACAAGCGACCGGATTAACCCCCCCTAGTGTGTCCAGTATATAATCATTAAAGTATCATTGCTGTTATTCCTTAAACTATTCCAGGTCGTATATGTACCACCTGCGCCTTCAGAGATTGGACATTCTCTATTGATATACCGACGAATACTCTTGCCATAAAAGTGCATACTAATTCCCATTCATAAATGTGATTGATTTGATTAAGTGCTTGCTCTACACACCATCGCTGTGTAGAAATAAAGACCTATTTCTAATTCGTACATTTGTGTTGGATCCGTTTCATCTACGTGACAGTGTTCATCATAATATATTTATGCCGTGTACTGGGTGGCCGAATATTAAGTACAAAGGTAGTGGTAGTAAGTATCATATCTAGTAATACAGTCAGGGAATTGTACCCCTCAGTTACAATTGGTCCTTCGAGCCGGAGGGTAATTAGTGTAATATTAATATAGTGTTATTAATATTGAAATGGCCTATGATGAACACTCCACGAAACGATCCTCCTAACCAACGCCCGCAGCGCGAACGACGGCTCCCTCAGTACTTAGAGGCTTACGCTGTCAGTCAACAACCTAGTCTTCTACTAACAGTAAACGCGGTAAAACTAGAAAGTAAAAGTATGTCTAACCCCAACGCCCAGACTACCCCGACCATAGAGGCCCCTACGGGCTCTAATGTAACTGACCAAGTTCACGGTGGGGACCAGTGGGAACCAGACATGACTTCACACCCCGCCAGTACTGAAGAAGTAGTCCCCGATGAGTCCCGGGAGGAATACAACGCTACCGAGAGAGAACTCGGCACGGAAGAAGACGGGGAGAGCACCGTGGAGATAGAGCTCCAAGGCTCCGCAAGGAGTACCCCGAGGGAAGGCTCCCCTATACAACCGCCTTCTCCCAGCGAGGCAGAGAGGACCCTACAGCAGGCCTTCCTCATCAGCCTGAACGCCGCTGCTGAACGCGACCGACTGCAGATCCAGCAGCGGAGCGAAGAAGAGCATATACGTCTAGAACTAAGACGCATTCAGAGAGAAGAGAATGTGGCCCGAGACCGAGCAGACAGCCAGCGAGCAGCTGCTGGTGCTCTACGGGACGCAGAGCGCGACAGACAGCAAGCGCAACTAATAGAACAGCTGATCAGACGGACAACACCCTCTCCCTCCGCCAGAGGCTCCAGGAACTCGTCTAGACACCTCCAGGGCGGCATCCCCTAGCCGAGTAAACAACCCTGAACTTGACCAACAGACGAGGTCTATACCCCCCACAGACCACCTCCCCCCACCGGTCCAAGCGAGACCTAGCAACCGGGAAGGAGCAGCATATCCTGTGGAGAGGCTAAACCAGAGACTACAAGCACTGGATGACCTAACTGAAGACGAAGAGGAAGAGGAGGAGAACCACGCCCGACGACAGCACAGTACTCTACCGGACCAGGAGGTCCGGTACAGCCCAGGCTATACTCCCGCGGAGCTGCGCTACAGACCCCCGACTCTATACCCGGGTGAGCACGACGCACGACCCGCACCGAGGAACAGCACCTGGACAAGCGGGCCATGGTACACTGCCGGTACCAGCCCATACCAAGGAGCGGGAGGAGACTCGCCTAGGAGGCCTCTCCCCCAACGCTCGCCGATGTATCCACAGTCGGCGTCATACATTGGCCCGCCTATGGTACCCGACTTCACCCAAGAGAACCGGGCCCAGTATACGGAACTCCGCATGTGTCTGGAGACCATGTTGGTGGATGTATTGGATGAACGCCACAAATACGCCATCCTACTGAAGCACTTAAAGGTACCCCGCGCACATAATATAGCGCTCGCCTACGCGACTTCCACCACCCCATACACAGCAGCGCTGGTAGCATTGGACCAGAGGTATGGGCGCATATGGGATTACGTGATCCAGGAGATCCGACACATCGACCGCTTACCCCCAGCAATAGACAATCGAGCACTGGACGACCTGTCCATCAGAGTGCAGTCCCTGGTAGGGATGTTGGGAGCGCAGAGAGAGAAGGGGAGGCATGAACTTTACGCCAACTCAAATGTGGAAAGGATCTTGGAGAAGCTGCCGCCCGCTCGACAGGAGCGTTTTAGGCGACAGAGGGACCACCGAGACCCGAATGGCCCCGAACCGAACCTCCTCGATCTAGCCGACTTCCTGGCGAGAGAAGTCAGCAGCCTACGGCTAGATACATTCGGACGGAGCACCCCTGGCTCCAGAGAAGGAACCAGACGACTAAATGATGGAAGAAGATCGGTGACTGTGATGCACCAATCGGAGTCAGTACCGAGCAGCAGGAGCCACAGTACATTTACATTTACATTTAGTCATTTAGCTGACGCTTTTATCCAAAGCGACTTACAAGTTCTGTACGACAAGCCATCAGGAAGGGCACAACTCTATCAGCTGAGCAACAATGTTCATCAAAGTGTTGAGTGCTACAGTGTAGGTTAGTTTATTAGTGCATGACAGTACGGTTAGTTAGGGTTAGATTTTTTTTTTTTTTTTTTAATTCAGATAATGGTTGAAGAAGTGCGTCTTTAGTCGACGGCGAAAGATTGGACGTGATTCGGCTGTCCTAACTGGGGTGGGTAGTTCATTCCACCATTGTGGGGCAAGGACTGAGAATAGGCGACTTCTCTTTGATGACCCTCCCGGAGCTTGGATAGGAGTAGGTCTGAGGCGGCCAGAAGATGCAGAGCGTAGGGGTCTTGAGGGTGTGTAGTTAGAGACCATTGACCGGAGGTAGGCGGGAGCGGTTCCCTTTGCCGCACGGTATGCTAGGTCGAGGGCCTTGAAGCGGATTCGTGCAGCAATGGGGAGCCAGTGCAGGTCCCTAAGAAGTGGGGTGACATGGGCCGACTTCCACTTCCTCCAGAACGGAGAAGTGGAAGATAGTGTGCCCCTACTGTGAGAAAGAACACTGGCTAGCGCAATGTGACTCCTTCCCCAAGCTGAACGCGGAGGAAGCAAGTCGATGGATAAAGTCCAACAAGCGCTGTTTTCGCTGTGCGCGCTCACACATGGCAGCCGAATGCCGCTTAAAGAAAAGGTGCACCAAGTGCGATGGAGCCCATCTGGACATACTTCACGACAGTAACAGACGGCGCCCTTCACCCGCACCATCCAGCAGCAAAGCGAGCGTCATGTACATCGATCCCGCCAGCAGCAGTGGAGCCCGAGTACTCCTAAAAGTAGTGCGTGTGACACTAAGCTACCAGAATAAAGTCCTGGACACTTACGCCGTCCTCGATGACGGGTCAGAGAAGACCCTTCTGCTCGCCTCCGCTGCGGCCCAGCTAGGGCTGCGGGGAAGCGAAACCCAAATGACAATTCGGACAATAAGACGAGATTTGAAGACGATAAAGGGCGAGAATGTCTCATTCTCTATCGCAGCAAGCGGCCAGCCTGAGCGACGGTACCAGATTACAGACGCTTTCACCAGCCAAGAAATAGGGCTGTCGCGGTACACATACCCCGTCGCCAAGCTGATGGAGAAATATGCACATCTGCGCAAGTTACCGATCCCGCTCATAGACAATGCTATGCCGACCCTGTTGATAGGCTCCGACCATGCAGACCTCATTGTCCCGATAGACCGGGTTCATACCGGACCCCGAGGCTGTCCTGCAGCAGTCGAGACCCGTTTGGGATGGACTCTCCAAGGCCCGCTCGCCAAATCTCTCAACCGAAGTACAGCCACTAGATGTCTCCACTCCCGAGTCACAGAGGGAGAAACCGCACTCCTGCAACACGTAGAGCGGCTATGGACCTTGGAACAAATGCCCTTTAAGAACGGAAAGAAAGACATTCGCTCTAAAGATGACATTTACGCCATTCACCTCCTCGAGACAGGGACCAAGAGAGTCCCGGTCAACGGCGTGTTGAGATACGCCACGCCACTCCTGCGGCGAGAAGGAATGCCTACTTTCCACCCCAAGACAGACGCCACAGAACGGTACCTGCTGAACACGGAGCGGCGCTTAGCCAAGAACCCCGCCCAAGAGAGTGTATACCGCGCTGAGATTGAGAAGCTCATCACAGCGGGACACGTCACAAAGATGGACATTAAAGAGGCTGACCAGACCACTGAATCGTGGTACGTGCCTCACCACAAGGTCCATCACAACGGTAAAGACCGCATAGTATTTAACTGCAGCTACCAGATCGGATCCCAAAATCTGAATAAAGAGTTACTGCCCGGTCCCACACTCGGCCCCTCCCTACTCGGCGTTCTACTCCGCTTCCGCCAGGAAAAGGTGGCCATCAGCGGGGACATTAAAGGAATGTTCCTGCAGGTGAGATTAGTAGAGGAGGACAACCCCCTGTTACGGTTCCTATGGAGAGAGAAGCCAGGAGATGAGCACCCAGCCATCCACCAATGGGAAGTCCTCCCCTTCGGAACGACGTGCAGCCCCTGCTGTGCTACATTTGCACTACAGAAACATGTAGCAGAGGACCCAGCAGCGGACGAAGAGGTCCGACACAGCGTAAAGAACAGCTTCTACGTAGACAACTGTCTACAAAGCCCTTCAACCCAGGAAGAAGCCGAGGCTCTCCTGATTAAACTCCGCGCCTCATTGATCAAAGGCGGCTTTGATCTCAGGCAGTGGGCCAGCAGCGATCCGCAAGTACTGCACAGCCTCTCCTCCGAGGACAAGGCAGCCAGCAGCGAGACCTGGATGGCTACAATCCCGGGAGAAGCCCAGGAGATGACCCTGGGATTGGTGTGGCGATTCAAAACAGATTCGCTTCACTACAGACACAAGCCCCTGACTACGGAGCAGGGAAGGCCGGCGGCGGCGCCGACCACCAGACGGAGTGTGTACACAACACTCGCCCGACAATATGACCCGCTAGGATGTATTCTACCGTACACCACCAGGGCAAAAATGATTGTACGAGCATTGTGGGACAAGGACCAGGGCTGGGACGACCCCATTCCCGCACACCTTGCATCCACCTGGAGAGAGTGGGAGATGGAGCTCCACTCACTCCCAGGCGTTAATATGCGCCGAAGCTACTTCCCACCCACGGTGAGGCCAGAGACATGTAAAATGGACTTACACGTCTTCAGTGACGCCTCAGAGGTCGCATACGGATCAGTAGCCTACTTGCGGGCCCAAGAAAGGGGGGGAGAGATCTACACAGCATTTGTCCTCGCCCGCTCGAGAATAGCCCCACGCAAGCAACAATATCCCACGTCTAGAGCTCTGCGCAGCCCTAGCCGGAGCGCACCTAGCCACGCTCATCCAACGTGAGCTCACCATACCGGTGTCTAGAACAATCCTGTGGTCAGATTCCACGACGGTACTTGCCTGGATCAAATCGGACTCATGCAAGTACAAAGTCTTCGTGGGAGTCAGAGTCACCGAGATTCAAGACTTAACCGAAGAGTTAACCGGAGAAACAGAGTGGCGCTACGTTGATACAAAACAGAACCCAGCTGACGTCATCACCCGGGGGATGCCCCTGGATGACCTCACCCGTCACAATGTCTACAGTGACGGCCCCGCATTCCTAAGACTCCCGGAAGGACAGTGGCCCATGCCTATCCCGAGGGAAGCAAGTCCAGAGGAGGTGGAAAATAAGAAGTCTGTGTTCTGTGGATTGAGCACCGTAGCCTCCACCGACCCTAACATAGACGATTGCACGTCCATAGAGAGTGCACAACAAAGAACATTCCTGCGGTACCACCCGGAGTGCAAGTCCCCCGCTGATATGTCAGCAGCTAACTACGAGGAAGCAGAATTGCTTCTACTGCAGCGAGCCCAGAGAGTCTCGTTCCCCGATGAATTGGCCTGTCTACAGGGAGGAAAGCCCGTCCCATCCGACAGCAGATTAATTCATCTGGCCCCCGAGAGCGACGCTCATACCCTCATCAGAGTGGGTGGTCGCCTACGCAGAGCCCCCAATCTACCGGATGACATTAAATACCCGATCGTATTGAACAGCCGACACAAGGTCACAGAGCTGATTATAAAGAAATACGATGAGGATGTACATCACGCAGGAGCAGAAAGAGTCTTCGCGGAAATCAGACGTCGTTACTGGATCCTACAAGGAAGAGAGGCGGTACGACGCTTCCAGCGAACATGTCTAGACTGCCGCAAGTGGCGCGCGCAGCCCAGCATACCAAGGATGGCTGACCTTCCTCCATGTCGCCTCCGAATCGGTGACAAGCCATTCCACTCAACGGGTATGGACTGCTTTGGCCCGCTGCACATAAAGAAAGGAAGAGGAACCGAGAAGCGGTGGGGTATTGTATTCAAATGCATGACCACCAGAGCGATACACATCGAGCTTCTCCCGACCATGAGCACAGACTCATTCCTTATGGCCTTCCGTAGATTCACATCACGGAAAGGAAGACCGTCTACCCTATTGTCCGATCATGGGACAAACTTCAAAGGCGGCGAAAGAGAGCTGAGAGAGAGCTTCCAAGCTATGGGCCCAGAACTTAAGACCCACCTCGCTCCAGCACAGGTTGATTTCCAATTCAACCCCCCAAACGCACCCCACTTCGGTGGCACTTGGGAACGAGAAGTGCGCTCCATAAAGACAGCCCTGTACGCAGTACTTGGGGCCCAGACTGTGGCGGAAGAAGTCCTAATGACAGTCCTCACGGAGATTGAGGGAGTACTTAACTCGAAGCCCCTCGGATATGTCTCCAGTCATGTGGCGGATATCGACCCAGTTACCCCCAACACACTCCTGATGGGGCGGCTAGATCCTGCATTACCCCAGACAATGTACCGGCCTGAAGAAGCGAACGGCCGACGAATGTGGAGGTACAGCCAAGTATTAGCCGACAAGTTTTGGAGCAGTTTCCTACTGCACTACCTACCGTCTCTACAGACCCGCCAGAAGTGGGTAAAGGAGAGAGACAATTTGACAGAAGGAACAGTCGTCATGATTGTTGATCAATCACTGCCCAGAGCTATGTGGCTGGCCGGCCGGCCGCGTAAGCAAAGTGATCACCGGTGCCGACGGCAAGGTCCGAGCAGCTGAAGTGCTCGTCCAGGGTCGCACTTACACCCGTCCCGTGGCGAGGCTCATAGAACTGCCTCGACTCCCAGACACAATCGATGATGACCATGACCCTATAACCCTATGACTTTGTGAAGTTGACTGACCCCTACAGCAAACCCTTGTGTAAATAGACAACGCGATTAATCTGTCTCTGTTTAACTGATTAGGTCTGGGACCAATCAGGGGGTGGCTGTTGTGAAGGGCCAGATTAAACCGAATATATATATTTATTTATATATATTTAATTGTATTTGTATATTCTCTAATATTCCCTGATATCCCTTGTATATTCCTTGTACAATATGCATTGAATATCCATTCTAGCCTACTGAACATCCCATAATAGTCTCCATTCTACTATTGGTCGAGACCTTGGTGCCAGGCTGCCATACCCCTCAGACCCAGTTCAAACGTACCGCTCCACATGTACGAACAAGTCCTAGTTCCGCGTAGGAATCTGACTACCGCACCACTAATGGGACTATTTGTTCATAGTGCGTATATATACTGCGCTACTAGAGTAGGACTTCCTTTTCAGTCCAGTTTCTTACCCTCCAATAGAGTCACAGACGTAAAGCCTCCCCGCGACGCCACGTGTGGGAGTAAGGCCAAGTTCGCCTACCATCGGTATTGAGACATCGTGTATATTAATATTTGAATAGTCATATTTGGCACTATATCGTCGAGTTGGACGTAGTCTATTAAGCTAATAATAGTCTGTTAATATATAGTGCTTCGTGCAGTGAGAATACTACCGTAGTCAGTACCCCATCGTTTCGGGCAGAGAACTGGCTGCTTATCCAGGGTGGTTGACCCCACGTGAAGCTGCACCCGAGGAGCCCCAGAGCCGACGAGCGAGTGGACCTGTATACCGGATTATTCTACCGACGACAGCCCGCCTTCCCAGGCACGGATTATGCTTTGTATACTTTGATTATTCCATGGATAAAGACCCCCGACACTGCCGTGTGTTGGAAACCCCCCCCCCCCTGGAGAGGACGCAAGGTGAGGAGACGCTCTGCAAGACGAGGTCGCTTCACGTCTCTCCTCCGTGGACCGGAGGAAGCCGGCCCACAAAGAGTCCACCTGCTTTCATCTGTGGTCCAAGGATCGCCGGCGCATTGAACGGCACTACAGTGGGTTCACCTGGGATACCCTTGGCCGGATGAGGCAGCCGGATTCTACCCCCCCCCCTCCTACTCCTGTCGGCTTACAAGCGACCGGATTAACCCCCCCTAGTGTGTCCAGTATATAATCATTAAAGTATCATTGCTGTTATTCCTTAAACTATTCCAGGTCGTATATGTACCACCTGCGCCTTCAGAGATTGGACATTCTCTATTGATATACCGACGAATACTCTTGCCATAAAAGTGCATACTAATTCCCATTCATAAATGTGATTGATTTGATTAAGTGCTTGCTCTACACACCATCGCTGTGTAGAAATAAAGACCTATTTCTAATTTGTACATTTGTGTTGGATCCGTTTCATCTACGTGACAGTGTTCATCATAATATATTTATGCCGTGTACTGGGTGGCCGAATATTAAGTACAAAGGTAGTGGTAGTAAGTATCATATCTAGTAATACAGTCAGGGAATTGTACCCCTCAGTTACAGACTCTGTTTTGCCCATGTGTAATGATAGTTTGTTATCAGCGAGCCATATGCAGATTTTGCCTAGTTCCGAGCTGAGGGTTTTTTCAACCTGTAACTTGTTCTTGTCAGAGACCAGCAGGGCTGAGTCGTCCGCAAACAGGAACAAGTTGCAGTCACAAGCTGACGACATGTCATTTGCATAAATTAGGAACAGTAGCGGTCCTAGTATGCTTCCTTGTGGAATACCATGTCCCCTGTAACGATGTGATGCATCTGAAAATCAACAGTTGGATTCAGTCTACCTTCATGGCAAACGGTAAAACGACAAATCATCCATTTACAAACCTTCGGGCAGTATAATTCAAGTCTCAGATATGCAGTTGTATGCTCAATACAGCAAAATTAACTACTTCTAGAAAAGTGTCTCACGCACGAGTCGGGGCTTGACATTAACACCCGCCAAATGCGGGTAGAATTTGGCAGTGGCGTGTAACTCTGTCATTCTACCAGCCACTTTGGCGGGTAGACCATGCAGTGTCACCGTTTTAGAGTCGTCGTAGTGAAGAGTCTCTCTCTTGCTTACTCTCTCAACGCAGTGCACGCTTACTTGCGTCGCGCGTAATGACAGTCTCTCTCTGTCTCTCTCTCAACGCAGTGCACGCTTACTTGCGTCGCGCGTAATGACAGTCTCTCTCTCTCTCAACGCAGTGCACGCTCAAGTAGCCAAACTTTACACTACAAAAACGAACTGGATATTTGGATACAGTGTGTGTGATTTTTGGCAGGTGAAAATGCTGAGTGGCTAGTGACTTTGGAAAACCACTAGCCACAGTGGCTGGTGAGCCAAAATGTTAATGTCAAGCCCTGTGCACGACCTTGTTACACCCCTGGGCAAGCTCATTGCGTTTGAGACCATCATCTGTAATGCTTACAAAAATGATTTTGAGTGAAGTGTTCCTTTAATGTTTTCCTGTAGGTTCATCCTGTCTGCGCTCAGTGCCAGCCAACGTAACGTGGTGAACTGTGCCCTATGCCACCGGGCACTGCCAGTGTTCCAGCAGTTCCCCCTGGTGGATGGAACGCTGTTCCTCAGCCCCTCACGCCACGACGAGATAGAGTACGACGTCCCCTGCCATATGCAAGGTAAGAGTACCATGTCCCCTGTTACCTGTAAGGTGAGAGTACCATGTCCCCTGTTACCTGTAAGGTGAGAGTACCATGTCCCCTGTTACCTGTAAGGTGAGAGTACCATGTCCCCTGTTACCTGTAAGGTGAGAGTACCATGTCCCCTGTTACCTGTAAGGTGAGAGTACCATGTCCCCTGTTACCTGTAAGGTGAGAGTACCATGTCCCCTGTTACCTGTAAGGTGAGAGTACCATGTCCCCTGTTACCTGTAAGGTGAGAGTACCATATCCCCTGTTACCTGTAAGGTAAAAGTACCATATCCCCTGTTACCTGTAAGGTGAGAGTACCATATCCCCTGTTACCTGTAAGGTGAGAGTACCATGTCCCTTGTTACTGTAAGGTGAGAATACCATGTCCCCTGTTACCTGTAAGGTGAGAGTACCATATCCCCTGTTACCTGTAAGGTGAGAGTACCATGTCCCCTGTTACCTGTAAGGTGAGAGTACCATGTCCCCTGTTACCTGTAAGGTGAGAATACCATGTCCCCTGTTACCTGTAAGGTGAGAGTACCATATCCCCTGTTACCTGTAAGGTGGGAGTACCATGTCCCTTGTTACCTGTAAGGTGAGAGTACCATGTCCCTTGTTACCTGTAAGGTGAGAGTACCATGTCCCCTGTTACCTGTAAGGTGAGAGTACCATGTCCCCTGTTACCTGTAAGGTGAGAATACCATGTCCCCTGTTACCTGTAAGGTGAGAGTACCATATCCCCTGTTACCTGTAAGGTGGGAGTACCATGTCCCTTGTTACCTGTAAGGTGAGAGTACCATGTCCCTTGTTACCTGTAAGGTGAGAGTACCATGTCCCCTGTTACCTGTAAGGTGAGAGTACCATGTCCCCTGTTACCTGTAAGGTGAGAGTACCATGTCCCCTGTTACCTGTAAGGTGAGAGTACCATATCCCCTGTTACCTGTAAGGTAAAAGTACCATATCCCCTGTTACCTGTAAGGTGAGAGTACCATGTCCCCTGTTACCTGTAAGGTGAGAGTACCATGTCCCCTGTTACCTGTAAGGTGAGAGTACCATATCCCCTGTTACCTGTAAGGTGAGAGTACCATATCCCCTGTTACCTGTAAGGTGAGAGTACCATGTCCCCTGTTACCTGTAAGGTAAAAGTACCATATCCCCTGTTACCTGTAAGGTGAGAGTACCATGTCCCCTGTTACCTGTAAGGTGAGAGTACCATGTCCCCTGTTACCTGTAAGGTGAGAGTACCATATCCCCTGTTACCTGTAAGGTGAGAGTACCATGTCCCCTGTTACCTGTAAGGTGAGAGTACCATGTCCCCTGTTACCTGTAAGGTGAGAATACCATGTCCCCTGTTACCTGTAAGGTGAGAGTACCATATCCCCTGTTACCTGTAAGGTGGGAGTACCATGTCCCTTGTTACCTGTAAGGTGAGAGTACCATGTCCCTTGTTACCTGTAAGGTGAGAGTACCATGTCCCTTGTTACCTGTAAGGTGGGAGTACCATGTCCCCTGTTACCTGTAAGGTGAGAGTACCATGTCCCTTGTTACCTGTAAGGTGAGAGTACCATGTCCCCTGTTACCTGTAAGGCGAGAGTACCATGTCCCCTGTTACCTGTAAGGTGAGAGTACCATGTCCCCTGTTACCTGTAAGGTGAGAGTACCATGTCCCTTGTTACCTGTAAGGTGAGAGTACCATGTCCCCTGTTACCTGTAAGGTGAGAGTACCATGTCCCCTGTTACCTGTAAGGTGAGAGTACCATGTCCCCTGTTACCTGTAAGGTGAGAGTACCATGTCCCCTGTTACCTGTAAGGTGAGAGTACCATGTCCCTTGTTACCTGTAAGGTAAAAGTACCATATCCCCTGTTACCTGTAAGGTGAGAGTACCATGTCCCCCGTTACCTGTAAGGTGAGAGTACCATGTCCCCTGTTACCTGTAAGGTGAGAGTACCATATCCCCTGTTACCTGTAAGGTGAGAGTACCATATCCCCTGTTACCTGTAAGGTGAGAGTACCATGTCCCCTGTTACCTGTAAGGTGAGAGTACCATGTCCCCTGTTACCTGTAAGGTGAGAGTACCATGTCCCCTGTTACCTGTAAGGTGAGAGTACCATGTCCCCTGTAAGGTAAGAGTACCATGTCCCTTGTTACCTGCAGGCATGCGTTCTTCATGGGACGGGGTTGCACTCCGTGCCACCCCATGATAAGTACTCGCTATTTGCATATCAATAGCGCCGGTTGTCAGGTGTGTTAAATACGTTCTCAGATACATTCACACCTAACTTGTTGTGAAGACATGTGTTACATTCCATTCGTAGAGGCAATTAGGCACCGTCTGTAGTCTGTGCTCAAACGAGGGGACATTAAATGCGCATTCGCGGGAGCGCGCGTGCACGTGGTGCGTGTCACCCCAGATGATTTCAATAACGCACCACTGGTTACCTGTAAGGTGAGAGTACCATGTCCCTTGTTACCTGTAAGGTGAGAGTACCATGTCCCGTGTTACCTGTAAGGTGAGAGTACCATGTCCCCTGTTACCTGTGGTGAGAGTACCATGTCCCCTGTTACCTGTAAGGTGAGCATACCATGTCCCCTGTTACCTGTAAGGTGAGCGTACCATGTCCCTTGTTACCTGTAAGGTGAGCGTACCACATCCCCAGTCTAGACTATGACTTAAAGGCCTGTGGTAGCGGTGACCAGAATGTTGTTGGTTCGATTCCAGAAATACCGGCCAGGTAATTACTGTTGGCACCCTTACGAAACAGTATCATGGTAGTATGATGGTAATTTGAGTTATAGTGCTAGCTATTGTATAAATGACTAACCCTAACCCATGGTACCACTTCTGTACTTAAATAACTTAAATAATAGTATAATCCAGTTTAAACCATGATATAGATGGTATTTCCATATTTTTTTGGAAATACCATGATATAATCTTGGAAATACCATGATATATTTTTGGAAATACCATGTTATTTTTATGGAAATACCAAGGGGAAAGCAGTAAAAAAAGAAAAAAACTTTACTGTCCTAATACCGTATAACGCATCAGAAACTGAGCATCAATCAATCAAACAAAAATAAATCGCACTTTAAGATTGTTAGTTTGGTATTCCGTGAAGCCGTACAGTGATATTCATCCATCAATAGGGCAGAGTCCGTCTGCCGTGTTCATCCGTGAAGGGTCCTCTAGTTGTGGCCTGTCAGCACCACGTGGATCTTAGTCAGGAGGAGGGGAGGAGGAGTGACGCTACTTTGATCAGCTGAGACATGGGCTTTGATAAGCCTGGTCAGTGATATGCATCACAATGGCTCATTCATCAACCTTTAATTCAGTTTTTCATGCTTTTGTGTTTGGATGAATCCAGCATTAGATTAATGAGAATCCACTGAATAAACAACCCCCTTCATTTGAACGACAATTGTTGCGGGCGGAAAAAAAGAAAAGCGCAAGGTATCTTGGTTACAGACAGAATGACACAGACATACACACACACACACACACACACTTGATCTCAAGTGACTACCTGGTAAAATAAAGGTTAAATAAAATAAAAAATCTCTCTCTCTCCGCTCTCACACACACACACAAAGGGAGCCGCATGTGATTGGTGGAGGCGGGACCCTTACAAAGAACTGTTGTTGCTAATCATTGACACATGCTAGCCTGTAATAATCCCCCCCAGAAAAATCTACTTTGCATTTGATATATTGCAAATATATGCCATCACAAACACTGGCATTTAACACTTTCAGAGCCGGCCGTGTTTTCCTTTTTACCCCCTTGAATGCCCAGCAACCACTTCAATGTTAACGTTAATATCGCCTAATCTATGTTTTAAATTATGGCTATGTGTCTAATCTGCCTGTCGCATTATCAATGACCCATTTCCAGTCAACATTGTCGAAGCGGATTGTTTTTTTATCGGTTCATTTCCGTTTTATAGCATTTTGAAAAGCCCTTGTTTTCAAGAAAGAAAAAAAATAATCCCTGATAAACGCTGATGTACTGTAATATTCTAGAACGTTGTCATTGTTCGGCCTATTTATGAATCGTTTTCAAATAAACGCTAGATTATCGATAGTATATGTGTACGTATGCACGCTGGTGCCGCAAGCTGTAAATCGATTCTCTTATTTCCTGATCACTCGCACAGTCAAAACAGCCATATCACATATAGGGGGAAAGCTTATATCTCCGTGAAAAAAGGTCTGATTATCCTAAGACTGGTAAAATAAATAGATTCCTTACCTGAGATCAGATGGTATCCAAATGGATTATTCCAATTCCTGATTGACCATTCCAAAAATCGATCCTTTTATTGATCCCACGCGTGTACTGTAAAACAGCGTATACACGCTGTGCTGAGGGTCCAGCATGAAGCTGATCGGCCCCGGTTACATGCGTGAGAAGTAAGATGTGGATTCCGTTTTTTTTTTTCTCATGCTTTTTCATTGAGTCCAATCCAAAAGAGTGAATTACCATCTGGGAGACGATAGGGGGCGCTTTTTTCACATCTGAGCGCCTGGGGTGGCTGATTTACCAACGGTAGACTCGGTTGATGAAATATGAATTCAGATCGCTAATAAAAAAAAAAAAAGAGAGAAACGAATATTCTCGTTATGGGCATTCAAAGTGTTAAAGGGTTAGAATTATAAAATGAATATGTGGTGTTATGATCAGGGCTGAAGTTGAATAAAAGATTGTATTTTTTTCAATCTGACATTACAAAAAAACTGAATCCATCAAAATCAGTGTTGTTGCTAATCATACATATGCTAGCCTGTTTTTTAACAATAATTTGTGATGCCATCACAAACACTGGCATTTAAAGGGTACAAATAAAAAAAATCCTGCACCAGAATGCAGGAAATGAAGTCTTTGTAACAAAAGATTCCCTGCTTAACACTTTGAATGCCACGGACGAGTTTTCTCGTGTTTACCCCCCGCGGGTTGAATGCCCACTCACGAGAATATTAGTTTTTTTTAAATTTTTATTAGCGATCTGAAATCATATTGCATCAAGCGAGTCTATCGTTGGAGATCCAGGCACCCAGATAGTAAATCACCCTTTTGGATTGGACTCAATGAAAGTGAATGGGAGAAAGGATTTCTGACTCCACATTTTATGTCTCACTCACGCAGCCGGCATCACTCCGGAGCCTGAAGAGCAGCGGGGATTGTGTTCTACTGTATACATGGTGGATCAATACAATTATCGATTTTTTTCGAATGATCTCAGGTAAGGAATCTATGTTATTAGTCTTAGGATAATCAGACTCGTTTTCACGGATATATAAGCGTTTCCCCTATATGTGATATGGCTGTTTTGACTGTAAAAGCGATCAGGAAATAAGAGCAGCGATTATCAGCGAGCGGCACGAGCGTGCGTGCGCACATATATACTATCGATTATCTAGCGTTTATTTAATAGGCCGACAAATGACAACGTTCTAGAATATTCCAGTAAAAGGCGATTATCATAGAATGTGTTGTTTTTTTCCGCGAAAACAAGTGATTTTCAAAATGCTATCAAACGGAAATGAAGCGATAAAAAAACAATCTGCTTTGACAATGTTGACTGGAAAACGAGTCTTTGATAAGCGACGGGCAGATTAGACACATAGCCATAATTTAAAACATAGATTAGGCGATATTAACGTTAACATTGGAGTGGATGTGGGCATTCAAGGGGGTAAAAAGGAAAACACGGACTGGCTCTCAAAGTGTTAAAAAGTGGCCTGACTGGGGCTATATTTTGCACTATTTCCTGGCCTGAATGATTTCCCCAGTCCGGCCCTGGTTAAAAGCCTCCAATGCTTATTAGTGTGTGTGCGTTTGAACGTTTGCATGTTTCAATCATACATTTCCATTTATAATTATTTTTTTTATTAAATTTTTTTTAATTTCTTTAATTTTTTTTATACCTCTTATAATAGTGGGGGTCGCGGCTCTCTGACACTGTTATTTGGGGGTCGCGGCCTGAAAAGTTTGGGAACCCCTGATTTAGCTGATGCTTTTAAAGCGACTTACAAGTTCTGTACGACAAGTCATCAGCTCTATCAGCTGAGTAACAATGGGCATCATTCAATAATACTCTTATTATTTTTCTTGCTTACCTGTCTGTTAACCGTTTCGGGGCCAACCACGGATAAATCCGTGTTTCGAATCCAACGGTTGTTTTGGCTTTTATTCCATTGTAATAACTTACTCGATGTCACCGAGCTGCACTGCAGATCTACCCTCCTCTTCGAATTCTGAAAAGTGCATTACCGGCCAGATTCTCTTAGGGGCGCTGTCTCGATAATGCAGTGTGCCCTGTGGCAGAACGGTGCACTCTTTTTTTTGACTTTCAATGTAGTTTCCAGTTAGCTGGATTCTGGATGTGCAGCCTAGTAGCTTGGAATACCTTTTGCGATGCCGAATTTATTATGCAGTAAAGGAATATATCATCAGCCAATGGACATATGGATCTACCAGATGGAGATCGATAACTGGGAAATGCTTTGGGGGATCCAACCGGCCCACGGTAAGATCTTTTTCACGTAAATTACATGCTGATCAGGGCTTGTTATGATAGCCATCCACCCGATCAGCGAATGAGGCTAATGAGGCTAACGCGGTTATTGGTAATCAATAATCAGAAACGACGTCCCGTCCCGTCCCCCCTTTCATGCATTCATGGTGGACCATCATACCGATCATATGCAGTTTGAGTTTTAACTGTAGCTTCTGTATATCCGAAATGCCATTAGATTTAACGTTAGTAGCTATTAGCCCTGTATCTCGCGTTCCAGGAAATATCCCAGCCGAAATCCCTTATAACGCTTATATTCAAGACGCTATAAAATGAGAACGTATTGATGAAAAAAGCCATTTTGAAGGGATGGTTTATGGTGTCAATTGACAATGAGAATGGACAGATAGCAATACTATAAAGTATAGATTTAGCTCTACAAACAGCCCCACGGACTATGCAAGTCTGTTTAGAAATGCTTGCCGTCTACAGTGATTTTAGACTGATTCAAATGGCCATGAATGTGTTAAGAGAACAATAAGAGGCGGTCAGGTGGCGTAGCGGAGATTGCGTTAATCACCAACACCGGAGACGCTGGATTCGCCTGTTAGAATCCAGCTCACAGCTCCGGCGTTGTCACCAGCTTGGCTGGCCGTTCACACTAATACAATTGGCTGTATTAGAGGGTGGGAAAAGCTGGCGGGGTGGGTCCGGGTCGTTGTAAACAGCGACTCCTACAGTTCGGTCGGGGCGCCTGCTCAGCGCGGATAGGATCTAAGGGGGGTAGTGTGATCCTTCCACACGTTACACCCTCTCAGTGAGAGTCCGCGCTGCCAGGTGAAAAGAAGCGGTTGATTGGCTAGACGTGTGTCGGAGGAAGCACGTGATAGCCTCCACTCTCCCAGACCGACTGTGGGGGGTAAGTGCGCAGCAACCAGGAAGGGGATTGGGAATTGGCATAACGACTAACATTGGGATGGGAGAAAATAGGAGGAAAAAGGAGGGGGAAAAAGATCAAAAAAATAAATAAAAAAATAAAAAAAGAGAACAATAAGAAAAGCCACCGCCACATTCATCAAGCCGTTCTTAACGTCCAAATCTGTGCTTACCCAGGTGTCTTGCATGATGAATCCTACTCATTCTTAAACTGAAATGCGCGTTTGCGCTCAATTAATTTGCATACAGACACGTCCGCCATCTCCTTATAAGGCGAATGAGGCGAGTGTAAAACAGCCGTGGTTCGGCATCTGATCCCTGTCTGATTCATTCAACAGGAAGCGGTTTGCGACTGATCTCAAAATGACACACGAACGTCTCACGACTCGCGACTCAGTGCATGTGTGTGTGTTCCTGTGGGTCGCTCATCGCATGTGTGTTAATCTTTTTTTTTTCTTTTTTTTTTTTATCTTTCTTTCTCCGATTTTTTTGTTTTCTCCCCGTCCCAATTTAGTCGTTGTGCCAATTCCCCCCCTCCCCTACCTGGTTGTTGTGCGCATGTTCTCCTACTGGTCGGTACAAGGGAACCCTGAAGTATCCGCACGCTTCCTCCGACACGTGCGGCGACAGCCAGTGGCTCTCTTCTCACCTGGCAGCGAGGGCTTCTCATTGGTGAAGTGTAACGCGTGGGAGGTCACGCTGCCTTCCTCAAGTCCTGCCTCCACTGAGCAAGCGCCCAGACCTGACCTGTAGGCGTCGCTGTCCACAACGCCAGTTTCCTACCCACGGCCAGTGGTGCAGTCGTAATATGGGAAATGCCCAAACGCCACGTGCGCGTGCATGCGCATACATGTTCCCTCGGTTGCGCACAGAACAGATGATGATTATGCATAAATGTTTTAAATGTAATTGTAGTTAAAAAAAATTTAATTGAATTAACTTAAACTAGAAAAGTAAATACAAACTAAATTAACAATGTAACTTAGAGTTAGTTTACAGAAGGACAGTTTCCTTCAGCGACTCCCCGCCGGATATGGGCGGCTGCTCCGAGGACTCATTGACGCTGGTGGAGAGGCGGTAGTGGAGGAGAGGAGTCCGTTGTTATGCTATCGCTGTAACTGAGGGGTTACAAATCCCTGACTGTATTAAAGATTGTGATAGATTAAACCACTACTACATTATGTACTTATTATTACTTGCCAGACAGTACAACTAATTATGGCAGACACTCAAAATATACGGCACGGTGACAAAGAAATATCATTTAGAAGATTTATTATTATGCATCAATTATACAGAGTGGGAATTAAGGTCGCGCTTTAATGGCGAAGAATATGAATAAAGTCAGTCAGTAGCAAACGTCAGTTGGAATGAATAATTCCTACGATGGGGTACTAGACTAAACGCTGCCTGGCGTAGGATGGCACTATAGGGGGAAACGATGGTACCGCTGGAGACAGGGGATGTCCTCCCAGAGATGTAAGCTCTGGAGGAAAGAAGAATGTTCGGATACTCAGTCTGTTCAATTGAAGAAGAAGAAGGGGCTCTTGTATAGATCCAGTCCTTGTAATCCAAAGGCTCAGCAACAAAGCAATAACTGTAATCCAATTGCCCGATAGCAATGACGATAGCCAGCTAGCTTCGGTCCACGAAGCTAGCCAGAGGTAAATCTTCGAGGTGGTTAAATCCAAACGACAGTGGGTATTAACGAGGCTCTTCTCCAGGTAGTACGTTCCACAATCACTATAATCCAACCAATACTGGTTCTGCAATCGCCGCCGTCTGTTCCAATATGCACATGTCCAGTAGGTTCCACGACTAGGCCCTCCTTGTGTACTGGCACCAATGTATTTAGTCCACGCACACTTGCTAAGGTTCCACTAGTTACTCAACGAACGAACTGCTGGGTAATGCTGCACACGAACGAACTGCTGTTGGCACGATTCACACTAAATGACGACTCTTTACTTCACATTAAGCTAAGTCGAACTTGACGTTACTGCATTAACTCTGACACTTTTACTATTCACTTCGCACGTGGTTCACAACACTCTGTTTAGACGAACTGCTTGCACTTCACTGTTTTACCGAACGCCGAACACACTGCTGCTGTTCGCACCTGCCACGATATATATACTTAAGTGGCTTTCTAGTGCCAAACCTCAGTTCTCGTCTCGAATCAATGCGCCGGCTCCAGGCATGTTCCAACATGCCCAGACTCGCCCTTGAACCTGTCTGAGGACGAGACTGCCTGGCGCTGCCGTCAGGGCATTATCCAATGAGGAAAGTGAATATTACTAGGATTCAAACGCAGGCTTAAAGGGATATAACTTATATATATAAATAATATACAAGGTATATAAAACAATAAACGTAGATTCTCAGCTTTAATCTGGCCCTTCACAACAGCCGCCTCCTAATTAGTCCGCACCTAATTAGTTAAGGGAGACAGATTAATAGTCCAGTCAACTGCTCAATACTGGTTGTGAGGAGTAGGGCAATCTACAAAGTCAGTGGGTCATGGTCGTCATCAGGGGAGTCAGGGAGCTCCGGCAACTCTATCAGCTTCGCCACGGGTCGGGTGTAAGTCCGCCCTTGGACTATGACTTCTGCCGCTCTGACCTTCCCATCGGCACCAGTAATCACTCTGCTCACGCGGCCGGCCGGCCACGTAGCTCGGGGTAGTGACTGGTCTATGATCATAACGAATGTGCCCACCTTCAGGTTGTCCCTGGCCTTTATCCACTTCTGACGGGCTGGAAGGGATGGTAGGTAGCTTAGGAGGAAGCGGGCCCAAGACTGGTCGATCTGTGCTTGGTTGTGTCTCCACATCCTCCGTCCGTTCCTCTTGTTCTGTCTGTACACCGTCTGAGGAGGGGCCGGTTCCGGCCGCCCCATCAAGAGGTAGTTTGGGGTGCTGGGTTCGAGGTCAGCCACGTCGCTTGGAGCGTAGCTGAGGGGAGTGGAGTTCGGAACTCCCTCTTCTTGAGCCCACGGTTCTCTCACAGGCATCTCGTCTAATGTCCATAGCCTCTCAACGGGCTGTACGAGAGAGTGGCCTGTGTCGCTCACCTTTGTGTACAGGCAGCGTGTGGACGTGGGTTGGCTGGTAAGTCCGTCGAGTGGGCCCTGGAGCGTCCACCCCAGTCGGGTCTGAACCGCGACTGGGCATCCTTTGGGTCCGATGTGGGCCGCCTCGATTGGGACAATGAGGTCCGCGTGGTCGGAGCCTATGAGCAGGGTTGGTGTGGCGCCGTCGATGAGCGGTATAGGTAGTCTGCGTAGGTGCTCGTACTTCGCCATCAGCTGTGGGATGGGGTAGTCGTAGCTCGACAGACCTATGTCATGGCTTGTAAATGCCTTAGTGATTTAGTGATACCGCTTCTCGGGCTGCTCGACCGCTGCTATTGTGAATGAGACGTTTTCGCCCTTTATGGTCTTTAGGTCTCGCTGAATAGTGCGGATTGTCATTGTTTCTTTGGTACCCCGCAGGCCCAACTGGGCTGCGGCGGAAGCGAGGAGGAGAGTCTTTTCTGACCCGTCGTCGAGGACGGCGTAAGTGTCCAGGACCTTGTCCTCGTAGCTCAGGAGCACTCTGACCACTTTGATGAGCACTCGGGGGCTCCCACTATACTTGGGGTCGATGTGGAGCACTCCTGTTGGTGGGTTGCCTTGTAGGGCTAGTTTTCTCCTGTGGACCCTGCGCAGTGCCTCGCAGTAAGCGGGGTCATGCGTGTTAGCTTTAAGCCGCTGATCCATTTCAGCGGGGGTCAGTGTCTTGTGGTCGTTGCACTTTGACAGCCAGTGTCCGCCGTGGCAGTAAAAACAGGCGATCTCAAATTCCTCTTTGGCGGGGGGGTTGAGGCTGGCCGGTGGTGACACCGCCTCGGCCTGGTACATCACCGTGATGGGCCGACTTTGGTTTCCTGGTGGGCGCTTGTTGCTCTCATGCAGGACTTCTAGGTGGGCGCCGTCACACTTGCCGCATCTTTTCTTCAGGCGGCACTCGGCTGCCATGTGGCCGCGCGCGCAGCGGAAGCAGCAGCGTTTGTCCTTAAGCCACTGACCTATTTCGGCTGTGGTTAGGTCTTTGAAGGCGTTGCACTGTGACAGCTGGTGTTCACTGTCACAGTACTGACAGACAGCCTTCCACTTCTCCTTGGCGTGGGGGTTGTGGCTCGTCTGCCGTGACACGGCCTCGGTCTGGTGCATCACGGTCACGGACCGGCGGTTGTCGTTGAACCTTCTCGGTCCATCTTTAGGGTCAGAGCCACCCCACACGAACGTGTCTAATCGTAGACTGCTGACCTCCCTGGCGAGGAAATCAGCCAGGTCTAGGAGGGATGGTTCTGGGCCGTGGGGGTCACGGTGGTCTCTCTGCCTCCGAAAACGCTCTTGACGGGCTGGAGGGAGCTTCTCCAGTATCCGCTCCACGTTAGAATTTGCATATAGTTCATATCTCCCCTTCTCCTTTTGTGACCCCAGCATCCCCACAAGGGATTGCACCTTGATAGAGAGGTCATCTAGTGCTCTATTGTCTTTGGCTGGGGGGAGGCGGTCGATATCTCGTATTTCTTGGATTACGTAATCCCATATGCGTCCGTAGCGCGCGTCGAGGGCCACCAGAGCATCAGAGTAGGGGGTTCTTGAGCTCGAATATGCCAGCGCTATGTTATGCGCTCTGGGCACTTTAAGGTGCTTGAGGAGGATGGCATATTTATAAGACTCGTCGTGTACCTCGGACATGATAGTCTCTAAACACATGCGTAGTTCCGTATACTGTGCTCTGTCCTCACGCGTAAAGTCTGGGAACGTGGGTGTTCCAAGGTAAGATGCCATGGATGGCTGGGACACAGATGCGCGTAGGGGGAGAGGCCTCCTGGGCGAGTCTCCCCGTACGGGTGGTCGTGGGTTAGTGCTGGGTGGGTACCAGAGGCCGGGCCGCCAGGTACTGCTCCTCGGTGCTGACTGGGTATTAAACTCACCCATGGGTTGGGTCGGGGGTTCGTAACGCAGTGGCTCGGGGCTGAGGTCGGGGATGTACTGGGCCTCCTGGTCCGAGATGGGTTTGTGCGTGGGGGCTTGATGTCCTCCCTCGTCCTCCGCTAGGTCTTGAAGTCTCTTAGTTAGTTTCTCGGCGACGTAGGCGGGGTCTTCCCGTTGGCTGGGTCCCGTATAGACTGGTCGGGGAGGGGGCTCGGCGACGTAAGCAGGTTCTTCCTGCTGGCTGGGTCCCGTGTAGATTTGTCGGGGAGGGGAAGGTGCCCTCGACCCGTGTCGTGATGATCTCCGGGAGCTCCGGGTGGAGGAGTGGGGAGTCGCCCTCTGGAGCAATTGCTCCATCATCTGCGCCTGCCACCGGTCTCTTTCCGTCTCGTGCTGTGCATTGGCGACGTCGCGCTGTGCATCGCGTTGCGCGTTGGCGCGGTCTCGCTGAATGTTTTCTTCAGCCTGGAGGCGCCTCTCTTCCAGTCTGATGGTCATCGCTGCGTCGGCCTGGAGGCGACTCTCTTCTAGTCGGATGCGTTCTCTTTCCACTGCAGAATGTTCGCGCTCACTCTGTTGTTGCGCCTGGAGACGTTCTCTTTCCACTGCAGAATGTTCGCGCTCACTCTGTTGTTGCGCTTGGAGCCGTTCTCTTTCGGTTGAAGCTGTCAGCGTGGCAATCAGGACCTGCGCTAGTCTCTGGTCAGCCTCGCTGGGGTATGACGCTGATGAGGGTGATCTGGCGTTGACGGGACTTGGTGGTGACCTGTTCTCTTTACGCGCTCCGAGGTCCATCTCTAAGACGCGGTACTCTTCTCTTGGGTGCGCGCCGAGGTCTATCTCGGGTGCGCGCTCTTGGGTCTCTTGCGTTCCGAGGTCCATCTCGGTGGCGCTGTCTTTATCCTTTGGCGCTCCGGGGTCTATCCCGGTGGCGCTGTCTTTATCCTTTGGCGCTCCGGGGTCTATCCCGGTGGCGCTGTCTTTGGGTATAGTCACGTCATGTCCCGCTTGTTCCCCCCCGTGAGCTAAGTCAGTTTCGTTTGAACCCACTGGGGTCTCTACTGGTGGGGCCGACAAGTCGATAGGATTGGGCATGCTTAAGCTATTAGTTTTATCCGTGCTTAGCGTCTTTTTAGATAAGCTAGGAGGTAAAACAAAAGCGTAGTCCTCCAGGTGTGGAGGGGGCTGACGTTTGCGCCTAGGGCGCTCTAGTTTGGGAGAGCCGTTTGGAGAGTGTCCGCCGCTGGCCATATCACTATTAATATGATATTAAGAGTACTGATACCCTCCGGCTCGAAGGACCAATTGTAACTGAGGGGTTACAAAACCCTGACTGTATTAAAGATTGTGATAGATTAAACCACTACTACATTATGTACTTATTATTACTTGCCAGACAGTACAACTAATTATGGCAGACACTCAGAATATACGGCACGGTGACAAAGAAATATCATTTAGAAGATTTATTATTATGCATCAATTATACAGAGTGGGAATTAAGGTTGCGCTTGTATGGCGAAGAATATGAATAAAGTCAGTCAGTAGCAAACGTCAGTTGGAATGAATAATTCCTACGATGGGGTACTAGACTAAACGCCGCCTGGCGTAGGATGGCACTATAGGGGGAAACGATGGTACCGCTGGAGACAGGGGATGTCCTCCCAGAGATGTAAGCTCTGGAGGAAAGAAGAATGTTCGGATACTCAACATCCGCGCGCACTTCTGCCTCAGTGACATACCTAAACGGCGTTTAACCGCGTTTGTGCTAGAGTTGTTCCGATACCGATACCAGTATCGGAAATGCCGCCGATACTGCCTAAAATGCTGGTATCGGTATCGGCGAGTACCCTCTAATGTTGCGCTCCGATACCATATGACGTAATTTATCAACAACACTGCGGACGTTGGGCTCTGTAGATACTTTATATACTCATACTTCGCTGGGTGAGCATTATAAAACAAACGTGTGCTTAATCGACCGTGAATTAAAGTGTCAATTGCCATTAACAGCAGAGCAGATACTTTCTTAAAATGCCATTGTCCCGACAGCGCTGTTGACGGGGAGCTCTGATGAGTTCGCTTGGTGGCTGGTGTTATTAGCATTGAACAGCTAACCGAAAGCTAGCTTTGACGTTACCTTGGCTAAAGTTGGGGCTATTCATAATCCAGCAATAATGACTGCAGATCTGCAAGCAAAGTACAGCAAGTTGGCAAAGGAGTATTCCAAGTTAAATCACAATGTCACCGGCAGTAACGTTACAGTCTTTCCATATAGCGGTAGCTCATGCTAGCTAACCTAGCTCACGGTAACGTTGTCATTGCACAATTGCACGTCGCGTACACAATTAATGACATGTTGCGGACAGCCATATCAGCGACAATGTTTAGCTTTTAGTGCCAAATGATAAGAGTCTGAGGCGGAGTCTCAAAAGAGAATGTTGAATATTTATTGTGCAAAAATCACAACAACAGAGCCTCTGGTACTAAACGGAGCCTTCTTGTGGAAGCAAGTGCAGCAACGAATAATGTCCGTGTGGAACTAATGTGCCAACAACCTTTCCGTGGGTGAACTCATTGAGATAGTTTTCAATTACTGATACTAATACTAATCTATACAATCACCTGTTGTTGAATAAATACCATTACTTTATAGTTATTACTTATTACTAAAAAACAGTATATATAAAACAGTAGCTGTATTTAAAAAAAAAAAAAAACGTTTTATAATTTATATATATTTTTTTATTTTTTTAATGTATGCACTGGTATCGGATAAGTATCGGTATCGGCCGATACCCAAAGCTTAGGTATCGGAATCGGATCGGAAAGGAAAAAATGGTATCGGAACATCTCTAGTTTGTGCACGACTGCATGCCTGCCCACGGCTTCCCTCCCCCTAACCCAGCCAAACGAGTTAGTATAGCGATCAGCCCAAGCCAAGGCAATGCTGACTCCGGGAGTCGAGACCGCAGCCTCTTGCATTGGTGACGAGCGCAATCTCCGCTACGCCACCTGACCGCATGTGTGTTAATCTGATGACAAATAAAGACTTATACTTGTACTTATACGTATACGTACGTACGTACTGTATAGTGTGAAATAAATCGTTCTAGCAAAGTAGGCTTTGTCAATACTGAACGACTGCGTGCTTGTCAAGAACCAATCGCGCAGTATACTGATATGTATATGTCACTGATCCTATGCTCTCTCCTTTCAGAGAGAGATGACAGGTGACAGATCCGGAATTTCTGAACCTATAGGTTTGGAAATACCGGATCTGTCACCTGTCATCTCACTCTGAAAGGTCCCTGTGGCTAAAACCCAGAGTGTGCTCAGAATTTGTAGTGTGGAGCATAGAAGAGAGGGGAGGAGAGGAGAGGTTGTAAATATGCGTTCTATGCGTACGGCCTGGGCAGCCAGCATCTAACTGTTCTAACAGCAATATATAATCCATTTCAGAAGCAGAACGCATGCAATAAGTTATAATAATAATTATTATTATTGAAAAGTTCTGGGTTTATAAAGTCGTATTTGGGGGCAATTGACCAATGGTTTGCTTTCAACCCATGAACTCCTTCCTCTCTCACCTTTTTATATATATATTTTTATTTGATCTACTAAAACTGTATTATATTGTTTGTTTTGTAAATTGTCTTTGAGCATTAGGAAAAGCGCTATATAAATCTGATGTATTATTATTATGAATGGTAGGCTTTTTTTTTTTTTTTTTTTTTTTTTTTTTAATGTTTCTCATCTGGGTAAGAGTTTCTTATCTGGGTAAGAGTGCTCTCGACCACTCTTAGAATTTGGTCTTGCCTGAGAGAGAAAAGCAACAATAAGAAAACGTTGCTGAATCCCAGGTAAGAACAAAATAAGAGGAAATGCTAGTTAAGAACGAAATCTGTTCTTATATCGCTTCATGAATGATGCCGAATCGGCACCAGGCACAGGGAGGTCAGGTCGTTAGGTCAAGAGAGAGAGAGAGCGAAAAGAGTGAAATAGAGAGAGAGAAAGAGAGAGGGAGAGATGGGGGGGGAAGGGACAGAGATACTTTGGGGTTATGTGTGAGATCTTTAGAATGTCCTTCAATAATCCAATAAGGAGAAGGGAGCTGGGAGTAGGGCTGGGCGATAAAACGATAACGATAACTATCGCGATAAATTATTTCCTCGAAATAAACATGAAACGTGGTCGCAAAGTTTCGATATATCGATTTTCCAAGCTTGGCTCCGTTCAGCCTCGGCTCAGCACACTCACTAACAACCAACGTTACGTGATGACGTGTTTACGCACAACAGCTAACAACCAATCAGTGAAGGAGATGGCCGAGAGCGAAGTAAACCCGGAAGGAGGTAGGACTCACTCAACAACAAGGCTTGCTAGGCTAATTAGCTTGCACGGCGATGTTTTATATATTTACGTGCCGAGTATGTGTGTGGCGTGAATTCTGAGGCCACGTTTATAGTAGTGGGGGTATACAGTGGACGTCGTTTCAATATATTGTGGCGGAAGAGAGTATTTTAGTGTCATATTTAGCACATTGTGTCATGGAATACACCGCTTAGATACTACAGGCTTGCTAGGCTAATTAGCTTGCACGGCGATGTTTTATATATTTACGTGCCGAGTATGTGTGTGTTTTGAATTCTGAGGCCACGTTTATAGTAGAGTGGGGTATACAGTTCATTTCAATATATTGTGGCGGAAGAGAGTATTTTAGTGTCATTTATTGTCATGAGATACTCCGCTTGTCGGCTAACTACTAACGTGCGCGGACTGATGATGACATCAACTCGACTTGAGACATTCGCAGCAGCATAAGAAGTTAATTAAACTTGACGGACATTATATCGACGATAATTATCGATATCGAATTATATGAAAATAATTTTATAATTTTATCGCGATAACGTTTTTGGTCATATCGCCCAGCCCTAGCTGGGAGGTAACCAGTACAACCAGTCTAGCTGCAGGAGAAGGGAGGGGAGCTGGGAGGTAACTAGTACAACCAGTCTAGCTGCAGGAGAAGAGAGGGGAGCTGGGAGCTGCCCAGTACAACCAGTCTAGCTGCAGGAGAAGGGAGGGGAGGTGATCATCGGGGGGGACATAGAATCCTTGTGTTGTATTAAGCTCAATAATGACATGATAAGGTAGCAGACAAGGTATTGCTATTTTTAATTTAGGTTACATCATTTCATGGAGCTGTAACAAGGAGTGGGCGACTCCCCAGGTATATAGTTCTCTTCTTGTGGCCTGTGCAGAGGAGAGTTCTGCCCAGCAGAGGGCGGTCTTGGATAGTACACCAAATGGTAAATGGTGCATCTATATAGAGCTTTTATCCAAAGCACTCACACATTCACACACCGATGTCAGAGGAATACCTTAACACTTTTCATGCCAGCCTCCGTGTGCTATTTACCCCGTTGAATGCCACCGCTCTATTCAATGACAGAGCTCTCAAGTTCAAGTTCCTTTTATTGCCACACGGCCAGGCCGGTGGAATTCAAGCACGGTGCAGGTGGTAGCTGCGACAATACACCACATAAAACATAAAAGACACATGGAACAGTACAGTACAGAAAACACCACCTAGAACATATACATGACGGAAACAGTATAGTACGAAAAACTATAGATGTGTCTCATATTTGCGAACGCATAAACTATATCTTAAATTATGGCTATGTGTGTAATATGACCGTCGCTTATCAATGACTTGTTTGCAGTCAACATTGTCGAAACGGATTGTTTTTTAATCGGTTCATTTCCGTTTTATACCATTTTGAATAACACTAGTTTTTTTTAACTGAAAAAAAAAAAGATTCTGCAGGAATCGTGCTTTACTGTAATACACAAAACACGTTGTAATTTTTCTGCCTATTTATGAATCGTTTTCAAATAAACGCTAGATTATCGATAGTATGTGTACTTATGCACGCTATAGAAGCGGGCTGAAAAATCCATTCTTATTTCCTGATCAGTTACACACACTCACAGCCACATACACACATAGGGGACACGTTGATATATACGTGAAAACAGCTCTGATTATCCCAATACTGGTAAAATAGATTCCTTACCTCAGATCAGATGTTCTCAAGAGTATTCCAATTCCTGATCGCCATTCCAAATATCGATCACGTTTATTGATCCAATGCTGGGTACTGGAAATACCGATTCCACACTGTTCTGATGGTGGGCAATGACTTGGATCGTCTCCGGTTACTTGTCTGACAAGTAAAATGTGGATTCCGGACTATTTTTTTCCCCCATGAGTTTCATTCAATCCAATCCAATGGGGTGCAGTACCATCCGGAGAGACGATAGGGGGAGGTATTTTCCCTGTTTGAGCTCAGACAGATCCCCACTGGTAACGTGAGGCTATATTGATGAAATATGAATGGAAATCGCTAATAAAAGAAATAACGATTAAACGACAAGATTTCTCGTCGTTGGCACTCAGCGGTTGGCATGAACTAACAAGATTTCCCGTCGTTGGCACTGAAAGTGCAGGGCTGTACGCTAAGCTTTTTCACTAGGGGCACACTTTTCATTTAGGGGCAAAAAAAATTTTTTAGGGGCAAATTTTTAAATAACAATTTTACCATTATTTATATCGATTGTTTTTGATTTAAAAAAAAATAATTTTATATATATTTTCTTTTAATAAAATATATATATTATATAATCATACTTGTAGTTGTATTATCTGCGAGACATCGCCACCACGCAACAAGTCAAAATGCTCGCTATATGCAACCAGCTCCACTGTCTGTGTGTACTCGAGTAGCCTCCAGCTACGGCCAGGATTCTCCGGAGCTGCAGCTGGACCCTATACTGTAGCCTCCAGCTACGGCCAGGATTCTCCGGCGCTGCAGCTGGACCCTATTCAGCGTTTCCGTTAGCCGGTAATTACCGGTATTTGACCGGCAAAATCTGTTGAAGTCCGACATATTTACTCTCTCCGGTCTTAATGTCCGGTGAAAATAATTCCCTGAGTCTAAGCACAATTTGATTATTTGAATTGTATTAAAATAGGCTAAAATTAAATAGCCTATGCGATGAACGAAACGATCATTACATTTGTTTCCTCGTTGCTTCTAATAATGACAACGACGTCGTCAGCGAGAGCTTAGTGCTGGGTGTGCGAACTTTTGTGAAGCTGCAGAGCCAGAGCACTATCAGCACAATGCAGTATTCCAGCAGTACTCCAATTCAGCCATTTTCAGCCAATGTTGGGTGGGGGGCGCTGCTGTGCGGTTCCCAGAAAAGAGCCAATAACAGCTAAATCAGCTTCTCTGCAGCGCCATACTCTTTGCAAATAAGTCGTTGCGAGGTGGAGAGAGTCGTCACGCAAACCACGATAATGTTGCCGTCTCTCTGCTTTCTCAGTTCTTCGCTTGATATAATTAATACAAATGTCCAATATAACGGAATTCGTTAGCTCATAAAAATGTGATTATAACAGACTGCTGTTTAGTGTCGGACCGACTGCCCACATACGCGGTCTATTTTATTTCAAGTCAGCAGCAGCACGGAGTATCGAGGGACTTATTTTATTTGGAATATATTAATGACTGTATACGTGAAGTTGAACATTATGATATGTGTGACGTGTCTGATACAACGAGGTGAAGCGATGTCGACTCGAGATTCATTTGGGGGTGCGTGTGACAGAGCTGCTGCAGCGGGAGCCTGCGGGGCGGGAGCTTGATGCTGGTAGCGTATCGCACTAACTTGAGAGGCGATAGTAATTTAGTAATTTGATTCTGCAAATCAATTTCTCATTCTTCGCTTGATGTAATTAATACACATGTCCAATTATAACGGAATTCGTTAGCTCATAAAAATGTGATTATAATAGACTGCTGTTTAAAACTCTGACCGGAATATCTCGAATATGTCCGGTGATAGAAATCTTGCAGGACACCCAGACCGGCACGAATATGTTCTAACGGAAACGCTGCCCTATTGACTATATTCAGCGTGCCCTCAGCTCGAATACGCATCGACTCAGTGTTATAAGACATTGATATCAGGAGCTATCTGAACTATTTCGTTTAATGGGACGTTTCGTTTTGAACAGTAAGCTAACGCGAGCTATCATGCACTACTAGACTTGCTGGAGCATTTGTTGATATCAGGAGCTATCAGTAGCTAGCCGGCTGGCAGGCTCACCGAGGTCCCAGTGTCCCACTAGAGACTAGTGTTTACAACAGCCACGGGTGCGGGAGGGGCTGGAGGAGGAGGAGCAGCAGACGCCGCAGCTCTCTCCGTGTGTCTGAGTTCAGTTCAGTTCGGCTCACTATAGGAGGTCGAACGCGTCGAAAATATGAAGCAATACTAACTTTACTTTTCTTTTCTTCATAGCTAAATCAGCCAGTCTATCAGAGTGAGTGCTCAGTCGATTGTTCCCGCTGATCATACCTGCTGAGTGCTCACTGCTCAGCTCGCGCGAGTGACGTCATCGCGTCATCACACGCCTTGGATAATTTAGGAGTGAAATGCGAATGCAAGGCTTGAAAGCACTACTCGCAAGCCCGCCCCCAGATAATATTTACCAATCGCAACGGCCAATTAAAGGGGAAATTCGCGATCATCTTGTCGCAGTGTACAGCCCTGAAGTGTTAAAGGAGCTGTAGATAAAAGTTGTATGTAGAGTAATCATTTAAAAAAGAAAATACATCCACAGAGCTTTTAGAAATGTGCGGAATAAAAGTAGTCCTTTCCCCCAAAAACCGATTGATTAATGAATTCATCATAAAAAAGATTTGTGTGGGTCCAAAATGAATGTTGTTGTTTACATGTTGCATGCATGTATCCCTACTTCCCATTTCCCCATGTGGAATGCACCTGATTGGATAAATGACATGCTGGGGCTTAAGGCTGAGACCACTTGATTGATTGATAACTGTGTGAAATCGATAAGTGGCGTCATTTAATTTTTTGCATGTGTACATTTATCTTTTATTTTGTTTAATACTTTTTATTTTTTTAAGAAAAAAATATTATTTAACGTTAGTTCGTGTGTGTGTCACGTGCACTCACTGTTTTTGCGATGCTGTAGTTGGCCCACGACAGCGAATCGTGCTTAGCGCGCTGCCAGTAGCAATCAGGAAGATGCCGTAATAATAATATATATTTTTTATAATAATAATAAAGAAATAGATATTTATTGATTAATTTTGTCCCGATTTATCGATTCTTCCAAATGGCATATCGTCTCAGCCTTACTGGGGCTCTAGTGCAACATCTAGTGGCTGTATGTTATCTATTCTATAGCACCTTTAACTTGCTGCTTGGTTTTCTTTTGTATGCTTTGTTTCTACCAGGCAGACTGATGCACCTGTATGCTCTATGTGTGGACTGTTTAGAAGGAGTCCATAAGATCATCTGCATTAAGTGCAAGTCGCTCTGGGACGGCAGCTGGCACCAACTAGGCACCATGTACACCTACGATATACTGGCTGCCTCACCATGCTGCCAGGTACGTACAGCTCGTCTCCATGTGGGGGTTAAAGGATACTTCACGTTATAGATTAGATCGTATAGCTTTACGCTCTGCTCTATTGGAACTATCCCTTTAATGATTAATCCATTCTAATACTGAAAAAACTTTCACATGTACACACCCCTATTCACCTCCGCCTGGCCACACCCACATCCGCTCCTATATAAGCGGGGTCGTGGCCACACCATCAGCTCCTTCCCTACTTTCACCACCGAAAGTGTGTATACACCACTTTAACACATTGGTCGCCAAAATCGCTTTTCAGCGTTATTGCCCGCCATGCGTTGACCGCCAACATCGCTGTACAGCGTTTGAGATCAATATTTCATTTTTTCGCCATGGCATTCATAATTCATCCACCCAACCCCCGATGCCCTAGCGGGACCCTAGATGGGACTGCAACGGCTCAATCAATACCGCTGCCTGGTGGATGGTCGGGCGAGTTACACTCTCGCAAAAACCGGAAGTGTCATCGGTGCATCGAGGAAATTCCTCCGGCAGTCACATCTCGCTACGGGACTCCTGACAGACACTATAGTACATATGGATCGCTTTCTAAACTTAATAATCGATATGATTTCGGCGTTTATTGCGCCATACAAACCGGAAATGGACCTAGGCGATCGGCGTCGAATAATTGGGATCTTTCACCGCCAGTCTCATCGGCCCACGGTAAGAGAACAGTAACGTTATTTTCAGCCCGATTGTTTATTCATTTCACTGCAAACCATCTGATCAATATATCACTCATACTACATAAAGCCGTTACTGATGATCAAGGAATTATAAACGACCCCCCCCCCCCTTTCCTCCACGCATGATTAAGCATAATGTATACCGATCATATACATTTTAATTTTTTAATATAGCGTGTATGGGAAAGAAACGCCAATCGATAATCTATCATATGCGTTTGGGCCTATAACTAGCGTTTTTGGAATTACAGCAGAAAAGATTAAAAACACTTATATTCTCGAAGGTATTAACACAACAATGTATGAATGAAAAAGTATAACGTTCCCACATCCTGAACGATAGATAATCGATGTTGAATGGGCCATAGTAATGTCAATATAGCAATAAAATTTTAAAAGTTATAGCCCTGCAGAGAAGTTCCCTACAGTCCCCTACAGTCACGAAATACACTCCAAATACAACTCCAAAACGTTCCTGTAAACATGTTGTGACCTGTGTATTTACCACGTGGAGAAATAAAAAATTATTGAATTCGACATTTACGTTTTCTAAGCAGATATACTCGGATTTTTTTTGTTGCCAAACCACTCCTCTCTGGGCTCAGTGATTTCACGTCACCAGTGCTACTTTCTAACGTGAGGCCAGTGTTTGTTTACATTTTCATTTCATTGAAAGGATCCGAACCGATTGAAGTTATTATGGATACCATGACTGTGGTAAGTTTTCATTTATGTTTTTAGATGGAAGGCTGTATTCCATCTGTCTAACGTTGGCGAATATTGTGAAATTGATGAATAGGACATAACGTTGCTGGACTATCGACCTAGTTAGCCCCTTTCGTGACTGCGATGCACGGCTACAGGGTTTGGGCGAGTGAATCCACACTTGTGGTATTATTATAACTCATTTATTGTGTAACGCTAGCCCCTTAAAAATTACCACAGACCACAGTCATGGTATCCATAATAACTTCAATCGGTTCGGATCCTATTTTTTATTTCTCCACGTGGTAAATACACAGGTCACAACATGTTTACAGGAACGTTTTGGAGTTGTATTTGGAGTGTATTTCGTGACTGTAGGGAACTTCAGGGTAAAGGTCTGACCCACTTCCAGTGATTAAGCTAAGCTACGCTAACGGTGCGGGCGTTCCCTAAGCCTAATGCATGCAGTGAGACAAAAAAGGTATGTATCCTCTTGTCTAACTCCAGGGAAGATGTTAACACTTTAACTGCCGGAAGACGCTTTTAGGCGTCCTTCCCCGCCATGCTCAAGTTGCCGAGGACGCCGTAACTCGTCTTTGATATCAATATTTCAAAAATCTGTGATCGAAATCATATTTTCTTTCCGGAGCCCTGAGATGTACTGGTGAGCTCCCATCAACTGTTTAGCGGTTCGAGAGCGCCATCTGGTGGCCGATCGGCAGATCGGCCAAGAGGGAGGGGCTCGCCAAACAGGAAGTGCTCATCCTATGTGCTCCGGGCACTCGCGATCGGTAGCCGGACTCCATCTCAACACACTGGATGATCAATCGCTCGCCCTAACTCAATAAACAACGTTATTTGGACGTATATAGTATTATACAACCTGGAAATGGTTCATCAGGATAAACATCCCATAATCGAAAACGGTCTACACCACGCTGATCGTCCAACGGCGCGAGGAAGATACGGTAAGATTCAGCGTTATTTTTGAACGTGTTCGATATAAACTGCTCTGATGAACATATGACCCACACTAGATGAATGATATAACGCTGCCCACGGAATTATAAACGATCCCCCGCCCATCCGGTCATCATCAGATGATACGTAGAAACTTCTAGAAGTACGTCCAATTGAAATTTTTTATATCGCGCCGATTGCCATCAAACTGTATTTCATCATCAATATAATGCATTTGGGGCTATAGATCACGTTCTGGAGAAAGCTGCAGAAAGAGATGAAAACATACTTATACATTAGACCATATTTTACTATGAATATGTGAATGAAAAAGTTTAACGTTGCTACACAATGAACAATATAGGACTTTGAATGGGCCATAATAATGGCAATTTAGCAATAGAATTTAAAAAGTTATAGCCCTGCAAAGAAGGGGTACTTCTCCATAGACAAATAGAGCTGGCAACCTATGGTATATCATGAATTTAGCCTTAGGCAATCAAAGTGTTAAATAAGCTAATTTCCCAAAATGTTGGAGTTTTCCTTCAACTATGACGGATTGTGGCTGCAATTCTGAATGGCTAATTTCAAGAGGGAGGGTTCTTGTCACAACTGAACTGCAGAAAAGGCACAATGCACATATTTAAAATGTTCTCAGTGTTGGGACAACCCCTCATTTTGTAAAAACAATACAACGCACCTTTAAGTCACACCACAACATGCAAACAAAGGTTTTAACCATAGACAACAGAATTCATTCAACAGTCCTTTTCTATTTCCAATGATTCCTCTCTCAAACTGATGTCTTGGAACTTGTAGTTGTACAATATATAAGTTGTATAATTATTGTTATAATTGTTGGTCATTTCTTAGATTCAGATCAATCTGTGTGTAGGACAGGTCAGAGAGGTTAGATGCTGTTTGTGCTCAAGCCCTTTGAAGTAAGTAATAAAGTAGTATCAATGCATCACTAGTACTTAAGTACAGCTATGAAGTAGTATCAATTCATCACTAGTATTTAGGTACAGTTATAAAGTACTATCAATTCAGCACTAGTACTTAGGTACAGTTATAAAGTAGTATAAATGCATCACTAGTACAGTGCTCAAGTACAAATAATACTAAGAATATAATTATTTCCTTTTCACTTCAGCCACGTTAGTGACATGGGATAAATGACAGAGCATTAAAATCTCCTCATCATCCTCTCCATTTCCCCCTCTCCTTTCCTCTCTGTATCCCTCTCCTCTCATCTCTCCTCTTATTTCCTCACCCCCTCTTGTGTCTCTCTTCTCTCTTATTTCCTCACCCCCCTTGTGTGTCTCTCTCCTCTCCTCTTATTTCCTCCCATCCCGTCTCCCTCTCTCCTCAGGCTCGTCTGAACTGTAAACACTGTGGTAAAGCGGTGGTGGATGTGCGTGTGGGCATGCAGTACTTCTCAGAGTACAGCAACGTGCAACAGTGTCCTCACTGTGGTAACCTGGACTACCACTTTGTCAAACCATTCTCATCCTTCAAAGTCCTAGAGGCTTATTGACAAATGTTGTTCATGCATGCTAGTTAAATTCCTCTTTGTTTTTTAATCTAATCTAGGCAATTTCTTATTTCTTTCGGGCCTCAGTTCTTTTTACGGACGTTTTAGTTCTGTTGCCGTTGTTCTGATTTGTACGTTCAGAGAGACAATGACTGTATTTTAAAAGGTCCCCAAGAGACGGGAGGAAAGTTCTGTTGGACCGTAAAGGAGGCTGTGGAGCTAGCACTTAAAGTCAAGCAAACACATTTAACTGTGACAAGTGAATGTAACTGTATGCCAAACGTTTTTTTCTTTTCTTTTTTTACAAAAACATTTAAATGAAAACTCTCGAATAAAGAAGAGAAAGTTACATGTTGGTCTTTAATTTATTTGTCTTAGTTTACTGAAACCCACAACTTGAATAGCCCTAGATTCTAGATTACAGCGATAGGGGAGATGAAGCAGTGAACAATGTGATCCTAGTTTGTTTGTTGTGTACCTTGTGTAAGACAGGGTCCTATAATAAAATGTGAAATCCTGCTTATTTGTCTGAAAAATCAAATATAATTTCCCTGTTTTCGCCATGGGCGCGGCCATTTTGTTGCTGACGTCATGGGGCTGGTTTGGTGTATACACTGCTGGTTAGCTGCCTATAGTGAATGGGTCAGTCAGTAAATAAAATGTTGCCTACAAAACAACGGGACCGCGGTGGTTCTGTTTGTATTGCTCCTGGCTGGTTAAACTAATTTTACCGTGTGAAAGAGAGGAAAGTTGGTTAATTTCCACAAAAACAGTGTTGTTTTTTTACCCTGAAGACTCTGGCAGGAGCACTCATTCAGGGGTACTACGACTATGCTTGCACCTCATGGTACCAAAGCACCTCAAAGGCGCTAAAAACAAAATTACAAACATCTCAAAACAAACTGGTCAGACTACTGCTTGACCTTACTCCTAGAACCCACCTCACCCCTGCCCACTTTGACAACCTAGGATGGCTTAGAGTAGACGACAGAGTACAGCAACTTGCAATGGGCCTGGTCTACAAGATACACTACACAACCAAGGTACCCATGTACATGTCAAAATACTTCCCAAAGGTCAGTGAATACCACGATCACAACACCAGAGGGAGCTCCACAAATCATGTTAAACCCAGATTCGGCTCAAATAAGGGACTAAACACGTTTCGCAATTATGCCACATCAATGTGGAACGCCCTACCCAAAGCTGTAAAGGAATGTGGATCACTACCCACTTTCAAAACCTCTCTCAAGGGACACCTACGGGAGACTGCAATTCAACACTGGCCCCTGTAAATATCCTAACCCAACCCCCTCCAATGTACAGTAATTTACCTAGTATGGTTTTGTCAATAGTCCAATGTACAATTTTGTTTGTTTGTACAGTGTCTCCTCCCCCCCCCCCCCTCAATGTACAGTTTTGCTTGTTTATACAGTGTGCCCCCCCCCCCAACCACCTCCAATGTAAATTACCCAGTATGGTTGTCAATATCCCAATGTACCCAACCCCCCCCACCCAACCTCCTCCAATGTACAGTTTCTACGTCAAATGTATATACTCCCTTTTCTTGACTCCTTCTGTATCACAAACAGTACTGTATTTGCAAATCTGGTATGTCATAAATGTATAGATGTAGCAGTACTGACTATCTGTATGTCATATATGTCCTGATGAATTGAAAATGGGGGACCCTGATGTAAACAAGACGAAAGTCTTTCTCTGGTCTGCATCCCCTTAACAATTGTGTGTATTGAGCTGTACTGTATTGTACCCATTCTGCAATCTGTTAAAGTTTTCAATCAATCAATCAATTGTTGGCACGTTGGCTCAGGCTGGCTGCACTCAGGCGGCGCGACCAGCCTGTTGGACAGGGAAGGAGGATCTGCAGCGAACACTTCATTGCCTCGGATTATGTTGTTGGGGTGGGATGTTTGTGACTGCTAGCCCATCACTGCTACCTGTACAATGAGGTCAGCTGGCCTCCAACAACAAACCAAACAGCAACATGTTCCGTGTTACACATACTTGATTTGTGGCAGTTACAAGACTCACTCCACACAGCGGCTTATACTCCAGGTCCCTAAACATATTTAAAAGGAAAGACACCTTTCTGACAAGTGTTGCAAACTACGTGCCACAGCCGACAAGTGGTGTAAATTCATCATTCACTCAGCTCAGAGGGAATACCTCGTAAATTATGTACATAATTTAATTAATAGGAAAGTAGCACTGTGCTGTACATTTCCGTAAAAACTCACATTATGCACTTTTTAGCTGCAACAAATGTAAGTTTGGTAGTCATTACAGTTAGGGGTTTACAGCACTTAAAATAAGAGGAGAATAAGCATGAGCTTGTCAAATGCCATGGTGGCCAAGATTAGAGCGGAGCTGCTATAATCCTACCAACAGTCCAGTTTCAAACTAAATACACACCTAGGTTTACAATCTGAATGAAGGGCACAAAAACAGAGATTTTTCCACCCCAGGATATTTGGTAATTTGTCTATTTTCTAGGTTTTCCATGACTGGAAAGGTAGTCTCTGAATTTCCAGGTGTTCCAGGACAAGTGGGAACCCTGCTTACTGTAGAATCTGGATTTACTGTAGAATCTGTAATGCCATCAAACAGTTACTTCAAGACATAAGAGCCCAACTTGGTATCACATTTTGTTTAAATTGTTGTCTGATGTGTGGGTTGGAGTTGAGTGGGGATTGTTATTGTCGGACACACCTCAGGCTCTGCCAAGAGAGGTCTAGAGAAATTCACAGTAAAATAAGTCAACTCCGACCCACACATTAGACCAAAAACAGAAAACATCAACAAAGGTCAATATACCAAGATGGGCTATTTTGCCTAGGGGTCACTGTTTGACAACATTACAGATTCTACCTTTAATGTAGACCACCATCAAGATATTACTCGTATGAAATGTGGCAATTCTGATTATCGTGACCTTGTTGATTATAAGCATTGCCATTCAGATGTGTACCATGGAGCAGAATATGTGCCAGTCAGACATAGATTTGTGACTGAAAGGAAGACAGGAACCAGTAGAGAAGCAGATCCTGAGACGAAGGTGGGGGTGGATAGGCCAACCGGCAGCCAGTACTACACGACTTGGAATCCCCAGGGGAAGCGGAAGAGAGGGCGGCCTAAGAACACCTGGAGGCGGGACACTGAGGCGGAGCTCAAGAGACAAGGAACTAGCTGGGGGGAGGCAGAAAGGACAGCAGAAAGCCGTGTTGGATGGAGAAAAGTAGATGGCCTATGCTCCATTGGGAGCGATGGGCCTAAGTAAGTAAGTAAGACATAGATTTGTGCTCTTTTATTGAGACATAGGTCACATGGTAAATGGCTGCATTTATATAGCGCTTTTATCCAAAGTGCTTTACAATTTTTTTTTTTACACATAACAATTGCTCACATTTTACCCATTCACGCACTCACACACCGACGGCGGAGGCAACCATGCAAGGTGCCAACCTGCTCATCGGGAGTTTAAGTGTCCTGCACTTTGACATGCTGCCCGGGAGGAGCGGGAATCGAACCGGGAACCTCCAGATAACCAGACGACCGCTCTACCTACCGGGCCACTGTCGTCACATACAATGTATTGTTTAATTTTTATCCCACAGTGAGTCTGTTAAACCAGTGTCCATAAATCTGGTCTCTCAAACATTACAATGTAACTCATCGTCTCCATATGAACTGTTCTGCGATTTGAGCTTCGTTAGACAAAACGCAAAACTTATTTTAATCCTAGCTGTCACTTTTTTCCTCCAGAAGAAGCCAAACACGTCAGACTGAGTGTCAAAAGCCCTGCTACGAGAGCCAGCAGTAGAACATTGCAAAACTTGGGAGCCAGTCAATATCCTTCTATAAACCAGAGAGATGGTTCATAGACAACATGTTCACTCCAAAAACTTGCTTCTAGACTTTGTCTCAGTGCAGGGTCCCCAAGGAACTCCACAAGAGACACTATTTCAAACTGGGCCCGGTGAATGGTAGTGTCTAGATCCCATTGCCCAGAAGGATTTTTTTTTTTTTTAAATACAGTAGCAGGAACGGTTGAGGTTACGTTCAAGGCAAAATCTCCTTGAGTCGACTGATGTGGAGAGATGCAGGTCTTCCTTTTTCCATTCATAACTATCTGGTTAAAGGTGCTATAGATAACATTCAGCCACTAGATGTTGTTTATCCAATCAGGTGCATTCCGTGGAGGAATGGGAGGAGATACATGTAAACGACAACATTCATTTTGGACCCGCTAACATTTTTTAAATGATAAATTCAATAAATCATTTTGGGGGGGGGGGGGGGGGGGGGGGGGGGGGGGGGCCAATACTGGTATTCCGCTCTTTTCTAAAAGCTCTATGTATTATTTAATTTTTTTAATGATTACTCTACATATAGCACCTTTAAAGTATAGTCTATCCCTCCTGTCTTCGCTTCCAGGGGTTGAGGGATTTGGCAGAAGTAAGCTCAGTTTCAGTTATGGTGAGGGACAGGTTTATAAACAACCTTTTATGCGAAACTATGACAGGCTCGGCCAACAAGTGACGACCTCCTTCTAGATTAACAGCCAAAGTACTTCCGGGCACTGGAATCTAGACACGCCCCTTTTTAACGCTGGCCTTGTTGAAGGAATTGAGGTTGAGAGGAGTGATATTTTCAAATCTCAGTATCTAAATTAAACGCACATAGATAATATTTGTATGTAGATTTTTTAAATAATACATCCACAGAGGTTTTAGGACGGTGTGGAATGAGTATTGAATGTTGTTTGGGTTAGGGTTACATGTTGTATCCCCTCCCTACTTCTCATTTCCCCACGTGGAATGCACCGGATTGGATAAATGACATGCTGGTGCTCTAGTGCAACATCTAGTGGCTGAATGTTATCTATAGCATTTTTTTATTATTCTGAATGGGGGACTGTATTAAGTATGATTGCCCCCATTAACTTAATCTATCCCACAATGCAAACTAGTATTTAACACAACCTCTGTTAGTGTTAACATTAGTTACCAAAGATTAGAGCTAATGGTAGCTACCAAATGTTGCTGCTAACGCTTTTGCCTTTGATTAACAGTAGCTAGCTTTAGCTGTATCATTTTGTAGCCGAAATAGCAGCTCTAATGTTTGATAGCAAATGCTTTCCAAGAGCAAAAGAGGATGCTAGACGCTTTGCACTGTGGGCTAGACCATATTAATGGCTTCAAACATACTTGACAGACAGCCATACTTGATACAGTCTCTCCCATTTGTTCCTTACCACACGGAAGAATTAAAGATAAGTGAAATATTTTATTTTGATCACCAACTCATTGTTGCGATGAGTCTTTAGTTTTGTCTGTAGGGCTGTCCAAGGACGTGCTGGCAGGCTCGCTACGCTGTCCCGGGCTGTCCAAGGACGTGCTGGTAGGCTCGCTACGCTGTCCCGGGCTGTCCAAGGACGTGCTGGTAGGCTCGCTACGCTGTCCCGGGCTGTCCAAGGATGTGCTGGTAGGCTCGCTACGCTGTCCCGGGCTGTCCAAGGACGTGCTGGCAGGCTCACTACGCTGTCCCGGGCTGTCCAAGGACGTGCTGGCAGGCTCGCTACGCTGTCCCGGGCTGTTCAAGGACGTGCTGGCAGGCTCGCTACGCTGTCCCGGGCTGTCCAAGGACGTGCTGGCAGGCTGAGAGCGGAGAACGCACATGGCAGCTTTACCATCTTTGACCACTGTTGGCTTGGAAACAAATCCCACCGTCGCCTCGATTTGTTGAACTATCTGCTCCAGTGAGGTGTCCTATGATTTAAAACAGAAGATGGGAGAAATTACTAGTGATATTCCTCATACAACACGTATAACACAATATCTGCATGCATGTCAAATCACATGCTAAATAATAAAATAGTTGTTTATTGAACTGCATGGTATGTAAAGTGTAATATGATGGATGGGATCAGTACTCGGTATGAACAGTTACTGTGGCCAGGTGTTGGAAGGAGAACAGTTCTTTCTTCTACAGTTGTTTTCCTCACCAGTGACTGTGTGATTTCTCCTCGTCTCGACTTCAACGTAATCTTGACGCGATGCTTCCTCTCCAGCCAGCTCTGCACCTGTTTCAGCTTGGTTCTCAGGTCGCGAGCGCCGATGTCGGAAGAGAGGTTCAGCTCCTTCACCTGCGCCGAGCCTGAGGAGAAAAGGAGAGTTACTCTTGGGAGGCAGTGCGGTCGTCTGGTTCATCTGAAGGTTCAACGGTTCAATCCTGGCTCCATCCCGACTTCGCGACAAATGTCAGATGATGTCAGCAGACAGACTGCAGATGTGTGTTTGTGTCGGTGTGTGTTTGTGTCTATCTCGTTGCTTCAGTTGGCTTCTCAAAGTTTTTCTGCCACATCAAATTTTTTGGATGTTTATTGTGAATTTCCTACACCAGCCTTGCACCAGCTAGAATATTGACAGTTGGCATGGCCCTGGCTGGGTGTCATCTATAACATCTCTCCCAATTCATTGTCTATGGAGCAGCTCCATACTCTATACCTGATGACATCACAAGTGGAAAACAGCAGACTGTCCATGTTTTGGACCGTTATTCGTCAGACCATAGGAATAACGTGTATTCATTCTTAAAAAAAAGAGTCCCCTGTTTTTCCCAGGTGAAATACATACGAGCCTTATCTTTCTGCTTCTCCCGCTGCTTCATCTGCTCCTCATGAATCCCCTTGCCGCTCACGAGCCTGTAGACGGGAGGGTCCGCCTTCTCGCTGACGACCACCAGTTTCAGAGCCCTCTCCTCCGCGAGCCTGAGGGCGTCGGCACGTTGCATAATCCCAAGGTTCTCCCCGGTGTTGCCGATCACCCGGAGCTGGCAGTGGCGTGGGTCCAGCTGCTGCTGCTTCTTCTTCTTCAACAGCACGGGATTCTGCTCAGAGTCGCCGGGTGTGACAGAGAACGAGGAGGACCACCTCCAAGAGGGAGCCTTGTTGTTATAGCTCTCACTGAACACAAGAAGGAACCTCGACGCGGGCCTCCCGGAGCCCGGTCCAACGACACGCACACCATGGCTCACTGCGCGGCATAGCAACCACCTCAGGCAACCAGCAGACATCCTGGGATAGATAAGATAACATATTATTTTATTGATCCAGGCGTCATAGCAGCATGGGGGAGGGGTACAGGTATGGGCAGGGTAATAGATAGAAGACATGCATATAGGCAATACAAATGTAATCTGAATATAGAAATATGAGATAAATAAACAGATGGTACAGATGAGGGTCTGTACCCTAACTGCCATGATACAGCCTACACCATATGTTTACGTTATAGGACGGATGGAGACGGAGATACGTCGGCGTTAAAAGATCTCCTCCAGATGTATTTAAAAATGTTCTATATGGGGCTTCCTGGTGGCTCACCATGATAGGACACATACCTGTCCTGGGTTCGAACCCGGCATAGAACCATAGAACCCCCGTTCTCTCTATCCCAGATGTCCTGTCATTCACTGTACCATCTAATAAAGCAGAAATGCCCTAAAAAAATCTTTATTGAATAGCAGTTTTTTGTATTAATGTGTTTTTACACCAAATTATTCAATAAACTACTGGAAGTGGTTCAGCAGCAGCTCTCCACCTTTACCCTCATTGAGACTCAAGGATCTATATGCAAATCAGCAACAAGCACCCATTGATATTTACCAGGAATTCCAAATCAGCAACTTAGTATATTCTTTCAAGACATGTCAATACTACCTACTCAGCTTTCTGTGTACACTGAAGCTAAAGGTGTCAAGTTACCACATAATAGAAACATGAGTGGTTCAACCTATTTGTTACATCAACACACATGCAACTCAGATTTCAGGGAAGTACAGAGAAGCTCTCCCTCCAGGGGAAGAATGTGAAAAAGGTTTGATGGATTGAAAACTTTATTAACAGATTGCAGAATGGGTATAATACAGTACAGCTCAATACATACAATTGTTAAGGGGATGCAGACCAGAGAAAGACTTTCGTCTTGTTTACATCAGGGTCCCCCATTTTCAATTAATCATAACATATATGACACACATGACATACAGATAGACAGTACTGCTACATCTATACATTTATGACATCTGGTGATCTGGTGACAAGTTCTGTCTGCACAAATAATCATTTGTATAGTAAAAGTTATGCTTTCAAAAGTTTCAAGGAGTTAACGTTAGGTTATGGCTATAACCAAGTTCTGTTAGTTAGGGGCGACGCTTGGCATCACCTTACTGCACTATCTCGCATATGTGCACGCGCACTGAATAAAGACCACAATGTACCTTTAATCCCAATATTCGTCTGACCACACCCCTCATCAGCTTACCTTCATAAGCAGGTGTGTGGTCACCTGCTCTCCTCCTTCCCAAGCTTTCACCACAAGGTGAGGTCAAGGGCTGCAGCGGCCGTCTGATGCCAAGCGTCGCCCCTAACTAACAGAACTTGGTTATAGCCATAACCTAACGTTCTGTTTCGTTAAGGGGCTCAGCTTGGCATCACCTTACTGCACAAGGGGAGGCCAAGCGGAGCCGCTGGCTGACAAATACACCCCGCTGACAGCCCCCCAAAACCATCAGAACAGGGAGGGCCGAGCCCCCCCGACCCCCCCTAATGGAGGGTATCCCCCCTATTAGGGGCTTCAAGGGAAGGCGACGGACCCGACCGTGCGAAGAGGCACTCAAGCAACTCAACGCACAGGGTGAGCAGACCGTGGCTTGACCCCACGACTACACACACGCACAACCCGCATGCCACCCGGGAACGAACGGAGGAACAACCTCGTTACTGCCCCCAGAATCACGGGGTCAAGGGCAAACCCAACCCCGTGGCAAGGCCGTAGCAGCGGAGCACGAAGGAAGACCCAGACCCACCAAAAGGACTGGACTCCCTAGAATGGGGGCCCGGAGAAGTCCATGATGCCAGCATCAAGACCCCACCAGGTGGGCACGCAGTGCCCCGCCCCCCACATCGCCAGCGTATTCGGACAAAGGCCCCTCAGTTACTGCACCTGGTATTCCCAGGCGGAATCCCATCCAAGTACTAACCAGGCCAGAACCTGCTTAGCTTCCGAGATCGGGCGAGTTCAGGTTGGTATGGCCGTAAGCCGAGCGGGCCCTGTCCCCCCAACAGTACACCGCCTGGCACACTGACCCTGCAGAACAGGCAGTCAGCATGGCCGTAAGCACACAAAAAAGGTTAACCAACGGAAGCAGGCAGCGCACCGGGGAAAAACCAGGCAACAGGCTGTTAACCCTAGCCTGGAGACTGCGGACGAGACAGGCGCCAGAGGGGACAGCTGAACACAGCCGCCCCGGCGGAAGGAGCGTAAGCTGGCGGTGTTGCATGACCAAGCCTCCATTTAAAAAACCCCACCCAGAGGGGTCGAGGCAGAGAAGGCTGACACGATTGGCAGACGTCATGAACGTGCAGGGGCACCCTCAACCGGTGAACCTGGGAGTTGACACTGCTCCAACACACCAGGGAATCAACCACCTCGGTGTTACCCAATGCGGTGGTTGTTCCTATAACCCCTCAAGAAAAAACTCCAAAACACACCTGCGGGTATACACCGGCTATACCGCAGTACAAGTGTTTCAGTTTTCAAAAAAGGGTTAACCCAGGCCTACGGGTCGCAAACATCACTTCGGACCGGGCCTGGCGGTACGGGAAGCACAGGGTCACCAGAGGAGGTCAAAAAACCACCCCCACAGGCCCCTCTTCGCCATGCGTGAGAGAGGAGCGAAAAATAATGGAGAACCAGCCCCTAAGCACACCGTACTTGGTATTCCCAGGCGGTCTCCCAACCAAGTACTAACCAGGACCAACCTGTGTAGCGGCCGAGATCCGACGAGATCGAGCGTGTACAGAATGGCATGGCTGTAAGCCATTACGACAGTGCTGAGTAAAAACGTACCCAACCAGGGTCTCCATAGCGCTTAACCCTGTGACACCCAGACCGACCTGGCATTTTTCCCCCTGAAAAAAGCCCAAGTCCCTCAGGGTACCAGAACAGCAGATCTGCATCCCCGGCGGACAACGGGTTCAACTGATCTGGACCAGCGTGACCAGAACCAGTCCCGTGCCCTAACCACGCCGACATGCCTACTCCAGGAGAAGGGCAGATATGCGTGTTGATCTTAACATGAAAAGAAGGCGCCACCCAGACGTTCGGGCGAACCGCGCCTGGTGGCCCACCCCAAGGGCGTGAGACCCCTCTACATATGTTCAGATCCATTCCGTCATCATCCCCCAGATATGAACGAGAATCCGTCGAAAAACCAACCCAGGTCATGGGATTTGGTCGTCGGAAGAGGAAAAACCCCCATCTCAGTTGCTTTATAAAAACGCTGTTTCAACCACAAGCAACCAAGGCGTGCCAGTCAATCGCCTGTTTACAGCGAGCTAGCACTATACGTGCGTCGGGACACACCCCCATCAATGAACAGGCTATTTAGACCTGTCATTGAATCCCCAAGGCGCCCAGGGGAACGACAAGAGGGGTGTGACACTCCCTAACTCCAACACTTCTGGAATAGAAAAGAAGGAAGCATCAACAGTATGTATCCCAGTCTACACAGCCGGGGTAAAAATTTTTCACATTTTTACATCCCACCACCCTCCCATAGGAAGAAGACGGGGATCCCCAGAGAGACTTCCCACGCGAGCTGTACAGATTGAAAAGAATATATTGCACCTTGAGCCATGTAAAAAATTGGTTTTAGGGCTCTCCGGGGAAGAGGCACTGAACCCATACACACTCAATAATCGAATTGAATCGAATACATATACAATAGAATAGGACCCTTCTAGAGGGTCCACTCACTTTGACAATCTGAGGAGGAAGGCTCTGTACTCTGATGGAGGCTCCCTCACATGGAAGAAGGAGTCCGAACTCACAGAAGGCCCGAATAGGCGCTTGGTGAGGAGGAGCCCTGACCACCCCCCCGAAACAGATCCATCACATGGACCTGAACAGCACACGGAAGTCCTACCAACAGAGACGCGCACGGTGACGTACTCTATGGCGGGGGAATTCCTGCGGTGCACACGCCCAATATACCAGGCCGTGGGACCAGGAAACCCCCCCCCCCGTAACGTGCCGAACCGCCACGTGACGGGAACCTTGAAGGACAGGGGGTGTACCCCTGACCGACAGAAACAAGGGGGAGAGGAAAGGTTACCAGTTCACCCCTTTACGACCCCACACCCATGATACGATGTAATGACAAAAAGAGAATATGACACAGTCATAGTCAGCTCTATGAAGCGTTTGACAGCTCCACACAGCGCATGAGCTAACCTGCTATCTGATTTTTACTAAGGAAAAACACAGAATAGAGAGGGCTCTAAGAGCCCCGGTCCAACATACACATGTGCTTCTGTGGCCAGTCCAACCCAGTTGTAGGTCACATGACACACACAACCCATCATCACCTACAAAAAATGGCAAAAAACACTCAACAGAGGAACGCCGTTTTTCACAATGAGAGAATACATCATTCTCGATTAGTATCGGCCACAGGCCTTGCTAAGCACACATGACAGCGACCAAACCATTTTTTCTTTTAGGAAAATAAAGTTTCTCCAGCAGATTTAGCACAACCTCAGCAATCAAGCTAAGAGTTACATCGCATCCCTACCACACAAAAGACACAATTAGTGCACAAACATGTCTGATAGGAGGATGAAAAAGTCCCCAGGGAACCGGGGGGAAACACAATCCTCTTATTTTACCCTCAATACGGCCAGTTAAAACAGGAAAACCTGTTAATATGTGAACACACTGTTCATTGTCATCACAGGCTGAGAAAAGGACATTCTTTTACTCACTTGTCACCAAGCATAGCTTCATAGGTTAGTTACCTTAGTTGTGAGTACACGGTACATATAAACACCATGATGTTTCTCACACAACAACCAGATCATTACATCCCGATTTGCACGGAGAAGCTAACTGCCAGTGACAAAAACAGCTCACACATAACCCGTGCCGTATCCCAAATGCATTGCAGCAACACACGTTTTGGGAAAACATCGTTATTCACAATACATTTAGAAAAGTAAAACCAGAAAACGTGTTATAAGGTCTGGTCAAACCTGTTCCTACCCGGAACGTAGATCAGCGAAGTGCAGTCACAGACACCGTAGGAACACAGCCGCTCCTGTGTTGTTCGAACTGGGCAGCGTCGCCGCTCCAACCCGCACTACAGTCCTTTGTTGATGCAACCTTGCCGTCCTGGCTCAGGGCAGGGTCGACGAAACATCCCCTGTCAAGGATGACGTCGTAGTCAAGAGTGTAAAACATGTTAAAATCAAAGCACGTTCAACAGAATAGCATCAAGCTAACGGCCGCTCCAACCGTTCGGGTGCTACTGCTTCTGCTCGCGAGACGCCGAGCTAACGACACACGCGATCAGAAGCGAGCCCACGGCGGCGCGCGAGAAGCTAAGCTACCCCGCGCCAGGCCATGGTCTATAGCAGCAAGCTAACGTTACCTAGCGATCACGACATGCTAGCACCGCAGCTAACAGCTGACTGGCTAACAGTAGGCCCAACCTGAGCAGGCCATGCAGCGATCCCAGCAGGCTAACGCAGCAGTTAACAGCTGACTGGCTAACCGTAAGCTAAGCAGCTATCAATTGAACCTGTAAACAATGACATAACACTCACCCAGACAGGCCGCCGTTCTGAACCTCTCCTCACTTTTTAAGAGAAAAGAGAAAACAAGATGTCAACACCGCTTCACAACGGTGATTTTACCAACACCCGACGGAATCAGTACAATACCAACTGGCCTGTGTAGCTGACTTTGAACATGAATCTGCCGCTATCGCACATTCATGCACATATCCCCTCGTGAAGGAATACTCTCATTTGGATATGAAAGATGGGGCCTTAACACGGTGACAGAGAGAATCCACTCGTCCAAAACACACAGGGATCACCAGTGTTAATGGTCGCGGCCCACTAGTTAAAACTATAATGGTCTTCAGACCAAGGCCTTCTGTCGCCTAGGTGGCTGAACAAAGGACCCTAGCCTGGGGCCGGTTTCCATAAACATTGTCAAGTAGCCCCCATAGCACTAACAGACAAGTGGAGCCTGCCAGCAAAACACTACTCACCCAACCTGGAACGCACCGCTTCTCACAACAGCGGCATGTCCGACAGTTCAGCTGTGGCCTGACAGGTTTCACCCCAACAAACACAGCAAGGAACTGCAGTTGAGAAGCATGCAGCGGCGTGCTCCCAATATGAAAACCGGTGGAGGATTTTTAGAATGATCAACATCTTCCAGACACTCCAGTACGAAGACAATATCGCCGTATTTTCTCGAAAATAGTGAGAGAGAAAATAAAGATGATGTCAACGTATCCTTGTTTCCTAAAGCTGTTCCTAATCCAATTTCTTCCATCATGGTGTCAAGTGTGGGGATCTACCGAGGCACTTATTCCTTGTGGTGAAAGCGAGAAGGAGGAGAGCAGGTGACCACACACCTGTTTATGAAGGTAAGCTGATGAGGGGTGTGGTCAGACGAATATTGGGATTAAAGGTACATTGTGGTCTTTATTCAGTGCGCGTGCACATATGCGAGATAGTGCAGTAAGGTGATGCCAAGCTGAGCCCCTTAACGAAACAGAACCATAAAACGTGTTTGGCTACATTCACACTGCAAGCCCTAGTGCTGAATTCTGATTTATTGCTCAGATCTGATCTTTTCTGTTTGGCTGTTATCTTTTAAATGTGGCCAAGATTCCAGTGTGAACTGGTTACACTGCGGAACTGACCCGTAGGTGCAAATGAACAATAAAGAAGATGGACAAATTGTGATAATCTAGAGTGTCAAACAATCAATCAAGGCAGAAATTTATGAAAATGGAGGACCCGCTTATGTAAACAAGACGAACGTCTTTTTCTGGTCTTTATGCTCTTAGCAGTTGTGTGTATTGAGCTGTACTGTACTGTACCCATTCTGCTAATAAAGTTTTCAATGAAAAAAAATCTAAATTAGGAGAGCAAAAAATGCACCGGGGCTCATCATGATCACGTTTTTCTGAGTGCAGACTGCAGTCAACACATATGATGAATTGAAAATGGGGGACCCTGATGTACACAAGACGAAAGTCTTTCTCTGGTCTGCACCCCCTTAACAATTGTATGTATTGAGCTGTACTGTATTGTACCCATTCTGCAATCTGTTAATAAACGTTTCAATCAATCAATCAATCAATCAATCAATACATTAGCCAGCTAAATATTTCTGTATGCTTTGATTGATTGATTGAAAACTTTATTAACAGATTGCAGAATGGGTACAATACAGTACAGCTCAATACACACAATTGTTAAGGGGATGCAGACCAGAGAAAGACTTTCGTCTTGTTTCCACCAGGGTCCCCCATTTTCAATTCATCAGGACATATATGACATACATGACATACAGATAGTCAGTACTGCTACATCTATACATTTATGACATACCAGATTTGCAAATACAGTACTGTTTGTGATACAGAAGGAGTCAAGAAAAGGGAGTATATACATTTGACGTAGAAACTGTACATTGGAGGAGGTTGGGTGGGGGGGGTTGGGTACACTGGGATATTGACAACCATACTGGGTAATTTACATTGGAGGTGGTTGGGGGGGGGGTCAGTATGGGGACGATGTCCACGTACGCAAGAATATAAATGAATCCCAATAATATTTCATCTTAAACGGGTTATCTTTGATTGTACAAAAAGTAGCATACTTAGTTCCGTAGGTCAAACTCCCATCTTCATGCTGAAACCCCTGCGTCTGTGTACTGTGTTAGTCCTTGTCTTCTTCTTCGTCTTGTAACTTCAGTTTGTGGCAGGCTCCACACAACATACACGTATCACTGCCCTCCACAGGCCATAGTAACAAAGTACACATTCGGATAGAAAACAGGGTTAGGCCCGGTTAGCCATTAGCCCGTATTATGAATGAATGAATGAATGAAAACTTTATTTAACAGATTGCAGAATGGGTACAATACAGTACGGCTCAATACATACAATTGTTAAGGGGATGCAGACCTGAGAAAGACGTTTGTCTTGTTTCCATCAGGGTCCCCCATTTTCAATTCATATAGACATATATGACATACATGACATACAGATAGTCAGTACTGCTACATCTATACATTTATGACATACCAGATTTGCAAATACAGTACTGTTTGTGATACAGAAGGAGTCAAGAAAAGGGAGTATATACATTTGACGTAGAAACTGTACATTGGAGGAGGTTGGGTGGGGGGGGTTGGGTACATTGGGATATTGACAACCATACTGGGTAATTTACATTGGAGGTGGTTGGGGGGGGGGGGGCCGGGGGGCACACTGTATAAACAAGTAACACTGTACATTGAGGGGGGGGGGGGAGGAGACACTGTACAAACAAACACAATTGTACATTGAACTATTGACAAAACCATACTAGGTAAATTACTGTACATTGGAGGGGGTTGGGTTAGGATATTTACAGGGGCCAGTGTTGAATTGCAGTCTCCCGTAGGTGTCCCTTGAGAGAGGTTTTGAAAGTGGGTAGTGATCCACATTCCTTTACAGCTTTGGGTAGGGCGTTCCACATTGATGTGGCATAATTGCGAAACGTGTTTAGTCCCTTATTTGAGCCGAATCTGGGTTTAACATGATTTGTGGAGCTCCCTCTGGTGTTGTGATCGTGGTATTCACTGACCTTTGGGAAGTATTTTGACATGTACATGGGTACTTTGGTCGTGTAGTGTATCTTGTAGACCAGGCCCATTGCAAGTTGTTGTACTCTGTCGTCTACTCTAAGCCATCCTAGGTTGTCAAAGTGGGCAGGGGTGAGGTGGGTTCTAGGAGTAAGGTCAAGCAGTAGTCTGACCAGTTTGTTTTGAGATGTTTGTAATTTTGTTTTTAGCGCCTTTGAGGTGCTTTGGTACCATGAGGTGCAAGCATAGTCGTAGTACCCCTGAATGAGTGCTCCTGCCAGAGTCTTCAGGGTGTTCTTGTTTACCAGAGAGGAGATCCGGTACAAGAATCGAGTTCGTTGGTTGACTTTTTTTATTACATTGGATGCCATTTTGTCACAGGAGAGATTAGCCTCTAGGATGGAACCCAGGTAGGTAATTTCATCTTTCCTTGTGACAATATTGTCACCCACTGTAACTGAGAAGCCGTCGGTCTTGCTGAGTTTGTTATTTGAACCGAAGAGAATGGACTCTGTTTTGCCCATGTGTAATGATAGTTTGTTATCAGCGAGCCATATGCAGATTCTGCCTAGTTCCGAGCTGAGGGTTTTTTCAACCTGTAACTTGTTCTTGTCAGAGACCAGCAGGGCTGAGTCGTCCGCAAACAGGAACAAGTTGCAGTCACAAGCTGACGACATGTCATTTGCATAAATTAGGAACAGTAGCGGTCCTAGTATGCTTCCTTGTGGAACACCACAGCTCACTGTGAGGGGGGGGGATAGGGTACCGTTTACCTCCACCATCTGTTCCCTCCCCTCAAGGTAGGATTGCATCCAGCTCACTGATAGACTATCAAAACCAATTGCTTTTAGCTTGTCAATCAGAATGGAGTGATTGACCGTGTCAAAGGCCTTTTGTAGGTCCAGCATGACCATGCCGCAGTATTTGCCTGCGTCCACCTCTTGTTTGATGTGGTCATTCAAACAGAGAAGGCATGTGTCAGTGGAGTGGGATGTTCTGAAGCCAGATTGGAATTCGTAGATTAGATTTTTTTCCGCTAGGTACTTTTCGACCTGTTCGTAGACTATTTTTTCCATGACTTTCGAGATGGAGGTGAGAATAGAAACAGGGCGGTAGTTGCCTGGGTCTAATTTGCTGCCCTTTTTGTGCAGAGGGGTCACCCTCGCAATTTTGAAGTCCTTGGGGACGTGTCCCTGTTTTATGGAGAGGTTTATTATGTGTGTGATGATTGGTGTGATGGCGGCTGCTGAGTCTCGGAGGAATTTGGAGGGGATGTTGTCATGGCCAGTGGCCTTGTTAGGTTGGAGGGCGCTCAGTTTATTGAGTACCTCATCTGTTGTTACCATTTCCAGCTTGAAGTCGTCCTTGCGGACCCCTAGGTTTTTGTAGTAAGCTACTATGTGTTCTACCCCATAAAGCCCTGAGTGCTACTTACTACTTACTACTGTAAGTATTTTTATTTATTATTTTGCATATATTAAAACACCTCATGTTGCAGCAGATAGTATCAGGGGTCATATTCAGGGAGCTCTCAAGGGTTTTATCGAGTGTGAATCTCTTGGCAACAGACATCCTATTGATTGATTGATTGATTGGACATTTTATTAACAGATTGCAGAATGGGTACAATACATACATACAATTGTTAAGGGGATGCAGACCAGAAAAATAGGTGGGGTGGGGGAAACTGTACATTGGAGGTGGTTGGGTGGGTGGGGTGGAGGGGGGGTTGAGTAGGCGGGTTCAAGATTCAAGATTCAAGATTCAAGAGTTTTAATTGTCACGGCATACAGGTATACAATGAAATGCGGCTGGTCTTGCCCGCGACGATGTGCAATACAGTGGTACAACATATAATAGAATCCAATAAAATACAGTGGTACAACATATTAATAGAATCCAATAAACAGTGCAATAACAGGTACATGGTGTGCCATCTCGGTATCTGTACATTAGTATTTACAGAGCATATAGGACATGCTAGTTAGCTTTAGTAGTGCAATACACTGTTCCTGATGTTATACTACTTTAAGTGGCCTTTCCTCTGGCCATAAGTGTGCGTGTGTGCGGCATGAGTGTTAAAGTGGCTGCTAGTGTGTGAGCGTGCTCAGCGTGCGTGTCGTGTATGTACTTGTGTGTGGATAGTTCAGTTTCTGTGTCTCTCAATGTTCATTGTTCAAGGCTCTGATGGCCTGGGGGAAGAAGCTTAGCCTAAGCCTCTCCGTCTTAGTCTCTAGAATTCGCAGGCGTCTGCCTGACCTCAGCAGCTGGAACAGGCTGTTATTGGGGTGGTGGGGGTCTTTCATTATCCTGCCGGCTCTGGATTTGCACCTCTTGTTGTATAGAGCCTGCAGGGGAGGTAGCGCAATACCCGTGGTACGCTCGGCTGAGCGCACCACACTCTGTAGGGCCTTCTTGTCCTGTGTCGTGCTGTTCCCATACCAGGCAGTGATGTTTCCGGTCAAGATGCTCTCTACAGCTCCTGAGTAGAAGGACTGGAGTATCTTCCCCGATACTCTGAACTTCCTTAACTGTCTCAGGTGGTAGAGGCGCTGCTTCGCTTTCTTTACTACTGTGCCTATGTGTGTTGACCATGTCAGGTCCTCTGAGATGTGGACCCCCAGGTACTTGAAGCTGCTCACCCTGTCCACGGTAGCCCCGTTAATCCTCAGTGGTGTGTGTGTCTCCCGCTGTCCTCTCCTATAATCCACGATCAGCTCCTTGGTTTTACCAATGTTCAGGAGCAGGCTGTTGTCCTGGCACCAACGTTCCAGTACCTCAACCTCCTCCCGGTAGGCCTTCTCGTCGTTGTCCGAGATCAGCCCCACCACCACCGTGTCGTCGGCGAACTTCACAATGGAGTTGGAGCTGAACTTGGCCACACAGTCGTGTGTGTAGAGTGAGTACAGCAGGGGGCTTAGAACACAGCCCTGGGGGGACCCGATGCTCAGGGTGATGGTGTTGGAGGTCTGACCCCCCACCCTGACCGCCTGGGGTCTTTCACTCAGAAAGTCCAGTACCCAGGCGCTCAGGGCGGAGCTCAGGCCTAGCTCGATCAGCTTGTCCACCAGTCTGGTGGGGACTATGGTGTTGAACGCTGAGCTGTAGTCAATGAACAACAGTCTCACATAGCCCCCCTTCTGACGGTCAAGGTGGGAGAGAGTGCTGTGCAGTACCTGGGAGACCGCGTCATCAGTGGACCTGTTTGTCCTGTATGCAAATTGCATAGGGTCCATATCACTGGGGAGAGAGGTTGGGGAGGTTGGGGCGGGGGAGGGGGTAACTGTACATTGGAGGGGGTTGGGTTAGGACATTTACTGTACATTGGAGGGGGTTTGGTTAGGACATTTACAGGGGCCAGTTTCGAATTGCAGTCTCCCGTAGGTGCTCTTTGAGAGTGGTTTTGAAAGTGGGTAGTGATTCACATTCCTTTACAGCTGTGGGTAGGGCGTTCCACATTGATGTGGCATAATTGCGAAACGTGTTTAGTCCCTTGTTTGTGCCGAATCTGGGTTTAACATGATTTGTGGAGCTCCCTCTGATGTTGTGGTCGTGGTATTCACTGACCTTTGGGAAGTATTTTGACATGTACATGGGTACCTTAGTCGTGTAGTGTATCTTGTAGACCAGGCCCATTGCAAGTTGCTGTACAGTACTCTGTGGTCTACTCTAAGCCATCCTAGGTTGTCAAAGTGGGCAGGGGTGAGGTGGGTTCTAGGAGTAAGGTCAAGCAGTAGTCTGACCAGTTTGTTTTGTGATGTTTGTAATTTTGTTTTTAGCGCTGTTAACAGAACTCACTTCAGGACAGCAATAATGTGGTCAAGAGGCATGGTTGGTTTCTAACTTGTGCCTAAACTGGCTTGGCTTCTTTTATTCACACATAAGCAGTAGTTGTACAGTACAACACTCTTCTCTCTTTGAGAGACGTTGGAGGAGAGAACGAGAACGTCTATACTTTCCGTAGCTGCATTTCTGGCAGACGCTCTCTGATTGGCCGACGTCAGTTTCTACACTGGTTAGGCTTAAGCACTCTTTCGAAGTAGGTTAAGGTTAGAGTTGTCTTAGGGGCCTTTCTCAGAGCATGACGGCAAATTCTTTCGACAGTTAAGCTTAGGCACTCTTTCGAAGTTGGTTAAGGTTAGAGTTTGTCTTAGAGCATGGCGATAGAACGCCAGGTAGTTTGCAGGCTGTTCGACGCGGAAATGGGCAAAGACACAGCTAATTGGGCAAACATGTCAGTGGCCAATCAGAGAGCGTCAGTCAGTGGCCAATCAGAGAGCGTCTGCCAGAAATGCGGCTACGGAAAGTATAGACGCGGGCGGGCACCACCTCTTTTATAGTCGTCCTAAGGTAGAATACCCGAGTGGTTACGCCCAGAGCGCCCTCCAGTGGGGACAGATATATATATATATAGCTATTCATATCAATTGAAATAACGTATTGTATTGTTTTCATCTCTCTATATTAACGTGATTCCATCAACACATAGGTAATATGCTCTTGCGCGTGACGCGACTTTGGGCTTCATTATTCAGCCACAGTGTTGATGGAATCACGTTAATATAGAGAGATGAAAACAATACAATACGTTATTTCAATTGATATGAATAGCTAGTTACGTTAATATAGAGAGATGAACGTTATTTCGATTGATATGAATAGCTAGTTACGTTAAAAAATAATAAAAAAATAAAATACAAACAAAAAAGAATGTATATGCAATTTATTAAGATGCTATCCATACATAATACATTTGAGCAAATAATAGGCAAATCTTTAAGAATAAATAAGTCGCCACTGCTTATACATTATGTACATACACATCCACATAACCACACAGCCAAATTGTTTAACACATTGGTTGCCAGCAGGGGGTGCGCGATTTATCGCTTGAGTGCCACCACTCTAATCAATGAGAGAACGAGCACATTTGCGAACGCATAAACTATATCTTAAATTATGGCTATGTGTCTAATATCCCTGTCGCTTATCAATCAACTTGCTTGCAGTCAACATGTACGAAACGGATGTTTTTTCATCAGTACATTTCCGTTTTATACGGTTTAGTTTTGGAGATCAGATTTCTAGAAAAAAAAAAAGATTCCGCGATAATAGCTCTTTAGTGGGGGCGGCTAGGTGGTGTAGTGGGCAAGGCACTCGCCACCAGTGTGGAGACGCTAGGATTCGCGTGTTCGAATCCAGCTCTCCACATTGTTTTCAGTTTAGCTGGTCGTCCGCAGTAATACACATTGGCCGTATTACGGGGAGGGAAAACTGAAGGGTGGGGATCGAACGTTGTGAACAAGCGACTCCTACAAGTCGGTTGGTGCGCCTGCGCAGTAGAATCAGGAAGTGTCGGGGGCAGCGTGAGCCTCCCACGCGTTACTCCTCGACACTGAGAGATCGAGCTGCGCAGGTGAAAAGATGCGACTGCTGTTACCTCAAGTACCGGAGGGGACTTGTGCTATGTATGACTTAGTCCACATTGCAGCCGGCTTGTGGGAGGCAAGAAACAGCGTTCGTGACAGGGGAGGGTTGAATTGGATGATACGAAATTGGGATGGGAGAAAATATAGAAAAATGGGAGAAAAAGTGGATAAAAAAAAGCTCTTTAGTGGAATACACACAACACGTTGTAATTTTCCGGCTGATTTATGAATCGTTTTCAATTAAACGCTAGATTATCGATAGTATATGTGTACTTATGCACGCTAGAGAAGCGGGCTGAAAATCGATTATCTATGTCCTGCCTGGCGCACACACACACACACATACACACATAGGAAACACGTTGTGAACGCTGTGAAAAAAAACTCTGATTAACCCAATACTGGTAAAATAAAGTCCTTACCTCAGATCAGATGTTCTGTAAAAAGATTAATCCAATTCCTGATCGCTATTCCAAATATCGATCGCGTTTATTGATCCAACGTTATACCTCGAAACACATAATCGACGCGTCTTCCAGTTCCCTCAGTAGATGCAATAGTCTCAGGTTACATGCCTCAGAAGTAAAATGTGGAGCCCGGAGTTTTCTTTCTGATGCATTCCCATCGACTCCATTCCAATGGGTGCAATACCATCCGGGAGATGATAGGGGGCGGTATTTGCCCTTTTTGAGCTCAGAGCCAGTCCCAATGATAACGTGAGGCTGGATGGATGAAAAATTAATGGATATTGTTAATAAAAGAAATAACGATTAAATAACTAATAAGATTTCTCGTCGTTGGCACCCAATGCAGAAAACGGGAATCCCAGGGTTTGCCGGCTGCATGGAACACACAAGCATGATGTGGCACCAGATTCAACCAGCTAAGATAGAGAAAAGAGATGTGATGTTTTTAGACCTGGCAAATGTGTTGCAAATGGTTCGGTAGCGCATAGCCTCATTTGGAGTGTGTTTGATTTCTTTAGAGTGCCAGGTCCAGGGGTGATTGTAAACTTGGTGAAAGCATACTTCCAAGATATTAGAATGTGTTTTAGTACTACAGGTTTTACAACAGCATGGCAGAGACTAAAGATGGGTATTATGACAGGGTGTACTATTTCCCCACTAGCATTCACAATGGTGATGGAAGTAATTTTTAGAGCCTCAGAATGGGTGGTAGGTGGGGAGAGATGGCAGCGGGCGGGCTGCGCCTCCTAGGGCTTACATGGATGACATGACATTAGTGACCAGGACAGTGCCTTGTACAAAAAGGTTACTATAGAAGTTAAATGATAATCTCAAATGCGCCGGTGTTCTTAGGTTTAGGTTTGTATTGATTGTAGATTGTAATTTTTCCGTAAAAACTTGACTAGTTGTTTCTAGGTCATTTTCAAGCAGATCGTAATAAATACAAGCTCTACACAAACACTGCAAATGACGGTGAATAAATAAATAAGAACTAAACACAATCACGCGGATATAGCTATTAGGGGTGTAATGGTAGACAAAATCCACGGTTCGGTACGTACCTTGAAGTCATGGTTCGGTATGATCTTTCGGTACAGTGGGGGGGGAAATGCAAAACATAAAATTGCTTTTCATTTATCTATTTATTAAACTGGCTAATTGGCCATAATTTACTGAGCAAACTAATACTGCTGTAACCTACTAATAACACTTGAAAGTAAATTGTGAAGATTTTCAAATAAATATTTAAAGTGCAGCACTTTGAAAATTAACTATACTTGAACTGTACTGTACTTATATTCATAATAATTGTTACATATGGGGTTTATGTATGCTGTGTATGTAAGCATATCTTGTTTGATTCTGTTTTGTGTTGTTTTTGTCTCCCTCTTCTGTTTCTAGTACTTATCCTTTCCTCAGATGCACCCATGGTTTCAGTCCTCATCATCATCACCACCTGTTCCCAATCAGCAATCAAGCATTCCCACACCCTTTATATAGTCCCCTTTGTGTTCAGTTCTGTGTCTTCCTTTTGGGTATGTTGTGTGTAGAGCTGGTGGCAGAGCTCTGGTATGTTGTGCTGTTATTTAGGTGAAGCTTGTCTTTTGTGTTGGCCATTTACCAATTCTTGTTCAAATCTAACATTTGTATATTTGTTTGTATTTCATTTCACCCAGCCTACTGTGGTTATATTTCTGTGTATTGTGACGAACCCGGGGGTGTTGGGCCCCGTTCCCCGTACCTGGATAACTGAGTTAGCCGGATAACTTTCGGTCAAGTCTGACTTAAGCCGGACTTTCCCATTCCCCGAAGCTGGATTGTCTAAATCACCATGACAACAGATCAAAAAGTTTGAGCCTGGTCGAGAGCAGGGTTTAAGTTCAAGTTAGCCGGATGAACCATAGCCACGCCCCCGCAAAGAAGTGACAGCCCGCTTCCTGAAATTATTCCCACAGTCTACGATCTGCATTATACCATTCTGAATTACGTTTTTGTGCTCCATTCTTCCAGAGGGGGCTTTTGAAATGTAAAATAGACCCAAAATGCTGATACTAAATTCACTTTGTCCTAAATAATGCACGTTATATTATACCGTGGCGCTCGCTCGGTGCGATGTACACATTATGTGGTTATTTTAACAACGCGCAGCATTGCAAATGTGAATCCCGCGGGGATATCCTTAATGATTGAAACCTATCGCTCGTTTGGCTCTGATTCCTTTCATATTCTCCGCTGTGGATGAGGAGCGAGGAAGGAGAGGAGCGCCTGGATTTTGTTTCATTCAAGCATAAAATTGAAGTGTCTATGCGTGGATTGTGGATTTTGTGTGATATTGTAACTGGGATTAAAATGTCTGATGAGATGCGCTGTTTGACGGATTTGAGAAATTGAATGAGCCGTTGACGTCACATTAATGAATGAGAATAAAGAGATAAAACTTCATTCAAAATAAAGAATATTCTAAACACGGGTCTCTCGTTCATTAATGTATAAACAATGAATTTATCCCATCTGGCATAGTGGCGCAGCGGTAGTGCACAATCCTGGCAACTGGGCGACCGGTGTTCGAAACCCCGTCTTTCCAATATAATTTTTTGGAATATAATATTAATGATTATACGCAGAAGTAGCCTAGTTTTAAGTTAAAATATTATAAATCTACATGCATTGAGGATGTCATTCTTTATATAGCTCTCAACGTGCACCAAATTGAATTATTCCTACATTGCAAAAAGAAGGAAAAGACTAGGAGAAGTGGGATTCGAACCCGGGCCGCCTGTGTGAAAGTCAAAAGCAGACACTGTTACACCACAGTGTAGATAAGTAAAAGATCCACCATACATCAATCAATGGGTAAGAGAGCCGTGTCCTTATTCCGTATAACAGTTTAACTAATTATTTTCGCTAGCAAGATCTCATTTGATTATCCATTCCATAAACCTACTGCCAGCAGGCAAGTTTAAAGAAATATAATCTGATTGATTGGGGTAATGAGGGACTTAAAATTAGCCTATAGATAACGCATTTAACTTGTCGGCGAGGCGATTGAGCCGTAATGCAATCTGTTAATAAAGTTTTAAATCAATTAATCAATCAATGCCGTTAAAAAATCAGGATCTCTGCTATCGATACGTGATGGCTTTTCAACTGAAGCGGCCGCGCGCACTTATCCTGGGTCTCAAGTCTGGTTCTAGTTAACGAGACTGAATCCACCTTCGAGGAACATGAAAATCCCGGCTTCAAACATCGGGTTAACTGAAGCTGGATAATGGCCCTCTTGATCGACTTAGTTGAACCAGGTACGGGGAATAGGGCCCAGGTTCACCACGGTTCAAGTACAAACAAATTCAAATGTCCACACAAGAGCAATATCAATCGATACAAGTTGTAACTGAGGGGTACAATTCCCTGACTGTATTAATCAAGTACTGATATCATTAATCACTACCGTCTATGTACTTCTGGCCAATACTGTACATGAGTATTATTAGATTAGAACACTCCACAATAACACGGTTTTCCACACAGAATACTCGGTTAGAATATTTATTACATAAAAGGGATTAGATTACATTACTTAGTTGCGCTTATAAGGCAAATAGAATGTGCATGTAAATCAATAATGGATATTAAGTAATTAGATCTATGGATCTTCTGGGATAGGGGTACTACCGGTTGTAAGCCAGCAGAGGGGGCCAAAGCTCTATGCAAGTCAATTAGTCCACTGGTCCTCAGCGAGGCACCTGCAGGGGGAGCGGTCTTTACTCCCTGGCTCAGCGGGGAAAGCAGCTGCTGGTCCCAGGGTGCGCGCCACGCAGGTAACGCCGTGGGGTCTCTGCTCCGGCAGAGACGGACTCGAGTGGAGGTCCTCACGGTAGATGTGTAGTTCCCACAGCAGCAGCGGGGCAGACGGTTCTGCTCCAGCCGCCACAGTCAAAGCACTGAAGAATAATCCTTGCCGGAAAAGTGGCTCTGCTGGCGGGGTAAATCCTCCGTGTTGCGCGGTAGTGCGCGGTGGTTCAGAGTTGAACTTGACGTTGGTCTATCCTATTAGCACGGGCAATAAGTGCTCTATGTAGACACACAATTACCCACTTCACGTGGTCTTTGACTCGTAATGAAGGTTTACTAATGAATAGAGAACGATACGACAAACAGACGTATTTAGGATAACACGAGACTATATTGGGGCAATGCGAGCCCTGCTGTACCGCACGTTGCGTAGTGGGTAAGGCTTTACTCGGTAACTGAACCAGACTGAACTGAAGGCGAACTGAACGGGAACTGCAAGGAGGGTTCTGTATTCTTGCGCCATATATATATGTACCGTGAACAAATAGTACCTATCTCATTTCTGTCGCCTCTCGGTCTCGTAGCCGTGGGCGAAAGCGGGCATGTTGGGGCAAGTCCTGGCGGTAGCTTTCAAGTCAGCTCGAGGGGGTAAGGCTTTACTCGGTACCTGGCGCCAGGGGATCGCTTCCAATAGAGGAATGAATATTATGGTCTGTCCTGCTAGACTAAAGGGATATTCCGTGCATATTGTACAAGGAATATACAGGGGATATCAAAACGATATGCAGATATTATACATGGGATCTCAGGCAGTAAATATATATATTCGGTTTAATCTGACCCTTTGTAACACAAGTATTTATTGAATTAAAGGCAGAATCCATGGAAAAGCAAAAGAATGGTTGTGATACAGTCCGAGGGTCAAAACCACAAAACAGGCTCGCCGACAGAAAAAGGGATTGTTCAATACTCAGGGTAGTCGTCTGGTCCAGGGTCAGTACACAACGAACACCTACTCGCATTCACCTCTTCTCTCACTACCTCTCACCTTCACAACTCCGAATACATCTCTCTCTCTCTTTCTCTTTCTCTTTCTCTTTCTCTTTCTCTTTCTTTCTCTCTCTCTCTCTCTCACACACAATAACAACAACTCCAATCTCACCTCCGCTCAACTTACTCCTCTCTAACCTATGGTTATGTAGTGTGTGGGACTGGGTGTGTGCATGTGAGATGTGGGTGGACTAATGATGCGCAGGTGTGTTCTATCAGTACTAATCAGCTACCTAATTGACTCTACTCCTTCTGTGGCAAAAGTATCTCCTATCCTTCACATATCCATGGGAGGAGGGGTGAGATCTGCGCAGTATTCACATTTGTTTTTGCACACAGGGACAAGTGAGGACAGGAAGATACCCTGGGGTCTACATCTAGCATCACATAGGTTTACCTGTTGTTACAAACCTAGGTTAGAGTGAGCACCACCCACTGTATTTATGGGTGCCTAGCACCTGTCAAGGGGGGTGGGTTATCATTTATTTTTGTATTTAATTTGCTGCCACTGATAGTCCTCCTTGATCCCTGTGTTGCCTTTTTATGTAAATAAACATTATTATTTTTTATTACATGGCGTTTTTAACATTCGCCAAAATGCTTGATTGGGATTGGTCAATAGCGCTCGGTTGCCCCTGACAGCGGTCAATTATTTCTCGATAATTCACTGCTGCTACGGGCAATGTGAATAATGACCGCTGTTAGGGGCAACAGAGCGCTATTGACCAATCACAATCAAGCATTTTGATCGCAGTCACGAAAGCTAAGCTTTACCATTATGCACAGCTGCACTACATCAGGTGCAATCAAGTCCACACACCTGCCGGCGAGGAGCAACAGAACAACTGCCTCTGCATTCGATCTCGTCTTGTCGATGGTGTAAAATAACAATAATAATACATTTATTTTATATAGCGCCTTACATATGGTATCTCAAAGCACTTTGCATTAATGTACATGGACAAACACAGTACATGGACATTCACAAGGACGACATGGTGGGGATACTACAGAGAAAGGGTGACAGCTTAGAGACGAATGAAGGATATGACTGGTTTTCGTTATGATTATAACAGGATAAGTACGTATGTTAACCTCTTAAAGGGGAACTCCACTTTTTTTGGAAATTAGCTTATTTAACATCTTCCCTGGAGTTAGACAAGAAGATGCATACCTTTTTTGTCTCTGTGCGTGAATTTTAGCTTTGGGAATAGACGCTCCGTTAGCATAGCTTAGCTTCATCACTGGAAGTGAGGCAGGACAGTAGCCTTACAGTGCCTTACAGTGTATTGCAAGGTCTGACATTGACCAAACTTGATATGCATGACCTTGGTGGGCTCTAGGTCAACTCCTGAAAAGGGGGTCAATGTCAGACTTTGCAATCAAAAGTTAGGGGGCTAATAACCCTTGCCATAATTTCAGTGCGCCCCCTAACTTTTGATTGCAAGGTCTGACATTGACCCCCTTTTCAGGAGTTGACCTAGAGCCCACCAAGGTCATGCATATCAAGTTTGGTCAATGTCAGACCTTGCAATACACTGTAAGGCACTGTAAGGCTACTGTCCTGCCTCACTTCCAGTGATGAAGCTAAGCTATGCTAACGGAGCGTCTATTCCCAAAGCTAAAATTCACGCACAGAGACAAAAAAGGTATGCATCTTCTTGTCTAACTCCAGGGAAGATGTTAAATAAGCTAATTTCCAAAAAAAGTGGAGTTCCCCTTTAAGCATCGGACCTCTTCTGTTGGCTCCGGGCTGTGTTTTCGCCGATCAACCAATACACTGTTGGAAAGTTGAATTTAAAAAAGGGGGAAAAAACAAACAAAAAACCCCACTAACCATCGTCTTTTACTATCATGCACTTAGCCACTAAATAATCTTCATTGCCTATATTACTACCTACTAACTATGCTAATATGTCTTTACTACTGTGCACTCAAGACTGTAGCACCCAAGTTTCAACACTGTTTGACGAACATTGTTACTCAGCTGAAAGAGTTGTACCCTTCCTGCTGACCTGTTGTACAGAACTTGTAAGTCGCTTTGGATAAAAGCGTCAGCTAGACTAAATGTAAATAAGATGATTTCCCTATCCTCTCCAATTAGATTTTATGACACATATGCATACAATTAATACAGGGCTTAAAGTTATCAGGCACTATGCCTGATTTCAGGCATTGAGCAATTTTTTATTCATATAATAGTAGTCAATTCAATACATTGTACACATTTCTTACTGAACTAACTATTCAGACTCACAAATATTTTCTAGCTCCCTTTTAATATAATAGTCACTTTGTATTTTAGAAATAATTTCAGACCTGTCCCCTATTATTATTATCTGAATGAAAAGTGTAGTCCTTAATTCTGTTGGTTTAGTGTGTTTGTACTGTATACTGTCTGTAGGTATATGACTGAACTCCTGGGTGATGACAAATGTGTCCTGCTTTGCGGCGCTACCTGTTTTAGTTTAGTTTTAGTTTATTTATTTAGCACATTATTTAAAAAAAAAAATAAGGGAGTGCTAGAAGGGAACGAAGCCCAAAGGGCTTGTACAAAGTTCCACTCTCATTCCATTGTCCATAAACAATATCCGACAGAAAGGAAGTGGAGTTTATTACTATATGGTTTGTTGGATATGAGTGAATTTCTGATGAAAAGATGAAGAAACTATCAGGAAGATCCTGCCTATTGTTAATGAACTTGTATATGAATGAGCATGTTTGAAAGGTATTTAGTTTGTCAATTGTTAGAAGGGAATATTTGCGGTACAGAGGTGCAGATGGTTATATCTGGTAGAGTGAGAAATCATCCTGAGGAACCTCTTCTGGATTATGACAAATTTGTTAAGATATGATGGATATGTTGCAGCCCAGACTATATTGCAGTCATTATGGTAAGGAAATAAAAAGCTATAATACAAGGTTAGATGGGCAGAGGGATGTATCATCGGGCAGACCTTTCTCAAAATTCCAAGCATCATCATTGACTTTTTGCATACATTGTCAATGTGGTTATGCCAATTCAACCCTTCATCTATAGTAACTCCTAAACATTTTGTGAATGGCACTTGGAGAATTTCATTTCCATTAATTAATATTTTAGATTCTTCTTTAGGGTAGTATTTTTGTTGCAGAAGACCATTGACCATTGAAACCAGTTAGAGACAATTTCCAGTTCCTCATTCACACATACAATCAGGGACTTGAAATCATGATGAGTAGCTATGAGATTGGTGTCATCCGCAAATAATAATGAAAGTAGAGTATTACAAGATATAGCCAAATCATTAATGTAAATTAAAAATAATAAAGGGTCCAGAATAGAACCCTGTGGAACCCCGAAGAGGATCCTTGATTTAACCGATGAGCATCCATTGGATGACACAAACTGCTCTCTGTTGTCTAAGTAGTTTGTAAATCACTTGAGGGCAATATCCTGAACACCATATCTATTGAGTTTAGAGGTGATAATGTTGTGGTTGACAGTATCAAAAGCTTTGCTCAGATCTAGAAAGACACCAATAGCAATTTTTTGTCATCAAATGCTGAGGAGATGTTATTGACGAGCTGTAGCAATGCATGTTCTGTGGAGTATTTTTTACGGAAACCATACTGATGGTTATACAGGATGTTGTTCTTAGTTAGATGGTTAGAGATTCTTGAGTATACCAGTTTCTCTAAGACTTTTGAAAAGCAGGGCAAAATAGATATAGGACGGTAATTGCCAAAGTCCTTTGGGTCTTTATAAATAGATTTATAAATTGGTATGACTTTGGCAATTTTGAGGTTGTGAGGGATGATACTGGATTGAAGGGATAATGATAGAATAAGTTAAAGGATGGATGATATAATCAATAGTTTCTTTGATGAGACTGCTTTTAATCCAATCATGACCTTGAGCAGAGTTATTTAAGATCATGATTATCTCATACACTTCCTTAGTAGTATAGGAGGATCAAAACATGGGAGTGAGGAGAATTTTGCCACCTCTTGCGTATGATGGAAGTCTCCTATATTGATCCTACCTATAGAGTACGCTTTAAAGGTGCATTCACAGAGGACCTCAACAGATGAAAGGAGAACACAAACCTGTCATGGCTAAAGGCAGCAATAGCTCTAGATCCCAGATTCAAGGACCTCAGGATCCTGCCCAAAGCAGAGAGGGAAGAGGTGTGGCAAAGGCTGAGGGAGCTGCTGAAGGACAGAGAGCCTTCTGCATCACAGCCCTCCAGAGAGGACATGGAACCAGAGCCACTCAAGAAAAAGATGGCCCTCTACTGGTGGGGTCAGACTCAGAGTCTGATGATGAATGAATGAATGAATGAATGAAAACTTTATTTAACAGATTGCAGAATGGGTACAATACAGTACGGCTCAATACACACAATTGTTAAGGGGATGCAGACCAGAGAAAGACGTTTGTCTTGTTTACATCAGGGTCCCCCATTTTCATTTCATATTGACAATTAATGTGGACGCTGAGGAAGATGCTGAAGATAACATGGAAGGATAAGATCAAGAATGAGGAGGTACTGAGAAGAGCGGATATGCAAGGAGGACAGCTGCTGGAGAGATTGAAAAAGAGAAAGATGGAGTTGTGCGGGCATGTTCTGAGAGGATCCAGCGGGGAGATGTTCAAGAAGGTGGTGATGGGGAAGGTGGATGGAAAGAGAGGAAGTGGAAGACCAAGAAGAGGCTGGGTAGACGATGTCTGTGATTGGAGCGGAGTGAGAGGCGGAGTCATGGAGTTGGAGAGAAGAAGTGGGGACAGAATGGGTTGGAAAGTGATAGGCAACCTTCGGAACGAAGAAGCCACCTAATGATGATGATTTAAGACATACTCAACATACATGACATTCATGGCATAGTTCAAGTCAAGTTCAAGTTCTTTAATAGTTGTCATACAGAAGTACAGAATACTTTCATACAAAATGCTTCTTACTGTTACGCTCCAGAGACTGTGCTAGACAAGATAGTATCAAATAACATAATAACATAATATAGCATGAATTTAGAAGAAGAAAATGAGGTCACAGTGTTCGGTATAGACATATGTACAATGTTCTGAGTTACCATATAATATACAATACACAATACTATGCAGTGTACTAATGTACAGTACTATCTAGTGCAAAGCAGAAATGGGATGAGGTACAATTTTAGGTACAATTTACAGTAAGGTGTACGAGTTGTAGTGCAATCCTTCATCCATAAATATAAAGTGTGGGGAGTGGGTGCTACAGTGTGTTTGTTTAAAGTGGGTGTGTGCTATAAAGTGTGTGGAGTGGGTGCTACAGTGTGTTTGTTTAAAGTGAGTGTGTGCGTGTGGATGTGTGTGCTATGTGTGTTTGGTGGTTGTTGTTGTGTAGTGTTCATTCATTGTTCGTTTAGCAGCCTGATGGCCTGGGGATAGAAGCTACTTCTGAGTCTTTCTGTGCTCGCCTTGAGACTCCTGTATCGCTTGCCTGACGGCAGCAGTTCAAAGAGGCAGTTGTTCGGGTGGCTCGAGTCCTTAATAATTCTCTTAGCCTTCCCCTTGCAACGCTTGTAGTAAATGTTCTGGAGGGTGGGGAGCCCCCCTCCAATTGTGCGTTCGGCTGAACGTGTCACTCTTTGTAGTCTGCTTTGGTCTTTTGCAGTGCTATTCCCAAACCAGGAGGTGATGTTGCCGGTCAAGATGCTCTCTATTGTACATGAGTAGAAGTTCTTAAGGATCTTCTGGCTGACTTGGAACTTCCTTAGGCGCCTGAGGAAGTAGAGGCGTTGTCGTGCCTTCTTCACCACACTGTTAATGTGTGTGGTCCATGTCAAGTCCTCGGATATGTAGGCTCCGAGGTACTTGAAGCTGTTGACTCTCTCAACCGGTGCCCCGTCGATGCTGAGGGGGCTGTAGTCCTTGACCCCCGACCTCCTGAAGTCCACAATCATCTCCTTTGTTTTGCTGACGTTCAGGGAGAGGCTGTTTTCCTGGCACCATCCCGCCAGGACCTTGACCTCTTCCAGGTAGGCCCTCTCGTCGTTGGCAGAGATCAGGCCCACCACCACTGTGTCGTCAGCAAATTTGACGATTGTATTGCTACTCCGCTGAGCCACACAGTCGTGTGTGTACAGGGAGTAGAGGAGGGGACTCAGAACACAGCCCTGGGGGGCCCCTATGTTGAGGGTGATGGATGAGGAGGTGCAGTTGCCTGTTCTCATAGGGACATATAGGTATTTAGTACTGATACATTTGTGACATATACGGTATTCAAATATACAGTACTGTTACTCATAGATCCTGACAGAGTATATACATATGATCGAGGGGACTGTACATTAGGAGGGGGTGGGTGGGTGGGAGAGAAATATACATATACGGCAGGGAGAGAATATATACATGCGGTGGGGAGGAGACTGTCTATTAGGAGGGGGTGGGGGGTTTGGACATTTACGGTGGCCAGTTTTGAATTGCAGCCTCCCGTAGGTGCTCTTTAAGAGCGGTTTTGAATGTGGGTAGATTCACATTCCTTTACAGCTTTGAGTAGGGCGTTCCACATTGATGTGGCATAATTGCGAAACGTGTTTAGTCCCTTGTTTGAGCCGAATCTGGGTTTAACATGATTTGTTGAGCTTCCTCTGGTGTTGTGGTCGTGGTATTCACTGACCTTTGGGAAGTATTTTGACATGTACATGGGTACCTTGGTCGTGTACTGTATCTTGTAGACCAGGCCCATTGCAAATTGCTGTACTCTGTCGTCTACTCTAAGCCATCCTAGGTTGTCAAAGTGTGCAGGGGTGAGGTGGGTTCTAGGGGTAAGGTCAAGTAGTAGTCTGACTAGTTTGTTTTGTGATGTTTGTAATCTTGTTTTAGCGCCTTTGAGGTGCTTTGGTACCATGAGGTGCAAGCATAGTCGTAGTACCCTTGAATGAGTGCTCCTGCCAGAGTCTTCAGGGTATTCTTGTTTACCAGAGAGGAGATCCGGTACAAGAATCTAGTTTGTTGGTTGACTTTTTTTATTACATTGGATGCCATTTTGTCACAGGAAAGATTTGCCTCTAGGATGGAACCCAGGTAGGTGAGTATGATGAGGCACTGTACACAGACAAAACTCTAGACCAGTATAGGGCAGAGCCTAGTGCCAGCATAGACACATAATACTCGCATACCTCATTGTAGCATTTATTTGGGTGAGATCTTATTTTGCAAACAATTTACAGGCAAGCTGTTTACATTCACTTTGTAGCAGACGCTATTTTGTGTTCTTTTGGTTGTCAGCAATGAATTTATGTTGTGAGTAATGTCAATCACTCTCATTCTAATTTAGAAATCATCTAAAATTTGATATTATTAATAAAGTAAATGTATTTGTTTTATCCTAACTAAATATTAGTATTTTAAAACATGTGATTCACATCACTAATATATATATAAACTGTTTGGATATATCTGCATATATCCCTGTTTACATACTGTATACATACCTGTATATATTATATCTATATATGTCCCGGCCATACCTACTCTTAATCACTTGTACATTGTATATTGCTAATGCACTTTACTGTTACATTTGCCCTGCTGGTCTCTGACAAGAACAAGTTACAGGTTGAAAAAACCCTCAGCTCGGAACTAGGAAAAATCTGCATATGGCTCGCTGATAACAAACTATCATTACACATGGGCAAAACAGAGTCCATTCTCTTCGGTTCAAATAACAAACTCAGCAAGACCGACGGCTTCTCAGTTACAGTGGGTGACAATATTGTCACAAGGAAAGATGTAATTACCTACCTGGGTTCCATCCTAGAGGCTAATCTCTCCTGTGACAAAATGGCATCCAATGTAATAAAAAAAGTCAACCAACGAACTCGATTCTTGTACCGGATCTCCTCTCTGGTAAACAAGAATACCCTGACGACTCTGGCAGGAGCACTCATTCAAGGGTACTACGACTATGCTTGCACCTCATGGTACCAAAGCACCTCAAAGGCGCTAAAAACAAAATTACAAACATCTCAAAACAAACTGGTCAGACTACTGCTTGACCTTAGTCCTAGAACCCACCTCACCCCTGCCCACTTTGACAACCTAGGATGGCTTAGAGTAGACGACAGAGTACAGCAACTTGCAATGGGCCTGGTCTACAAGATACACTACACGACCAAGGTACCCATGTACATGTCAAAATACTTCCCAAAGGTCAGTGAATACCACGATCACAACACCAGAGGGAGCGCCACAAATCATGTTAAACCCAGATTCGGCTCAAATAAGGGACTAAACACGTTTCGCAATTATGCCACATCAATGTGGAACGCCCTACCCAAAGCTGTAAAGGAATGTGGATCACTACCCACTTTTAAAACCACTCTCAAGGGACACCTACGGTAGGGCTGCACGATTAATCGTTTTTTAATCGAAATCGCGATTTGGAATGATGCAATTATCAAATCGCCAAGCCTGCAATTAAAAAAAAAAAAAAAAAAAAAAAAAAAAATTTTAACCAGGAAGTCCCATTGAATGAATGAATGAAAACTTTATTTAACAGATTGCAGAATGGGTACAATACAGTACGGCTCAATACATACAATTGTTAAGGGGATGCAGACCTGAGAAAGACGTTTGTCTTGTTTCCATCAGGGTCCCCCATTTTCAATTCATATAGACATTTATGACATACACAACATACATGACATTTATGGCATAGGGACATATAGGTATTTAGTACTGATACATTTGTGACATAACGGTATTCAAATATACAGTACTGTTACCCCTAGATCCTGACAGAGTATATACATATGATGGGGAGGGGACTGTACATTAGGAGGGGGTGGGTGGGTGGGAGGGAAATATACATATGGCGGGGAGGGAATATATACATGCGGTGGTGAGGAGACTGTCTATTAGGAGGTGGTGGGGGTTTTGGGCATTTACGGTGGCCAGTTTCTAATTGCAGCCTCCCGTAGGTGCCCTTTAAGAGCGGTTTTGAATGTGGGCAGGGATTCACATTCCTTTACAGCTTTGGGTAGGGCGTTCCACATTGTTGTGGCATAATTGCTAAACGTGTTTAGTCCCTTGTTTGAGCCGAATCTGGGTTTAACATGATTTGTTGAGCTTCCTCTGGTGTAGTGGTTGTGGTATTCACTGACCTTTGGGAAGTATTTTGACATGTACATGGGCACCCCGGTCGTATAGTGTATCTTGTAGACCAGGCCCATTGCAAGTTGCTGTACTCTGTCGTCTACTCTAAGCCATCCTAGGTTGGCAAAGTGGGCAGGGGTGAGGTGGGTTCTGGGGTTCAGGTCAAGTAGTAGTCTGACCAGTTTGTTTTGTGATGTTTGTAATTTTGTTTTAAGCGCCTTTGAGGTGCTTTGGTACCATGAGGTGCACGCATAGTCATAGTACCCTTGAATGAGTGTGTAGTAGAATTCCAGCCAAACTGTGTTTATTGTACTATATACCATGAAGCACAGAATGGCGAAAACACAGAGGTAAAATACATACACTTTTCTTCCCCCGCTCATAAAGTACAAGAAACGAGACACACCTTTGATTTAGTAATGCAGCTGCTGATTCAGGCTTCCTCTAATCTCTGTGGAGGGGGGTTGAAACAGGCAGACGCTTATTGAGTAAGAGATAGTGTCTCGTTTGATCCTTCCTGGGAAAGTCAATAACATGGGTGATTTTACAACCCAGGGCCCTAGGCCATCTGGTCCAACAAAGAAACTGCCATGGGAGATGCCAGTTTGTCTCTGCTGAAACAAAAGAGCAGTAAGATCAAAGAAAAGACCATTTGAAACCACATCGTGACGCAATTCGATGTAAAACGTCACGATAAGGAGTTAGCCAATGAGAGTTGAGAGTAAGTGTCCTCCAATAGGAACACTCGAGGAGAGGTTGGAAAACGCCCGCTTGCCGTAACATTAGAGGCGGAGCCTAAATTTGATATTAGCAAAAACTCCGTACCAGGAGGATCACAACAACACACCCGAACAGAGACCCAGGAAGCAACAAAGAACACACACCCTTTTTCTCCACAACAGACTGAGGAAACCACCCAGCAGAGAGACGGCCGCAAAAACCTACCATCTGAAGAAGCCGAGACGAGACATGCCCATAGATATTGAATATTTAGCCTAAAGTCTGGTGAACCTCGGCATAGTGAGGTCTTCCATCAGGTTTTATTGCAATTGTTCTTTCAAATCTTTGATTTGTATTGATTGAAATCCTTTTTATTAAACACGGATTCTTCAAACTGCTCGGAACTCGATTTCTTCAACCGCCGCGCCGTGTTCTCTGAAGGTGTACGGGCAGAAAACCATCACATACATGGTTATCTGCATTTGTAGCTCAGTAGTACTTCAAAGAGCTTTTTAAGGTTTAAAAACAACGCAGAGTACGAAGATTAAGCTAGGAAGTTACTACATTTTTGGTGCTGTGGCCCTTGAATAGAAACGTCCGTTTTGAACGAGAACAAAAGAGAATTTTTTTTTCCTCTTTCTTCACCTCGAACAACAACAACGACAACAAATCGTCTTCGCGTAGCCGGGGGGTTACCAAAGGTGAGTGTTATGGAGTGTACGGGTGTTCAATTCGAACCAACGGGGGGTTGCTAAAAGTATGACTGTAATTAGATATTAAATGAAATGTTCTGACCAAAGGGTAGCGACTCAAGGCTGTGTGTGTTTTTAGGTCCTGTAGGCAGGATTTTTAACCACACTGTGCTGTCGTATTCCTTACAGTAAGGGAGTTAAGCACGATTTTGCGTAGTATTTTCTACAGTAGAAATTTTAGCATAAGTGAACGAGACGCTGCCCGTGGTCGGAACATTAAAAAGAGGTATGGAAGTATTTAGGAACAATGTCTAGGTTTGTGCTCAGGGTTAAGCAAGGGGAACATGTGCATAGTACGCCTTATAGTATTGGCTTAAGCACATTTGCGTAGTATTTTCTACAGTAGAAATGGAGCATGAATAGAGTCTAGTTTTACCCTGGGCACCGCCGGACGTGTTAAATTTAAACAACGATAGGCTGTAACATTAGAATGGTACGTGAGGTAGGCTCGTATGTTGCAAGCTATGCTGTAACATAGGACTCGTATGTTGCGAGCTATGCTGTAACTTGGGACTCGTATGTTGCAGCGATAGGCTGTAAACATTAGAATAATACTTAAGGTGGACTCGTATGTTGCAAGCTATGGTTAAACAATTACTAGTGTATGATGTTTGTGTATGAGTGAAAGGAGTAGGGAGGGGATTAGGCACCCCGAACCTCTAGCCTCTAACAGGCGGCAGTGGGCTCGCAAGAGTCTGGGCGCACGTTAAACACACACTATAGTGCTGGGGAGTTACTGAAGGCCCTCGTGCGTAACGAGGTATGAAATAACATACCACTGTGGTACCGTCTAGTCGGCCCTGATGTCGCATGTAAGGTAAATGTTGGCACTGGGTGGTACGTGGGCGACAGTCCACACCTAGGAGCAGGGCGGTGCACCGGAGGGGGCACAGCTCCTGCCGTGAACAGGCTAGGCTGGCGAAAACGGTCAATATTTCCATGCCCAGAGCAAGCGGGGTGGGGACAAGACCGTCGGTTTCTAAACTGAGTGGCTGATAGGTACTACGGACAGTCAGCCGCTTGGGGTCCTGACTTGATGACGGACTATGAGGTCGCTATCGACTGGGTCGTCAGCCGGTTGGGAGAGCGTTATGGCAGAGACCATAAATGCACCTGGCTCAATGTACAGTCAGGCCACAGTAACCTTACTAGCCGATACAGGGTTAGTAGGCGAGTTGTGCTTCTGTGATCAGTGTTTTTGAAAAGAAAATGCTGGGAAGCAGAGGGATGAGGGGTGTCAATTCAGAGGAATCTGGATTGTCTCTCCTAAGATTGGAAAGGGGCCCAGCCTTAAACTGCACCTGAAGGTAAAATAAGGGGACTTCTTCCGTTCATGTGAGGAGACCTTACCGCCGGAAGTGGAGACCTGCATCTCTGTTGGGGGAGAGGGGCCGGCGTCGGACAAGCAGTCCTAAGAAAGGAGCTGGTTGTACCGTCGTAGCGGACTGCCTAAACCTTACGGGGAGAGGTGCATCTAAGTAGGGGAAGGAGTGCATCCGAACGGGAGGAGGGTACTCTTAACTGGAAGGAGGTTAAAAGGGTCAAAGCGTTATGGTTAGGTTTAACATGTGTGAAGTATATAGATTAGATCTGTAAAGTGGCACTTATGATATGACTGAGAACGGTTTTTAATATTGAATCGGGTGCACACGCGACGTCCAAAGTGCACACACGCAACGGCAAATGCGCCACCCAACTTCGTGGAGGGGGGCGCGTGCATGCTTGTGTGGACAGAGCGCGTTCTCGTTGGAACTCGTGCGTGTCGTAGCGCGCAACATGCTACAAACGATAGCTCGTTAGCCTCTGAGGCACCGGAGCGAACGGGGGGAAAAGTAGACGTAATTCAAATGTATAAGGTCGATCGATAGTGTCTTGAGATTACGGGGATATGTAAGGCACTTAAAAGTTTTCATATTCGTGGCGGATAAAGTAGATGTGTAATGTTTAATGTGGTTGGGATAATCTAGACGGGGACCCGGAAGTCGTTCTAAGCTCGCCGGAAATGACGACGGAGGGGTCAAACTAGTGTTTTGATATTATGTTTTTATATTTCTAATTAGATCACTACACTGGCGTTTTGAGGGAAATAGGATTCTGTTGTGGGGTATGTGGTATTGTATTAACGTTGCGAGGGGACGGCCCGCGCGGCGGAACGGGTCGTTGGGAACGTTTTTATGGGATCATGGGAGCAGCTAAGCTAATGCTACTTAGCCGCGCTAACGGCTAAAGCGGTCGCCGGATGTGACGTCGTAAGCGCGCGCTAGGTTGAAGCTAACGAAGCTAATATGCTAAGCTAACATGCTAAGCTAACTGTGCTGACGTCATGGCATGACGGGACTCTCGGTATGTCTCGCGAGGGGGCGTCCATCTTAGAAGGGGCGCCGAGCGTCCATCTTAGAAGGGGCGCCGAGCGTCCATTTTGGGAGGGTACCGAGCGTCCATCTTGGTAGGGGTGGCGAGCGTCCATTGTTAAGGGGAAGGTGGAGTTTATTGGGAATGCAGTAGGGGGCAGAAGTGTACAGGATGAATATGTTTGGATTCTGCTCACAGAACGTTTTCATTGTACACTCTCTCTCCCCCTCTCTTCTTCTCTCTCTCCCCCTCTCTTCTTCTCTCTCTCCCCCTCTCTCTCTTCTCTCTCTCTCTCTCTCTTCCTCTCTCTCTCTCTTCCTCTTTCTCTCTCTCTCTCTCCCTCTCACCTCCCTCCCTCTCTCTTTCTCTCTCTATCTTTCTCTCTCTCTCTCTCTCTCTCTCTCTCTCTCTCTCTCTCTCTCTCTCTCTCTCTCTCTCTCTCTCCTCTTTCTCTCTCTCTCTCCCTCTCACCTCCTTCCCTCTCTCTTTCTCTCTCTCTCTCTCTCTCTCTCTCTCTCCCCCTCTCTCTCCCCCTCTCTCTCCCCCTCTCTCTCTCTCTCTCTTTCTCTCTCTCTCTCATTCTCTCTCTCTCTTTCTCTCTCTCTCTCTCTCTCCTTTCTCTTTCTCTTTCTCTCTCTCTCTCTTTCTCTTTCTCTCTCTCTCTCTCTCTCTCTCTCTCGCCTCCCCTCCCTCTCTCTCTCTTCCTCTTTCACCCCCCCTCTCTTTCTTTCCTTCTCTCACCCTCCCTCTCCCTTTCGCCTCCCCCTCTCTCCCTCTCCCTCTCACCTTCCCCCCTCTTTCCCTCTCCCTCTCTCTCTCTTTTACCCCCCCCTCTCGCTCGCTCCCCTCATTTCAACACCGCCTCTCTTCCATGTACTCCCCCCCCCTCGGCCCCCCCCCCGAAACGCTTCTCTTTCTCTCCTAGGTTAGGGCCTGTATATAGAGTTTTTTATGGGTTTCAAACGCGGTGTAGTGCTAGGTATATTGTTTATTGCGGTTTACTGTAATGTTTCAAAAGGCGGTAGGTTGAGTTTGGGACTTATTAAGTTGGTTAGGTTACATAGGATGGACAATTGCTAAGTATTTGCTGTGTGCTGTGGTGATGTTTGCGGTTATAGTAGTTTGTGTGAATGTTATCAGGGTGTGTGTGACGTACGTGTTCAAGACTCTCGGCGCGGCTGGTTCTGCGTCTGGGGACCCACACCGCTCGGTTGCGCCTGCGTATGCAATGATGGTGATGAAGGTTGGCGCGGAGGGTGGCAGGGTAGGTGTGGGCGTTCCGATAAAGCCGTGGTGCCCGGCGTCCGCGCTGGCGACTATTCTCTGATCTGGGTGGTGGACATTCAGGGTTGGGGAGTGGGAGGGCCGGGGCGTGCGTGTGGGTGTGTGGCGGGGGACGTTCCTGGACGACCGTGCGTTGCAATTGACGGGATAAGATTGTGTGTACAATTGTGTTTTTTTTTTCCCCATAGTAGGTACGTTTGGAGGGCTGTGTGATATGGGGCGGTGTGCCCGGGGTTCGGTGTTGGGTCTGGTCGGCTATGTGTGGCCGTCCGGCAGGGCACTGGACTCTGGGGATACTGGCCTGGAGCACGGGAGAGGTTGCCGAGATGCTGTCTGCTGTGTACCTGTGGTGAGGTGGGTTTAGGCCGCTGTGGAGAGGCTGTCAAGGTCTTTTCGGAAAAACAGGGTCGACACCTCACGGCGTGCGTGGCGCGGCGTCTGTGGCATTCTTTAGATTACCTCTGGGGGACACGTGTCTGGGTGACAGGTGTCCCCTGGGGGGTGTGGTACTAAATAATGGAAAAGAATGTAAAAAATGAATGTAACTATATTAATCAAGATGTTTTGGTTTTCCGAGGAGTATCAGAATTGGAGCAGGATCAAGCGGAAGTAAAGGAGAGCGGAGATTCAACAAAAAATAGGAACCCAGTGTGTTGACAGAGATCGAACGAGATAAGCTGTATCGTTATATCGTTATTTTCAAACAGATCACACTGTGTCTTGCTAAATATATTAGTATAGTGTTGCCCGACATTTCCAATGCATAACGAATAGTGGAGATAACAGGGAAATGCCACTGTATTAAGTCTGGATGTTTTTTGCTTTCTTTCCATACAGGTGCTCGACTGGACAGGAGCTCTGAACGATTTCCATAACCATCTGGGGAAACGGGCCGGCTGTAATGAGCCTTGGTATAAGTATGAATGATAAGCCAGTTATCAATCCTTGTCTGCACAGTAAAATGTTGACAGTGTGAGTGTTTTAACTCAAGTAAGTAGAAATAGGAAAGACAGAGAAACTTGTTTTTTCAAACGGTAATTACAGGAGTGTTTGAAGTGGAATGAATGACAGTAACATAGGAAGTTCACCTTAGTGGAACATTGATAGGAACAACTGGAGCGGTAGATGCAATATTATTAACAATAGAATAACAACAACAACAATATGGAAAAGAGCCTTAGTGATCGGGCCATTGGGGGGAGTAGGCCGAGAGCCTCTGCAGACATTTCCCAGATAGACTTTACCAGTGATAATGACCTGATTAATATGGACTTCTCTCATGTGACCAGTACGACAAAAGGACTGGCAATGTTGACTTTGGTTCCAATACAGGGGAGTGAACCAGTGACGATGGTGTTACTCCAACCAGAACCGATTCAAGCTGGAGTGTCCATTGCAGGCGACTGCAGTTTAACCAAGGTACAGAAAAAGAGACTGAGGAGGGCAGCGTTGTTACAGCGGTCCCGTGAAATCCACTCTGGCCGGATGGCTGGAACTGAGACCGACAGCAGGTATGGAATACACGAACAGCTTCTACAGCCCCCATGTCCAACCTGCCCTCAGCACCGAAGCCAAGATGAGAGGCGGGAAGAAACACATTCCATTCGGAGGACACAACGACTTTGTGGTCAAACCCAAACACATGGTGATGGAGAACCCCTCCCCCATCAGGCCGTTCCAGTACGTGTGTGCTCCAGACAGCGAGCAGACCCTCCTCGCCGCCCCGGCCCAGTTCCTGCTGGAGACCTTTCTGCAGAGCTGCTGCCACAGGCTGTTCCCCAAAGCCGTCCGGAACAGAACCAACCCTGTGCTGTCCATCGACAGCTACCTCAACATCGGCCCAGCCCTGTGATGGGAAGGCAAACCGCCGGTGCTGAGATGGGGGAAGAGGCAGCATCCTATAGACAACAGAGAGCGTTTGTGACAGCGTTCGAACAACACAAGGCAGTTCATCGAGATCTGATGAAGATACAGCTGGAGATTGGTCAAGCCGCACACGAGATTCAGAGATTGGGACGAGAACTGGCAAGAAAGGCTGCGCTACTAGAAGCGACAGCTGTTGAGATCATGCTTCAGGCGTCTGACCTAGGCCGCCGTGATCAAAGAGTGCCCTGTGCTCCGTTGCCCGGACAGGGAACTGGGCCGCGATACAAAGAGTGGCAACCACGGCCGAAAGGAGGAGGCAGACCCCGGAATCCGGGAGGATTCCGGCCACGGGTGGTGGTGTGTTGGACATGTGGCGTGACTGGTCATATCTCACGGGAGTGTGCGAACAATGGCCCGGCTAGCTCAGTCGGAAGAGAATGAGACTGATTAGAATAAGGATAGAGATGATGATACATAGATAAGGTTTGATTAGGTGTGCGAGTTACTAAAATGGTTTGGAAGACTAACCAGGGTAAGTTGGGGCTATAGAGGGATGACGTAACTGAATATTGCATGAGCTAATCAAACTAACAAAATTAATGGTTTTAGACAGGAACAATGGAACATTTAATGTTAGACAGAGTTGGAAACAAAGGACTATTTAATTTTGTTGCAGGGGTATTTATGCCTCTAGATGATAGTTAATTCTGTTGGATGAGTGTGTAGCATTTAGGCACTCACAATTTTTTTGTTTATTTACAATTTTCTTTGTTTTTGTTTGACTATATTTTTTAGGAACTGGCTGGCTGGGAGGGATCTCTCGCTGGTCAGGGATAGCAGGTGGTGGTGACACAGCGAGACTGGTAGGAAGTCTGATATAATGAGCTGGAAACTGAGAATGGACGGGAGCTGGTTCATGGTTTGTTTTCCGCTCATTAAGAGTCCAGATGTAGAATCTGGGGGGTTGTGTCACATGTTGGGTTATGTTAAGTGTTGGGGAAACATATTTCTCTGTCTATAGAAAGCTCTGTAGGTTTCTGGTCGCAAATTGGCCAGATAGTGTTCATGTAGGGTGCAGACATGTGAATTTGATGATTGACTTATGGGAGGCTCTGCACCGGCTTGTTGAAAGCTGGCGGAGTGTGTGTGATGAGTGTTTAAAGAGACTGTGGTTTGTTGACCATGCACATAGGTTCTGTTGGTGATTGGCCTCGTCTAGAGCTGGCTGTCCGGACCGAGGAGCTGTCGGGAAACAAGGTATTGATAGTGAAATAATGAATATTCCACTTTTAAGGGTGTGGATAGTTGTGTTGAGCTTGAGATATTTGATCTAGTAAAACAGTACAGCACAAATAAGAAATGAGACAAAGGTGATTTGATTGGATGCTAACGTAAGAAGCTGTAAAATACATAGATAAATGATTTGGAGAATTATGTATTGTCAAAATGCGGAACAGTAGAGAATGTATCTGCGAAAATAAATGTTTCCAATCTATTATGTGTTTTGTAAATAATAATAAGAAAACGGTCAAAAACGAGTTAAAAATAAGCTGGTAATGATCTGTCAACACACAGGACTGATTTGGTTGAACGCTCTCCCTCTAGTACGGTTTACTTGTCGTTCGTGCGAACTTCGCGGTCTGCGTTTGACACCGCACGAAATGATGCTAGGTCGCTGCATGGTAGTACCAGGTTTGCGCGCGACAGGCAAAGGTCCGAGTTTGGACATCCTGGACAACGACATGCGTGAGTACGTAAAATACATGTCAAAGATACACAAAAGTATTCTGGTTCATGTCTCCAGTAGACAGGAGCATGAAACCGGGGAGGAGGTGAATAGGCAGACTACACCTCAAATCATACCAGGCGACTACGTTTATGTCAAAGTATTTAGACGCAAGTGGTTTGGCGCGAGACGGGAAGGGCCATACAAAGTCGTTCGAGCCACCGAGAGGGCTTTACAAGTTGAAGGATCGCCTATGTGGTTTCACGTTACTCATTGTGTAAAAGCAACCAATACGGACCAAGAATGGGAACCTGAACCACAAGACCTTGACGGTAAAACCGGGGCGTCGCAACCGTTACACGAAGGCGAAGTGAAGGCGGCGCTAACCCCAAACGATGGGGAAAACCCGGATGATTATGGCGAGCCAGACCGAGGGGGCCACGATTGGCCACCAGTAGAAGATGAAGGTTTTTTACAGGAACCAGACAGAGGAGAGGATTATGAATTGGAACATAATAACTTCTCCTCTGTGGACATGGAGAAGGTACCAGAAGAGCCAGAGGAACCAGTGCTTAGCACAAGCCCGGAACAAGATACTCGACCACAACGAGTCATCAAGAAGCCTAAACGATATACATAGGCAAAGGAAGGGATAGTGTAACTGATAGGCCTTGGAGAGGGCGTGTACATATTAATTTTTGATTTTTGATTTTTCATTAGCTAAGCTCTCTCCTTTTTTAGAAATGTTTAGATAGTAAATGCAATGTAAGGTCTTTTCTTTCAGAGTGAATTGCACAAAACAGACACATTTGGATAAAAAAAACACATAAAGTATAGTCTAAAACCTGGTAATTGGTACGATCATCTTTTTGTATAAAGGGACGGACCTAGACGGAAGTGAAATTGATATAACTGATAACATTGTATATAACCTGCAAAATGAGTGGAAATTGTTAAACGGTGTGCGTGAATAGAGAACTGTGTAAATAAAAGATGGGTCCATAGTCGGTCAGTAGGGGAGGGAGTAATGTGGGTGTTGAAAGCAAATGATACTAACAAATATGGAAAATGAGTCAGAAGGATTCTGGAAAGGTTTGGCTCTGAGGTAATTAGGTTAAACAGTAAGGTTAAGGTAATTGTAAACAGTTTGTTTGAGGAATTACTAACATGTATCTTGGGGATTATCAATCCCCAAACCGGGGAAACTGTAGTAGAATTCCAGCCAAACTGTGTTTATTGTACTATATACCATGAAGCACAGAATGGGCGAAAACACAGAGGTAAAATACATACACTTTTCTTCCCCCGCTCATAAAGTACAAGAAACGAGACACACCTTTGATTTAGTAATGCAGCTGCTGATTCAGGCTTCCTCTAATCTCTGTGGAGGGGGGTTGAAACAGGCAGACGCTTATTGAGTAAGAGATAGTGTCTCGTTTGATCCTTCCTGGGAAAGTCAATAACATGGGTGATTTTACAACCCAGGGCCCTAGGCCATCTGGTCCAACAAAGAAACTGCCATGGGAGATGCCAGTTTGTCTCTGCTGAAACAAAAGAGCAGTAAGATCAAAGAAAAGACCATTTGAAACCACATCGTGACGCAATTCGATGTAAAACGTCACGATAAGGAGTTAGCCAATGAGAGTTGAGAGTAAGTGTCCTCCAATAGGAACACTCGAGGAGAGGTTGGAAAACGCCCGCTTGCCGTAACATTAGAGGCGGAGCCTAAATTTGATATTAGCAAAAACTCCGTACCAGGAGGATCACAACAACACACCCGAACAGAGACCCAGGAAGCAACAAAGAACACACACCCTTTTTCTCCACAACAGACTGAGGAAACCACGCAGCAGAGAGACGGCCGCAAAAACCTACCATCTGAAGAAGCCGAGACGAGACATGCCCATAGATATTGAATATTTAGCCTAAAGTCTGGTGAACCTCGGCATAGTGAGGTCTTCCATCAGGTTTTATTGCAATTGTTCTTTCAAATCTTTGATTTGTATTGATTGAAATCCTTTTTATTAAACACGGATTCTTCAAACTGCTCGGAACTCGATTTCTTCAACCGCCGCGCCGTGTTCTCTGAAGGTGTACGAGCAGAAAACCATCACATACATGGTTATCTGCATTTGTAGCTCAGTAGTACTTCAAAGAGCTTTTTAAGGTTTAAAAACAACGCAGAGTACGAAGATTAAGCTAGGAAGTTACTACAAGTGCTCCTGCCAGAGTCTTCAGGGTATTCTTGTTTACCAGAGAGGAGATCCGGTACAAGAATCTAGTTCGTTGGTTGACTTTTTTTATTACATTGGATGCCATTTTGTCACAGGAAAGATTTGCCTCTAGGATGGAACCCAGGTAGGTAATTTCGTCTTTCCTTGTGACAATATTGTCACCCACTGTAACTGAGAATCCGTCGGTCTTGCTGAGTTTGTTATTTGAACCGAAGAGAATGGACTCTGTTTTGCCCATGTGTAATGATAGTTTGTTATCAGCGAGCCATATGCAGATTTTGCCTAGTTCCGTGCTGAGGGTTTTTTCAACCTGCAATTTGTTCTTGTCAGAGACCAGCAGGGCTGAGTCGTCCGCAAACAGGAACAAGTTGCAGTCACAGGCTGACGACATGTCATTTGCATAAATTAGGAAGAGTAGCGGTCCTAGTATGCTTCCTTGTGGAACACCACAGCTCACTGTGAGGGGGGGGGATAGAGTACCGTTTACCTCTACCATCTGTTCTCTCCCCTCCAGGTAGGATTGCATCCAGCTCACTGATAAGCTATCAAAACCAATTGCTTTTAGCTTGTCCATTAGAATGGAGTGATTGACAGTGTCGAAGGCCTTTTGTAGGTCCAGCATGACCATGCCGCAGTATTTGCCCGCGTCCACCTCTTGTTTGATGTGGTCGTTCAAATAGAGGAGGCATGTGTCAGTGGAGTGGGACGTTCTGAAGCCAGATTGGAATTCGTAGATTAGATTTTTTTCCGCCAAGTACTTTTCGACCTGTTCATAGACTATTTTCTCCATGACTTTCGAGATGGAGGTAAGAATAGAAACAGGGCGGTAGTTGCCTGGGTCTAATTTGCTGCCCTTTTTGTGTAGAGGGGTCACTCTCGCAATTTTGAAGTCCTTGGGGACGTGCCCCTGTTTTATAGAGAGGTTTATTATGTGTGTGATGACTGGGGTGATGGCGGCTGCTGCGTCTCTGAGGAATTTGGAGGGGATGTTGTCATGGCCAGTGGCCTTGTTAGGTTGGAGGGCACTCAATTTTTTGAGTACCTCATCGGTTGTTACCATTTCAAGTTTGAAGTCGTCTTTGTGGACCCCTAGGTTTTTGTAGTATGCTACTATGTGTTCTACCCCATAATGCCCTGAGTGGGAGGGTAGTTTGTTTACCAGTGTTGTGGCTATGTTTGTGAAGAAGATGTTTAAGTAATTGGCTACATCCAGCTTGTCTGTGATGAGCGTGTTGTCCGTCTTTATGTTTATGTTTGAGAATCTGGTTTTAAGTTTTTTACTGCAGCCTAGTTGATTATTGAGTAATTTCCAAAGTTCGCGGGGTTTGTTTTTGTTTTGCTCAGTTTTGTCGTTGATGAAATTTCTTTTTGCGGTTCTGATCATGGTGTTTACGTCATTTCTTAGTCTGTTTCTTTGGATTTTTAGTTCAACCACGTGGGCTTGGAGTTCACTGTTTGAGCTTTTGGAAAGCTTTGTCTGACTTTTATGAAGTTCAGAGCATTTTTTGTCTCTGGTTTTCATAGCGGCCAGTATTTCAGTGTGCATCCATGCCTCAGCGCGATTTTTAACCCTGGTGGTTCTTATCGGTGCCATGTTGTTGAGTATTGCTGTGAATTTGGTTTTGAATCCAAGCCATGTTTCTTCAACCTGTGTACCACTGAGTTCATCTGACCAGTCCAAGCTCCCCAGTTCTAGGTTAAAGGCCTCTCTAGAGTAAGTTTTGAGGTCTCTAGATGTGACTGTTTTGTGACAGCCGGCCTTCTGTTTTAGCTTTTTGCGGGTACAGAAAATCATATAATGATCACTTAACCCGCATGCTATCACCCCTTTACTGGAGATCATTGACTTGTCAGTGGTCAAAATGAGGTCAATGGTGGTTTGTGTCGAATCGCATACCCTTGTGGGTTGGGTGATTAGCTGGCTGAAACCGTGCAGATCAGAAAACCTACTGAAGGCCTTGAAGACGGGTGCTGATTTACGCAGCATATCCGTGTTCCAGTCCCCAATAAGAATTTTTTCTACCCCCTCCACCCCAGCTAAACACCCATCAAGTGTGTCATAAAAGCCACTCTGTTCTGGTGGTCTATAGATTGTGCCTACTAGTACTGGTTTCGCCCTGTCTAATAAGATTTCAATCCAAACAGTTTCAATTTCATCATGGTTAAGGTCAGTACGGTTGATGTATTTGGTATCCTTGTGTATGTACACACAGACGCCACCTCCATACTGGTTCCTATCCCTCCTGACTATTGAGTAGTTTTCAATTTCAATCTCTGGATCCTGTACAGATGAGTCTAATTTTGTTTCTGTGAAACACAATATGTTAGCCTTACCGTTTAAAAACAACTGTTTGATTTCAGCCAGTTTAGGTCTCAGGCTATTTGTATTAAGATGAAATATGTGTAGTCCATTTTTGCTGGTAATCAGATTGACGTTGTCACACTTGAGGTAACTCTGTTCATTTGAGTCCTGTCCTGTGGTGGGGGGAGGGGGGGCGTTGTTGCTGTTTGTGCCGTGGGTGGAGAGGGGGGGAGGGGGTGATTGCAAGGTAGACCTGGCCAAGATGACAGCAATAACATTTGCAATACATCACACAGCAATAAAATGTGCGATACATCACACAAGAACATAATAAATGTGCATGTATACAATACATCACATGTAAACACAAAGCAGAATAGTCTACATGATAGTAAAAGTGTATAATACAGGGTAATACAGTAATTTTGCAGTTGGGACCCGACTACAGAAAGCAGCAACATTCTTCTTGTAATTTTTTTTTTAAATATGTTATAATCGCATCGCAAATCGCAATCGCAATATCTGTCAGAATAATCGCAATTAGATTATTTCCCAAAATCGTGCAGCCCTAAGTCCTACGGGAGACTGCAATTCAAAACTGGCCCCTGTAAATGTCCTAACCCAACACCCTCCAATGTACAGTCATTTACCTAGTATGGTTTTGTCAATAGTCCAATGTACAATTTTGTTGTTTGTACAGTGTCTCCCCCCCCCCTCAATGTACAATTTTGCTTGTTTATACAGTGTTTCTCCCCCCCCCCCCCCCCCCCCCCCCCCACCTCCAATGTAAATTACCCAGTATGGTTGTCAATATCCCAATGTACCCAACCCCCCCCACACAACCCCCTCCAATGTACAGTTTCTACGTCAAATGTATATACTCTCTTTTCTTGACTCCTTCTGTATCACAAACAGTACTGTATTTGCAAATCTGGTATGTCATAAATGTATAGATGTAGCAGTACTGACTATCTGTATGTCATGTATGTCATATATGTCCTGATGAATTGAAAATGGGGGACCCTGATGTAAACAAGACGAAAGTCTTTCTCTGGTCTGCATCCCCTTAACAATTGTGTGTATTGAGCTGTACTGTATTGTACCCATTCTGCAATCTGTTAATAAAGTTTTCAATCAATCAATCAAAACTCTGGTTAGATACCAACGTATTCTCGTTACTGCACTTGTTGTGCTGTATGATGACAAGAATCGAATCAAAGTTTATTATTTGAGGTCACCTGCCGAAATACAAGATGAATGAATGAATGAATGAAAACTTTATTAACAGATTGCAGAATGGGTACAGTACAGTACAGCTCAATACATACAATTGTTAAGGGGATGCAGACCAGAGAAAGACTTTCGTCTTGTTTACATCAGGGTCCCCCATTTTCAATTCATCGTAACATATATGACATACATGACATACAGATAGACAGTACTGCTCCATCTATACATTTATGACATACCAGATTTGCAATTACAGTACTGTTTGTGATACAAAAAGAGTCCAGAAAGAAAAGAGTATGTACATTAGGCGTGGAAACTGTACATTGGATTGGGTAGGTGGGGGTGGGGGGGGACTGTACATTGGAGGTGGTTGGGTGGGTGGGGGGGGGGGGGGGTTGGTTAGGAGTGGGGGGGGGGGGGGGGGGGGTTCGTTAGGAGTGGGGGGGGGGGGGGGGTTGGGTAGGGGGGGGGGGGGTTGGGTAGGAGGGGTGGGGGGGGGACACTGTACAACTGTACAAACAACACTGTACATTGGATTATTGACAAGACCATACTTGGTAATTTACTGTACATTGGAGGGGGTTGTGTTCGGACATTTACAGGGGCCAGTTTCGGGTTGCAGTCTCCCTTAGGTGTTTTTTGAGAGTGTTTTTGAAAGTGGGTAGTGATTCACATTCCTTTACAGCTTTGGGTAGGGCGTTCCACATTGATGTGGCATAATTGCGAAACGTGTTTAGTCCCTTGTTTGAGCCGAATCTGGGTTTAACATGATTTGTGGAGCTCCCTCTGGTGTTGTGATCGTGGTATTCACTGACCTTTGGAAAGTATTTTGTCATGTACATGGGTACCTTGGTCGTGTAGTGTATCTTGTAGACCAGGCCCATTGCAAGTTGCTGTACTCTGTCGTCTACTCTAAGCCATCCTAGGTTGTCAAAGTGGGCAGGGGTGAGGTGGGTTCTAGGAGTAAGGTCAAGCAGTAGTCTGACCAGTTTGTTTTGAGATGTTTGTAATTTTGTTTTTAGCGCCTTTGAGGTGCTTTGGTACCATGAGGTGCAAGCATAGTCGTAGTACCCTTGAATGAGTGCTCCTGCTAGAGTCTTCAGGGTATTCTTGTTTACCAGTGAGGAGATCCGGTACAAGAATCGAGTTCGTTGGTTGACTTTTTTTATTACATTGGATGCCATTTTGTCACAGGAAAGATTTGCCTCTAGGATGGAACCCAGGTAGGTAATATCTTCTTTCCTTGTGACAATATTGTCACCCACTGTAACTGAGAAGCCGTCGGTCTTGCTGAGTTTGTTATTTGAACCGAAGAGAATGGACTCTGTTTTGCCCATGTGTAATGATAGTTTGTTATCAGCGAGCCATATGCAGATTTTGCCTAGTTCTGAGCTGAGGGTTTTTTCAACCTGTAACTTGTTCTTGTCAGAGACCAGCAGGGCTGAGTCGTCCGCAAACAGGAACAAGTTGCAGTCACAAGCTGACGACATGTCATTTGCATAAATTAGGAACAGTAGCGGACCTAGTATGCTTCCTTGTGGAACACCACAGTTTACTGTGAGGGGGGGGGATAGGGTACCGTTTACCTCCACCATCTGCTCTCTCCCCTCCAGGTAGGATTGCATCCAGCTCACTGATAGACTATCAAAACCAATTGCTTTTAGCTTGTCAATCAGAATGGTGTGATTGACAGTGTCGAAGGCCTTTTGTAGGTCCAGCATGACCATGCCGCAGTATTTGCCCGCGTCCACCTCTTGTTTGATGTGGTCGTTTAAATAGAGAAGGCATGTGTCAGTGGAGTGGGATGTTCTGAAGCCAGATTGGAATTCGTAGATTAGATTTTTTTCCGCAAGGTATTTTTCGACCTGTTCGTATACAATTTTTTCCATGACTTTCGAGATGGAGGTAAGGATAGAAACAGGGCGGTAGTTGCCTGGGTCTAATTTACTGCCTTTTTTGTGCAGAGGGGTCACTCTCGCAATTTTGAAGTCCTTGGGGACGTGTCCCTGTTTTATGGAGAGGTTTATTATGTGTGTGATGACTGGGGTGATGGCGGCTGCTGAGTCTCTGAGGAATTTGGAGGGGATGTTGTCATGGCCAGTGGCCTTGTTGGGTTGGAGGGCGCTCAGTTTTTTGAGTACCTCATCTGTTGTTACCATTTCCAGTTTGAAGTCGTCTTTGTGGACCCCTAGGTTCTTGTAGTATGCTACTATGTGTTCTACCCCATAATGCCCTGAGTGGGAGGGTAGTTTGTTTACCAGTGTTGTGGCTATGTTTGTGAAGAAACTATTTAAGTAATTGGCTACATCCAGCTTTTCTGTGATGAGCGTGTTGTCCGTCTTTATGTTTATGTTTGAGAATCTGGTTTTAAGTTTTTTACTGCAGCCTAGTTGGTTATTGAGTAATTTCCAAAGTTCACGCGGTTTGTTTTTGTTTTCCTCGGTTTTGTCATTGATGAATTTTTTCTTTGCTGTTTTGATCATGGAGTTTACATCATTTCTTAGTCTGTTTCTTTCTAGTTTGAGTTCAGTCACGTGGGCTTAGAGTTCACTGCTCGTGCTTATGTTAAGCTTTGACTGACTTTTACGAAACTCAGAGCATTTTTTGTCTCTGGTTTTCATAGCGGTCAGTATTTCAGCGTGCATCCACGGCTCCGCGCGATTTTTTACCCTAGTGGTTCTTAGGGGGGCCATGTTGTTTAGTATCGTTGAAAATTTGGTTTTGAAGCCAAGCCATGTTTCTTCAACCAGTGTACCATTGAGTTCATCTGACCAGTCCAGGCTCTTCAGTTCAAGGTTAAAGGCCTCGCTAGAGTACGTTTTGAGGTCTCTAGATGTGACTGTTTTGTGACAGCCAGCCTTTTGTTTTAGCTTTTTGCGGGTACAGAATATCATATAATGATCACTTAACCCGCATGCTATAACCCCTTTATTGGCGATCTTGGACTTGTCAGAGGTCAGGATGAGGTCAATGGTAGTCTGAGTTGACTCACACACACGTGTGGGTTGTGTGATTAGCTGGCTGAGGCCGTGCAGATCACAAAACCTATTGTAGGATTTGAAGACGGGTGCATCTTTTTGTTGCATATCCGTGTTCCAATCCCCAATAAGAATCATTTCTGTATCCTCGACTCCAGCTAAGCACGCATCCAACACGTCATAAAAGATTGATTGATTGATTGAAAACTTTATTAACAGATTGCAGAATGGGTACAGTACAGTACAGCTCAATACATACAATTGTTAAGGGGATGCAGACCAGAGAAAGACTTTCGTCTTGTTTACATCAGGGTCCCCCATTTTCAATTCATCATAAGTTGGGAACCCTTGGCATAGGGTGAGGAGGACATGCAAACCACATCATAGAATTATCTGCGAATAATATGAGGAATGAATGATACCAACCTTACTTTCCTGGATCCGGAAAACTATCCAATCAGACCGCCTGCCTCCCCACAGTGAGATAACGGTACAGGAACAGTAGAGCTGTACCAAAGATACTATAAGAAGGAAAGATAGCGCATGCAAAGCAGATGACAATGGAACATGTCCCTTCTTCTAAAGTGGGCGGGACGTATACACAAGCGCTATCATTAATCACTGGACACGTCTTAAACCAACTTGTTTTGCGCTCATGCGCTGGATGCCTGGATCTAGAAAAAAAACGTACATTTATTTATGTCAACATGTTCCGAACACCATAAACTGGTAAGAGTACTGTATATACATTCACCTCAAATTATATGGCAGAGAAGTCATAAATACCGTAGTCACATTCTGTGTTTTTTGTTTCGTTTTTGTGTGCCTGTAAAGCGTCCCCTCAGGTTTCTTGAAATGCGCTATATAAATCCGAGTTAGTCTTTTTCATTATTAAAATATCGACTACAAATACATCTATCATTGGGGTGGTGAAGCCTGTGTGCCCGCTCTACTCTACTAAAGTGGTAACCTCGTTCCCAGCTTTATCTCGTGAGATAAACTAAACTGGAGGGGGCGCGTGAAGTTTTTTACCAACCCATTTCCAGTTCCGCGTTCGCCGCGGAGGGGGCAGTAAGCCAGCCAATGCCGCGCCTTGTGTAGCTCACGCGTCAAAGAGGAAGTGAAAAGGACTCGGCTCGTCTCTCCGTTTGAAGTGTCTCTGGCTGCACCGAGAAGCGGCTACAGGCTACCAAGGAGCGGCTGCCTGCAGGGCTTTTCTGATCCATTGACTGGGATTTTAGAAAACACAAGAGCGGATGCCTCTATGAGCCAGCTAACTTTACGGCGAAATACAAGGTGTCCGATTTGCACAAGGTGAGAGATGTTACTGGAAATGGGACCCGACTGATTTGAAAGCCAGCTTTAGCTGCGGTAACGCTATCTATCAACACACACGTTAGCTAGCCGACTAGTTAGCTTATGGCTAGCTAACGTTAGCCAACTGACTCCCATCATGTCGCCTAATTTCAGCTGTCAACATCGTTTAGGTCGTAGCTGGCCGCTTCATTTGTTTGACAGGTTTGTTTCTAATTCGTTAAAGCTTAACGTGCATAGACGGCTAACTTTAGCGCTATGTCTCCTAGGCGACCATACAGCGGCCATCGGCCAAATCTGGTATGTCATAAATGTATAGATGTAGCTGTACTGTATGTCGTGTGTGTCATATATGTCCTGATGAATTGAAAATGGGGGACCCTGATGTAAACAAGACGAAAGTCTTTCTCTGTTCTGCATCCCCTTAACAATTGTATGTATTGAGCTGTACTGTACTGTACCCATTCTGCAATCTGTTAATAAAGTTTTCAATCAATCACTTGACAGCAGCTTGGCTCCAGCTTCTTTCTACTTGACAGTTTCTTGATCGACAAGAGCGCAAGTCAGGCGAGCAGCCACTCAGACACTGACATACATCATCATCACAGCTTAATGTTAGCCACCACTGCATAGCCGTGGTGTGTGTAGGAGCAATGATGAAGTAACATGAGTGAAAATCGTACAAATGTTGCTAATACGGTTTATTCTTCATCTAATGGTCGAAGACGAGCCGTGAAAACGGAAAGTGATTCTGCATGTGCGAAGAGATTAGCAATAGCGAGGATTACAGTTCTGCAAGGACACACATACACACACAGAGCATGTTGCTTTTCTTCCTTTACTAATTTACAGCCTTGCCAGCAGCCTGCTTGCAGAACGTTTGTTTGAGTTAGGTTACCCTCATGTAACTATCCATCTTCCTCAATGATCACAGTAAGGATATTCACAAGGCCATGTGAAGGCCGGTAATAGGGTACAAAGTGAACCCTTAGCTGACAATATTTTTGTCCATGTCCTTTATCATTGAGCCTTAGTTCGTTTATTAGGTTCATGATACTCATAGGCCCAATAGTCCTCCTGTCCCAACTCTGTGGCATCCAGACTAAAGCCTGAAAGCTCCATGGTGTGAGCAGAGGGACGCGGTTATGATGATCAATCCCACCAGCTAGATTCCTCAGTTTCTTTGTCATCTGCTTGTGTGGCTGCATTTGGTTGGCTGTGTGTCAGGCAGGGTGTCATGGTCAAAGTGCAGCATGCCAACAGAGCAAGCACAAGTCCCAGAGTTGTGTTCTAGTAGTAGCTCAATGCCATTTTGAAACATGTAATAGCCATTTTACGGGGAATGCTTTACCTTTAAACCTATTTTAGGCTGGTTGTTGAATCACTGCCAGAGACACCATGAGATGCCAACCAGCAAACTTGTGCTGTGGGAACCAACACACGGGCATCGATCACGAGGATGTCCCACATTAACCTACGTGGACGTACTCAGGAGAGATGCGGGAACAGAAAGCACCGGCGAGCTAGCCAGATGCATGGAGGATCGGGATGGCTGGAAGCACCGATGGAGGGCCCGTCCGAGGACGACCTAGATAGATGAATCTGTCTTAACACATCCTGCGCCATAAACGTTGTACGACGGGTTTCAAGTTCATGCGAATTCTGCCAATACACGGCGTACGATGTTATTGAGATCAAATTTCATATTTTCGCCATATTCATATTTCCCTTACGGAGCCTCGTCTGATGCAGTGGAACTCGGCACAACTCTGCAACGCTTCAATACTGCCACCTGGTGGATGATCGGCGAGTTGCCAAACCGGAAATGCCCGTTTGGATATCGGTGCGTCTCCTAAATACGTCCGGCCACTCGCATATCGTTGCAGGACTCTAGCCACACACCGTGGATATGGATCGCTGCCATAACTCAATAATCGACATGATTTGGGCGTGTATTGTTATTATACAAACCGGAAATGGATCTACTCGATCCCCATCAAATAACTGGGATCTTTTTGCTCCAGTGTCATCGCCCAACGGTAAGAGGAGGCTGACGTTACTTTCAGCCTGATTGTTTATTATTATCCATGCAAACTGCTCTGATCTATATATCACCCATACTACATGAAGCATTTAACGACGATCACGGAATTATAAACGACCCCCCCCCCCCCCCCCCCCACCCGCGCATGATCAGTCATAACATAACATAGGACCATGTACAGTTGACATTTTTACTATAGCGTGGATCGGCAACAAACTGCATTTGATAATCTATATATGCATTTATGCCTATAGCTCTCATTCTAGGAATTTCTGCAGAAAACGATAAAAACATTTATATTCTAGACGGTATTTTTGTGTGAATGAAAAAGTAAAACGTTCCTACATCCTGAACGATAATCGATGTTGAATGGGCCATAGTAATGTCAATTTAGCAATTAAAAAAGTTATAGCTCTGCAAAGAAGGTGAACATCTCCATAGACTTAGTGCTGGCAGAGAATGGTATAAGATGATCAAACTCTGTGGCAGTTAATGTGTTAATAGGTTTACCTCTTGTAAATGGTGAAAGAGTCGGCATCTGAAGTCAAGCCACTAGACGTATGTGGTCTTCTTGATACATCATTGGTTCAAAGAGGCAGGCAGGTCATTATGTCCCGTTTCTGTTGTGAGGTGCAGCTTGAATGAATGAATCATGAATGAGAACTTTATTGAACAGATTGCAGAATGGGTACAGTACGGCTCAATACACAATTGCTAAGGGGATGCAGACCAGAGAAAGACTTTTGTCTTGTTTACATCAGGGTCCCCCATTTTCAATTCATAGTGACATTTATGACATACACAACATACATGCCATTTATGGCATAGGGACATACATGATACAGGTATTTGAAGCTTGAAGTCCCGTAAACCTTGACGGGACACTAGGCTGCCACAAGACCTCACAATTCAAAGCGTTGCCATTGATGTATGTAGCGGGATATACACTTGGTGAGCAGCGGGATGGACGTTTACTGAGGAGTGGGGTGGATGTTTGGTGAGCAGCGGGGTGGATGTTTGGTGAGCAGCGGGGTGGATGCTTGGTGAGCAGCGGGGTGGATGTTTGGTGAGCAGAGGGACGGATGCTTGGTGAGCAGCGGGACGGATGCTTGGTGAGCAGCGGGATGGATGCTTGGTGAGCAGCGGGATGGATGCTTGGTGAGCAGCGGGATGGATGCTTGGTGAGCAGCGGGATGGATGCTTGGTGAGCAGCGGGATGGATGTTTGGTGAGCAGCGGGGTGGATGTTTGGTGAGCAGCGGGGTGGATGTTTGGTGAGCAGAGGGGTGGATGCTTGGTGAGCAGCGGGACGGATGTTTGGTGAGCAGCGGGACGGATGTTTGGTGAGCAGAGGGACGGATGTTTGGTGAGCAGCGGGGTGGATGTTTGGTGAGCAGCGGGGTGGATGTTTGGTGAGCAGCGGGGTGGATGTTTGGTGAGCAGCGGGACGGATGTTTGGTGAGCAGAGGGACGGATGTTTGGTGAGCAGCGGGGTGGATGTTTGGTGAGCAGTGGGACGGATGTTTGGTGAGCAGCGGGGTGGATGTTTGGTGAGCAGCGGGGTGGATGTTTGGTGAGCAGCGGGGTGGATGTTTGGTGAGCAGAGGGATGGATGTTTGGTGAGCAGCGGGGTGGGTGTTTGGTGAGCAGAGGGATGGATGTTTGGTGAGCAGAGGGACGGATGTTTGGTGAGCAGCGGGACGGATGTTTGGTGAGCAGCGGGACGGATGTTTGGTGAGCAGCGGGACGGATGTTTGGTGAGCAGCGGGATGGATGCTTGGTGAGCAGCGGGGTGGATGTTTGGTGAGCAGTGGGGTGGGGTGGATGTTTGGTGAGCAGAGGGACGGATGTTTGGTGAGCAGCGGGATGGGAAATAAGTGCAGAAAATGCCAACAAACGTTGCATGCTCTTGAAGGCAGAAAAAGCCAGCGAGTCTGTGACTTGCTATGCATTTGTGCTTGGCCAGATACACACATAAGGGAGAGGAGGAGAAACAAATGAAGCAACATACGTTTTCCTGAACGTATTATCTGATTGCTATCTGTGGGGAAAAAAATAACAAATTGTCGTATTGAACAGCCATTAAGTGAGAAAATTGTGAGTTGGGTACAGCCCTAGTGGCCATTGTGCATCTGCTTTTAGCCTGTTTCAGGATAATTACTGGCCTGTAGTTGATTTGAATTCCCTCTTGTCTGTACTGTGACACAATACATATGTTGCAGGTAGAGCTGCCGCGGTATTGATTATTTCCTTACCGCACAAATTTGCAAAATATTTCCTACCGCCGCGGTTTTTACCGCACGCACACAAAAAAAAAAAAAAAAAAGTTTGAATGCATTTTTTTTTAGTAGTAGTCTACTCTTTATAGCATATAGCCTGCCTCTAGTCTAAATGTCTATCTTTAGAGGATGACTTTGCAGCATGAATATTGTTTGGGATTCGGCAAGCACGCATTCGTTATTAAAAGTGAAACACGGATTCGAAGTCTCCCCTCGGTGTCGCGAGCAGGAGTGGTAGCGGCGCGCCCGCCGGTTACCCCCCCGACCCTTTCTTCTTATTATTATTATAACGTTACTACTTATGATTACAAAGGCATTCGATTTGTGGCATTAACGTTAGTATAGTTACACGTTCGTATTTACCGGACCATAGCAAGGCAAGCGTTACTAAATTAATATCTAAGTTCCTTTCTTTGCTCAGAGCGTGCCGAGTTGTACCCATTCTGCGGTCTGTTAATAAAGTTTTCAATCAGACAAGTGTATAGAACGAAGGGCTTTTATTATAACATTTCGTTGCAGTAAAATCATTATGCCTCGTTCCCTGAGGAGCGACGGCAATCCACTCCTGTCTCCGGTGGGAGCTAACGTACTATTAGCCGTGTTGTGACTGAGCTCTGATCAATGGCTCATGGCTGAGATTCAGGAAGTAAAAGCACTTCGCGTATCTCTTCTGACCAATCTGTGGTCTGCAGTGTTTCATGTGACTTTTCTGGTACCCAATAGGGTCGCTTGGAATCTCGACAGAGAAGTAGGGTATATCTGCAGAGCCGCAAGCCCAACGAGAGCGTAATAATAATAATAATATAATAAAAAACAGCGGTGATGCCGGTATTCAGCCCAACGCTGCGGTGGGCATGATGTAACAGCGATACCGCGGTAATACTGATACCGCGGCAGCTCTAGTTGCAGGTCACCTTTAATCGGAGCTAGTTGGTCTTTATTCGCCTTCTCGTCAGTGTGGGGGCCGGCCGGGTCTATAGAGGAGAGGAAGACCACCCAACCCATGTGACCCACATCCCGCTGTTTGATTAGTAGGCATGCCGGTAGTCGATACTGGTGTTACTCTGTGTTCAGGTTCATTCAATAAAAATAAAACGCAAATTTGTTAAGCCCAAGTGTTCCGGTACAAGATAAATTTCACGCCATAAATAGATCAATACTTAAAGGAAAACTCCAACATTTTGGGAAATTAGCTTATTTAACATCTTCCCTGAAGTTAGACAAGAAGATACATACCTTTTATGTCTCTGTGCGTGCATTTAGCTTAGGGAACAGTCGCTCCGTTAGCATAGCTTAGCTTCATCACTGGAAGTGAGGCGGGGCCGGAGCCTGACGTTCCCATTACAGTGTATAGTTTGATTGATTGAAAAGTTTATTAACAGATTGCAGAATACACTCCAAATACAACTCCAAAACGTTCATGTAAACATGTTCTGACCTGTGTATTCACCACATGGAGAAATAAAAAATAATTGAATTAGACAATTACGTTTTATAAGCAAATATACTCGGAACTATTTTTTTGCCCAACCACTCCTCTCTGAGCGCAGCCAGTGATTTCAACGTGTCGTCGTGATTGTTGACATTTTCATTCATTCAAAGGATCCGAACCGATTGAAGTTTATGGATACCATGACTTAAAGGGGCTATGTACTGCTATTCCTAGCACTATTTGGGCAACTTTACACAATTCCTGTTAGTCTATTGAAGACATCTGTAAGTTTTTTTTCAAAAAAATTCATTGTTTTATATTTCTAATCAAGTACTCAACCATCATTTTTCAGCCTCAAAATTTCAGGCTGTTATGGCCTGGCTCCGCCCATAAGCACTTTGAGTGACAGTCAGTCCACACAGTCTGCACTGGTAGACAGAGAGAGAGAGAGGGAGGGGGAGAGAGAGAGGGAGGGAGAGGGGGTGAGAGAGAGAGAGAGAGAGAAAAAAAAAGACAGGCCGTTATTGACAAGGCCCCCTCTCTCCCTCCCTCCCTCTCTCTTCCTTTCTCTCCCTCTCGGTGATGAGAGTCCGCGCGGTAGCTTGTGTTTTTTTTTTCTTTCTTTCAATCTCCCGTTTGCGGGTGTGTGGGCGCGCGGCAGGTCCCCCCCCCCCCCCCCAAGTGCTCTCTATCTCTCTCTCTCTCTCTCTCTCTCTCCCCATGCAGAGTATGAGGAAGTGGTTTCCACTCGCTGTGTACAGTCAGTCTAGGTAGAATGTGGGCGGGCATTAGCTACAACCACAGAGCCAATCACATCACTGTCTGCTACCCAGCGTCCGAATGACATGACTCAGCCGTTCAAATCAAAATGGCCTGATTTACTGGAGGAGGAAAGGGGCTGAGCTGAATCAGAGCAATCCGCCAATATGGTATTTAGACACTAAAACACATTGATACGAACTCCTATTACTATAATACAATGCTAGAGACTGAAAAATGACATTTATAGTACATGTCACCTTTAAAATCCTCTTACCTTGACGATTAAAAGCCTCCCCAATTTAGAAAACAGTAATCCAATGGCTGGTATTGTTATACCGGACGCTCTGAGCTAACCGGAGCTAACACAGATCAGGATGGTAAAGCATATATAATGACTTCCTTTCTGGGGATGTCAAAATAAAAGTGCGACGTTTATAGCAGAGGAAAACGTTTATTTTGTACATTATCTAACGTTAACACGAACCTAAACTAACTTTAGGTTAGTTGTAACGTTAGTTTAGGTTCGTGTTAACGTTAGATAATGTACAAAATAAACGTTTTCCGCTGCTATAAACGTCTCACTTTTATTTTGACAACCCCAGAAAGGTAGTCATTATATATGCTTTACCATCCTGATCTGTGTTAGCTCCGGTTAGCTCAGAGCGTCCGGTATAACAATACCAGCCATTGGATTACTGTTTTCTAAATTGGGGAGGCTTTTAATCGTCAAGGTGAATGAATGAATGAATGAAAACTTTATTTAACAGATTGCAGAATGGGTACAATACAGTACGGCTCAATACATACAATTGTTAAGGGGATGCAGACCTGAGAAAGACGTTTGTCTTGTTTCCATCAGGGTCCCCCATTTTCAATTCATATAGACATATATGACATACATGACATACAGATAGTCAGTACTGCTACATCTATACATTTATGACATACCAGATTTGCAAATACAGTACTGTTTGTGATACAGAAGGAGTCAAGAAAAGGGAGTATATACATTTGCCGTAGAAACTGTACATTGGAGGTTGGGTGGGGGGGGTTGGGTACATTGGGATATTGACAACCATACTGGGTAATTTACATTGGAGGTGGTTGGGGGGGGGGCGGGGGGCACACTGTATAAACAAGTAACACTGTACATTGAGGGGGGGGGGGGGGAGACACTGTACAAACAAACACAATTGTACATTGAACTATTGACAAAACCATACTAGGTAAATGACTGTACATTGGAGGGGGTTGGAATGATTGGGTTAGGATATTTACAGGGGCCAGTGTTGAATTGCAGTCTCCCGTAGGTGTCCCTTGAGAGAGGTTTTGAAAGTGGGTAGTGATCCACATTCCTTTACAGCTTTGGGTAGGGCGTTCCACATTGATGTGGCATAATTGCGAAACGTGTTTAGTCCCTTATTTGAGCCGAATCTGGGTTTGACATGATTTGTGGAGCTCCCTCTGGTGTTGTGATCGTGGTATTCACTGACCTTTGGGAAGTATTTTGACATGTACATGGGTACCTTGGTCGTGTAGTGTATCTTGTAGACCAGGCCCATTGCAAGTTGTTGTACTCTGTCGTCTACTCTAAGCCATCCTAGGTTGTCGAAGTGGGCAGGGGTGAGGTGGGTTCTAGGAGTAAGGTCAAGCAGGTAAGAGGATTTTAAGTCATGGTATCCATAAACTTCAATCGGTTCGGATCCTTTGAATGAATGAAAATGTCAACAATCGCGACGACACGTTGAAATCACTGGCTGCGCTCAGAGAGGAGTGGTTGGGCAAAAAAATAGTTCAGAGTATTTGCTTATAAAACGTAATTGTCTAATTCAATTATTTTTTTTATTTCTCCACGTGGTGAATACACGGGTCACAACATGTTTACATGAACGTTTTGGAGTTGTATTTGGAGTGTATTCTGCAATCTGTTAATAAACTTTTCAATCAATCAAACTATACACTGTAATGGGAACGTCAGGCTCCGGCCCCGCCTCACTTCCAGTGATGAAGCTAAGCTATGCTAAAGGAGCGACTGTTCCCTAAGCTAAATGCACGCAGAGACAAAAAAGGTATGTATCTTCTTGTCTAACTCCAGGGAAGATGTTAAATAAGCAAATTTCCCAAAATGTTGGAGTTTTCCTTTACATTAATTAATGTTGCGTTTTCTTTTCAAATGTAGCCAAGAGTGAAGACCCTAACCCTATCAAAACAGCAGTCGAATTGTATATTTTCAGCACTACGTTTGTTTACCAATGATTTTAGGTGTTATTAGCTAAATATGAGTTCATATTAAATATCTGCGCATCCCGGTGGAAACCGGATGAATTAGATGCAAGCAAATAACGTGTCATGAAAGCGCTGTAGTCTTAAAACAGGGCTTTCAATGGACATCGACATTTCATAAAACTACACTACCCAGCTCACGCCAGCCTCTGTGAATGCTGCTGAAAATATTTGTTGTGAACAATTCTGACGTTATTTTTGTAATTATATCTCAATTATATCAAACCTGAATGTTATTGCAATAAAATAGAACGTAGTTTGTTTCTTTACCTTTCTGTGAACGTCTAGAAAGAGAACCTGTCTCAATCTGATAAAATGGCGGAGCAATTTACATTATAAAAAAGTAACTGTACTTACAGTCGATTTAATTTATGGTCTTTGCTGCCCTGTTACGGGCGCCTGCCTGGTGGTACTAAATCCAGATTGAACTCTGCCATTGGAACGATGAGATTTGGCCCGATCCATAGATGTATGACTTGGCCATAATAAGGTAACACAACATCACTTAATCAGATTGTATTGATCTATTTGTGATGTGAAATAAATTTTGATTGGGCTTAAGAGGTTAAATAGTACTGTGACGGAATAGCTCAGACACTGTGGGCTAGATCCACAAAGAATGGATTGCACGGAGCAAGTTGCACCCTTACTTTCATTATGAATTGAAAATGGGGGACCCTGATGTAAACAAGACGAAAGTCTTTCTCTGGTCTGCATCCCCTTAACAATTGTGTGTATTGAGCCGTACTGTATTGTACCCATTCTGCAATCTGTTAATAAAACTTTCAATCAATCAATCTGCACGGTGATTGATTGAATGAAAATTGTTTTAACAGATATACTATATACTATGGAGTTATTAAACAAAACACGTATTTTTTCCAGCTGTTCTCAACTACGGGTCGCGACCCATGTCTTTGCCGTGTCTCGCCCCTTCATCAACAGAGGTCGACGCAGTATTCCAATACACATCTCACTACATCCTGCGCATATATAATCACGGAGACCACGTCTTGTCTTTTGTGTGTAACCTTGACAATCGCAATGGATATGTTTGTCAGAAGCGCAGAGAGAGAGAGAAGCGCAGATTTTCCTCGCAGACAAACAACCCATTGGCAGAGAAATGTGCTGTGCTGATAATGAATGGCTGGCATATCTAGCCAAGATCTTTGACCGCCTCAATGCATTGAATCTGGGACTACAAGGTCCGGACACAGACCTGTTTGGACTCGCAGCTAAAATGGAGCTGGAACTCCGTTTGTGGCACTTCAGGATAATCAGCAGAGATTTTGGGGTATTTACTCATCAGCTTGATGGCTTTTTCGAGGAATAGAATGTTGCAATTTTTTTTTTACGCCCATCTGTAGCCACATTGAACAATTTCAGAACTATTACACGGAGAGCACGGACAATTTGGACAACTGGATCCTAGATCTGTTCATTACTCATGACGCAACGGGCCTCCCACTGTCTGAGCAGGAGGCGCAAATTGATCTTTCGTGTGCCGAGAAAGTCAAGTTCACTGGACAGGCCCTCGCAAATCAGTCCGGAACGGGTATATCCAGTGTTGTATAATGCTGCACCGAGAAAGCTTGTCCCCTTCGCATCAACAAAATCCATAGCACACATGAATATTTATATAAATTTGACATTCATAACTTATGATGAAGTTCAGACAACCTTTCTCTAGGCTTTTGAAAATGTAGGGGAGCAGCCGAGATAAATAAAAAATAATATTTCCCAAACGAAGATACAAGATCACCATGAAATATAATTTCACAAACCCTACATTTAAATAATGAATAGAAAATTCAGGAGGAGAGAAACTGCCCTGTTAAATTGCGCCGTTCTGCTTGTCATCATGAATCTACAAGTATTTTATTTATCATCTGAATTTGATGATAAAAATCTAAATATTCTGAAAACCCACAGCCTTTTGTTTGCAACTCGATTAATTATATCAAGCGGAGAACGGAGAAAAAGCAAAGCATTTATTTACCGAACTCAAAAATGCTTAAAAAAATTCTAATTATATTCACCTAGAAAAGAAACGAAAAGCCTAATTATATCAAAGTGCTCAAATACTTTATTGTTATTATGCATATGCAACGTGATAAAACTGCCTTGATTTGCGAGCCATTCGTGCTGATAGGACAAAAACGGAATCAGAATTCATATATTTAGCATTTTATGAGCAAACGAAATTCATTAGATTGGACATTTGAAAACGGTCTTGATCTGCCAGCGCATCTGTGCTGTGTATTCATGCTGAGAACATGGCACAGTTTTTTTTTTCTCCCCTCCCCTTTACTAGAGACAAAAAGTAACCTGGTGTAACCCGAGCGCCCCTACCGGTTGATACCGTTAATACGGCAACCACCGGAAACCACTCGGCAGGGGGGACCGTCCTAAGGGCTACATCTGTAATGTATATATATATATAAACATATTCACAGTACATTATGTTCAACTGTAAAATTATCCCACCTCCAGTACATAATATATGTTGTCACAACTCTTGGATAGATGGATCTGAAGAGAGAAGGGCTGGAAGCCAGAAATAGCATTAGGCGGACATCAAACATCAGATGAGACAAATGGACTGTTCAGGAATACAAAAGTCTGTAGGACTGCCTCTCTCCTTTCCTTCTCATTTTCCTCTTCCCTGTCTCTCTTCTCCTCTCTTCTCCAGTCCCCTGCTCTCTCTCTCCCTCTCTGTTTCCTTTCTTCTCCTGTCCCCTGCCCTCTCTCTCCTCCCCTCTTTGCCTCCTCTCTTCTCCTGTCCTGTCCTCTGCTCTCTCTCTCTTCTCCTGTCCTGTCCTCTGCTCTCTCTCTCTGTCTCCTTCTCCAGTCCTCTGCTCTCTCTCTCCTCCCCTCTCTGCCTGCTCTCTTCTCCTGTCCTCTGCTCTCTGTCTCCTCTCTCCTGTCCTCTGCTCTGTCTCCCCAACCTCTCTGTCTCCTCTGTCCTCTGCTCTCTCTCCTCCATCTCTCCTCTCTTCTCAAGTCCAGCTGCTCCCTCTCTCCCTCTTCTCTTCTCCTGTCCTCTGCTCTCTCCCTCTCTCCTCTCTTCTGTCCTCTGCTCTCTCTCATTTACATTTAGTCATTTAGCTGACGCTTTTATCCAAAGCGACTTACAAGTTCTGTACGACAAGTCATCAGGAAGGACACAACTCTATCAGCTGAGTAACAATGTTCATCAAAGTGTTGAGTGCTACAGTGTAGGTTAGTTTATTAGGACAAGTGCATGACAGTAAGGTTAGTTAGTGTTAGATTTTTATTTTTAATTTTTTTTGTAAATTTCAGATAATGGTTGAAGTGCGTCTTTAGTCGACGGCGAAAGATTGGACATGTTTCGGCTGTCCTAACTGGGGTGGGTAGTTCATTCCACCATTGTGCGTCAAGGACTGAGAAAAGGCAGGTTCTCCTTGATGACCCTCCCGGAGCTCGATAGGAGTGGGTCTGAGACGGCCAGAAGATGCAGAGCGTAGGGGTCTTGAGGGTGTGTAGTTAGAGACCATTGACCGGAGGTAGGCAGGAGCGGTTCCCTTTGCCGCACGGTATGCCATGTCGAGGGCCCTGAAGCGGATTCGTGCAGCAATGGGGAGCCAGTGCAGGTCCCTAAGAAATGGGGTGTCATGGGTAGGTTTGAGATCAGGCGGGCCGCTGCGTTCTGAATGAGTTGAACTTGAAGAGGCTTGGTGGCAGTGGCCGGGAGGCCAGCAAGCAGTGCGTTGCAGTAGTCAAGGCGGGAGATGACTGTTGATTGGACGAGGAGTTGGGTGGCTTCTTTTGTCAGGAAGGGGCGGATCCTTCTGACGTTGCTCAGGAGGAATCTGCAGGTTCTGGTTGTCGCTGCGATGTGAGCAGAGAAGTTCAACTGGTCGTCGAGGACAACACCAAGGTGGACGTGGTCACAGCTGCATTTTAAAGAGAAATCCAGATTGATCGCATGCTATACTCGATTGATCGTGTATTACTCAAAAAGGGGGGGAAAAAAACAACGTAAAATAAATAAATAAATAAATATATATATATATTTTTTTAATTTATATATATATTTTTTTACTTTTTGTTCATTCACGTATATATGTTTAAGGAAACCAACAAACTGTTATAATCGTACACATACATGTGAAAAGATATGGTAAAAAAAACAAGAAAAAAAACCCATTTCATACAAATTTATAATTTCGATTCCCCCCCCCTTTCTCATAGCTACGAGTAATAGATTAATTGATTACTCACGCCTATCCCTACTGCATTCTCGACTGTGATGGAAAGGTCATCAGGGGAGGATTTGGCCGGCAGGTGGAGCAATTCTGTTTTGCTTAGGTTCAGTTTGAGGTGGTTGGTCATCATCCAGGCGGAGATGTCGGACAGACAGGCCGAGATCTGCTCAGAGACGTGGATATCTGAGGGAGGGAAGGAGAGGAAGAGTTTGAGTATCATCGGCATAACAATGATACAAGTAGGCATGAGACGTGATAATGTTACCCAGTGATTTAGTGTAGAGGGAGAAGAGAAGGGGTCCTAGGACCGAGCCCTGGGGGACACCCGTCCGCAGGGGGCGGGTGGCCGACAGGGTCCCTCTCCATGACACTTGGTAGGAGTGGTTATTGAGGTATGATGTCAGCCATGTCAGCGCAGAGCCAGCCACTCCCATTCCTGCGAGGGCCGCGAGGAGGATCTGATGGTTGACTGTGTCGAAGGCTGCAGATAGATCTAGGAGAATCAGGACAGAGGAGAGGCCTTTCGCTTTTGCTAAGTGAAGTGTCTCTGTGACCGCAATGAGGGCTGTTTCTGTGGAGTGGCCAGTCCGGAAGCCTGACTGATTAGGGTCTAAGAGGTAATTCTGTAAGAGATTAGCAGTAAGTTGGTTGGATACAGCACGTTCAAGTGTTTTAGAAAGGAAGAGAGACAGGACGATAGTGGCCTATGACGGTTGGGTTCAGGGTTGGTTTTTTTATGAGCGGTGTGACTCTGGCTTGTTTTAGGGAGGTGGGGACCACCCCTGAGTTGAGGGAGGAGTTGATGGTTGCAGTTACTAGGAATGGAAGGATGTCTGGTGCTATGGTCTGGAGGAGTGGGGAGGGTAGCTGATCCAGCTGGCATGTAGTTGGACGGTTCGACGTTACCAGTGTCAGGGTCTCGGCTTCTGTAATGGGAGAGAAAGATGACAATTCTGTATTTGGAATGTGTGGGGGTTGGGATAGGGCTGGGCGATATGGCCAAAAACGTTATCGCGATAAAATTATAAAATTATTTTCATATAACTCTATATCGATAATTATCGTCGATATAATGTCTGTCAAGTTTAATTAACTTATTATGCCCGGTGCCGATGGACGGGCTATTAATAGACTTGTTTTTCTGCTGCGAATGTCTCGAGTTGATGTAGTCATCAGTAGGGGTGGGTCGATACATCGATCCAGATCGATATATCGATCTATTATCAATAATCAAATAGGATCGATGCAACGTAAAAAGATCGAATTCATATTGCGATACTCTTATTTTGAAAATCCGGCGACGGCAACGTCATATCCGCCCTGCGGCCAGTGTTGTGAAACTCCGTTTAGCTCTGTACAGCAGAGCGAGAGCAGGGCTTCAGTCGTCTATTTTGAGACCCGATATAAGTCTGTGCAGTTTTTTCCCCGCAACGGGTCAAATGCATCTAACATGCTTTGCATCGTCGCCATTCTTTTATGCCCACGTCGCGTGGGCAGACCTAAATTAACGTTACATTAGCTGCTTAAGCTAACTAAGCTAAGAGAGAGAGAAACGGAGCGAGGAGAGGGGACATTCTGTGTGTGTGTGTGTGTGTGTGTGTGTGTGTGTGTGTGTGTGTGTGTGTGTGTGTGTGTGTGTGTGTGTGTGTGTGTGTGTGTGTGTGTGTGTGTGTGTGTGTGTGTGTGTGTGTGTGTGTGTGTGTGTGTGTGTGTGTGTGTGTGTGTGTGTGTGTGTGTGTGTGTAAATACCAGATGATGTCAGGAGTATTATTATATTGATAGTATTTACTGAGGATGGACAGATAATGTTGATATTTAAACATGATCATCATGCAACATAAAACAATTGTAGGAACGGTTTGGGAGAGGAAGGGGTTTTAGCTTGCGTGTTGTGAGTTCCAAAACATTTTACTTAAAGTTTAAAGCTCAATATATAAAAACGTGGCACTTTACAGTGAACAGGAGGTCTATTTGTATTAAAAACAATAGATTGTTTTTCATTTAAATGTCTGAAAGAGCTCAAAAATAAAAACGTCAATTGATATTTCCGTAGCCTTTTTTTTGTTGATCTAAATGTGACTGATTGTGTTAAATGGGCACATAATATCGTCTCATATCGATCGCAGGCACCTGAATCGAATCGAATCGTATCGTATCGTGGCAGACTGTGATATCGGCAAATATCGTATCGTTGTCCAAAGAATCGATATCGTATCGTATCGTGATGAAACTGGTGATTCCCACCCCTAGTCATCAGTCCGCGCACGTTAGCAGTTAGCTAACCAGAGCGAGCAGTGTATCCCATGACAATGTACTAATAAATATCCCTAAAATACTCTGTTCCGCCCCAATACATTGCAACGACGTCCACCGTATACCACACACTAACTATAACCGTGGCATCAGAATTCACGCCACATACATACTCGGCACGTAAATATATAAAATAGCGCCGTGCAAGCTAATTATCCTAGCTAGCCAAACTATACCATTGCGCCGTGCAAGCTAATTATCCTAGCCACCAATGTATCCAAATGTCCTAAATATCCCTAAAATACTCTGTTCCGCCCCAATACATTGCAACGACGTCCACCGTATACCACACACTACTATAACCGTGGCATCAGAATTCACGCCACACACATACTCGGCACGTAAATATATAAAATAGCGCCGTGCAAGCTAATTATCATAGCCAGCCTTGAGTCCTAAACCAAAACAGTAGCGCATCTGGAGCTGTGGTGCGTAAGCACGTCATCACGTAACGTTGGTTGTTGTTAGTGAGTGTGTTGAGCCGAGGCTGAGCGGAGCCAAACTTGGAAAATCGATATCGAAACTTTGCGACCACGTTTCATGTTTATTTCGAGGAAATTATTTATCGCGATATTTATCGTTATCGTTTTATTGCCCAGCCCTAGGTTGGGATAAGGAGCTGCGGATGTTCTCCACTTTTTCCTCAAAAGATCGCAAAGTCTTCGGCAGGTTCTTTGCGAAGGTTCTTGGCAGAGGCCTCGATCCTATGGTGAAAGAAAGAAGCTTTGGCATTAGTAATGGTTTTGGAGAATGTTAACAAGAGGTTGTGTCCATGTCAGCAGTGAGGCATGACTTTCTATACTTCCTCTCAGCCGCTTTCTTTCCTCTTTCTCTCTCTGACTCAAGGTAATTGTGTGTGTGTGTGTGTCACAGACAGTCCCACTGTGTTAGCTCTGTCAGGCTTCATCTCTGCATCACAGAGAGACTATTGTACTTGTGTTGATTAATGAGAGTCCAGCTTCCTGCTGCAGACAGGGTTTGTATCATTAGATGGAACTCATTTGAATAGTAGACGAGGCTGGACGACTCACTCACTTCCCCCAGCCAATCGTAGCATTTCCCCTAGGGATGCATGATATATCGATGACCATATCGGTATCGGCTGGTATCTTTAAATTATTTTCATATCTGTATCGGCCCGATGAGCAAAACTGGGCAGATATATATTGGCGAACATATCAGCTGGTGATAGTGTTTTATTTTTTAATTGATTTTGGCCAATGTGAACAACGGTACTACTATTTTTCAGTTTAGCTGCCATTGTGTGTTTCTTTTTCTTGCATGTGACAATGATGCAGCACAGGATTGTGGGCAACATTATTTCAGTATAACAAAAATAGTATGTACGATACAGATATCAACATCTGTAATATTGGTTATCGACCATAACAGAAATGTTAATATCAGTTATGGCCAACCCTAATTTATCCTGCGTAGCATTGATGTAGGTACTTTAGGGAATGAATACTAGCCAAATGCAAATAAATGGCTATCTTGGGCGATGATTGTACCAGCCTGTTTGTTAGGTAAGTAACCAGAGTTTGTAGGTTCTCTTCTATTCTAGAACAAGGAAGAAACCGTCCAGACCGCTTGAAGCCTTTTTACAACGCATCCGCGTTTTTGGGTTCCCGTTTTGCGCTCTGATTGGCCAGGTCATGTGACATGAGCGCCAATCGTGGGACGGCAAGTTTCTACACTGGTTAAGCTTAGGCACTCTTCGAAGTTGGTTAAGGTTAGAGTTTGTCTTGGAGCGTGACGGCAAGTTCTTTCGCCGGTTAAGCTTAGGCACTCTTTCGAAGTTGGTTAAGGTTAGAGTTTGTCTTAGAGCATGGCGATAGAACGGCAGGTAGTTTGCAGGCTGTTCGACGTGGAAATGGGCAAACACGCTATTGGGCGCACATGTCACATGACCTGGCCAATCAGAGCGCCGGAAACGCGGATGCGTTGTAAAAAGGCTACACGCGTCCAGACCCACAAGCCATCTACATGTAGGCTTTTGTGTTATTAATGTTAATATTATTAGTGTTATTCAAGTTTTGCAAGTGAAAGCGGCATGTGGACAATGTTGTTTGGGGGTAGGGCTGCAACTAATGATTATTTTGGTAGTCGACTAATCTGTAAATTCTTTTTTCTATTAGTCGACTAATCTAACGATTATTTCTGTCACACCCTCCATCTCTGCTTCCTGTGGGGGCGGCTCCTTTTCAGGGCTCCAGTGCATGTTTTACCTCACATGCTCAAGTCTGCACACCTGTGAATGTCACCCTCCCTCTGCCTTAACATGATCCCATAGCAAATTTAAATAAGGACTCATGAAACATTTGATTTTAGATCTTAATTAAGCTACTTGCTTAACACATTGTGCGCCAACAACGAGTATACTCGTTATTGCCCGCCAATCATTGTGCGCCAACAACGAGTAACCTCGTTTTTGGGATCAATATTTAATTTTTTCGTCATGGCATTCATAATTCATCCAGCCTCCCTCCGGGATGCAGCTGGACCCTGTCTGATATTGCAACGCCTCAATACCGCCCCCTGGTTGATTTTGGGCGAGTTACACTCCACGCCAAACCAGAAGTGGCGCTCGGTGCATCAGGGAAATTCCTCCTGCAGAGATATATTGTAACATGGGTCTAGATAGATACACACTCTAGTGCATTGGATCGCTTTCGAAATGCAAGAATCAATATGATTTCGGCGTTTATTGCGTCATACAAACGGAAAATGGATCTAGCAGATCGACGTCAAATAATTGGAATATTTTTCCTCCAGTCTCATCGGCGAACGGTAAGAGGAATCTAACGTTATTTTCAGCTCGATTGTTTATTTATTTCACTGCAATCCATCTGATCAACGTATCAACCCATACTAAAAAAAGCCGTTACTGACAATCAAGGAATTATAAACGACCCCCCCCCCCTTTCCTTCACGCACGATGAAGCATAATGTATACCGATCATATACATTTGAATTTTTTAATATAGTGTGTGTATAGGAACAAAACGCCAATCGATAATGTATCATATGCGTTGGGGCCTATAACTCGCGTTTTAGGAATGACTGCTATACAGTCTAAAAACATACTTACCATAAATCCTCAAATATATTTACCTCAGCTGCAAAGAGCACCAGGCCTTTATTAGAGGCTTATATAAGAGGCAGGCCTTAATTTCTAAAAATGACACTCATGGACATAATCCCTTCATTTTCAGACTTTTATTGCAAAACATGGGCACATACCTGAGTTGCTCTGTTCATTCTATATTTTAATATGTATATTGTCTGTCCTACATTTATTTAGACTAGCATTGGTATTCAAATATTGAGTGCAGTTGAGTAATTGTGAAACGTAATTCACACACTGAAGTTGGAACGGTCTATAGGTTGCGGGGTCCGCACGGACCATTTTGCGTGTTGTACCTTCTCGACTACTATCTTGTTGATAACATGCAGGCAATAGCTTTAGCTAACGCTATCATCATAGCATCATGATCTGGAATGTGTCAACTGGACAACGCCAGCCGCGCCTGCCAACGCCATAGATAGCGAACGTTAACGTTTGCAAACAAAGTCAATGTCATCCAGCTGACGCCACAGATCTAGATATGACAACTGTTAGCTAAAGCTAATGCTAACGCGAGGGAAACGTTAATGTACGGTAGTCAGTGTAGCGGGAGGCAGCACTTGATTTGCATTGGCAAGAGTTTATCTCATTCTATATCACGGCACGGAAAATACAAAAAATACTTTTTTTTGCGACCTTATATTGGAAGCCGGCCTTTATTTGTCTCCATGTATCAAACCCCCGGCCATTATAAGAGGCCCGTCCTTTATCCGAGTACCCTCCACTATTAGAGGATTTACGGTATATACACAAGGGTACTAACACGACAATGTATGAATGGAAAAATATAACGTTCCCACTTCCGGAACGATAGATACCCGATGTTGAATGGGCCATAGTAATGTCGATATAGCTATAATATTAAAGTTATAGCCCTGCAAAGAAGGTGAGCGACTCCATAGGCTTACAGCGCTGGCAGAGGGCACAAAGATGGGCACAATGCCTGGCAGACAATGTGTTACAATAATCAATCATAATGAAAACAAATTAAATAATACAAATTAAAGTGCACGTTTAAATGTAAAGATAATGTGCAAATAATGTTTTAAAAGTAGCAGCCTCTGCCCCAGCACTGCGGTTCTCATGGGGCTGTTATCCTGGTCCAGGAGGCCTGTTATTTTTCTACAACGGAGTTCGGCGATTTGCGAATCTCATTGGCCAGTGTCATTTCTGGTCATGTGACATGTACGCCCAATCGTGGGACCGCAAGTTTCTACACTGGTTAGGCTTAGGTGCTCGTTCGAAGTCTGTTAAGGTTAGAGTTTGTCTTAGAGCATGGCGATAGAACGCCTGCCCTGATTCCGACGGTTAAGCTTAGGCACTCTTTCGAAGTTGGTTAAGGTTAGGGTTAGGCGATAGAACGCCAGGTGCTTTGCAGGCTGTTCGATGCGGAAATGGGCAAAGACACAGCTCGTCACGCTATTGGGCGCACATGTCACATGACCAGAAACGTCAGTGGCCAATCAGATTCGCAAATTGCCGAACTCCGTTGTAGAAAATATAGACGCGTCCAGGAGGGTGACGTGGATCCACTCACTAGGCTCCACCATCTCCAACAGCTGTACGGGGAGAGGAGGACGAGTCAGATCAGACAGACTTAAGTTCTAGGTATTTTGTTTGCTGTGTGTGAGTGAGAGGAGCCGTGTGTGTGTATGCGCTGCAGGGGAACACACTATTTACAAATGACAGCGTCCATAAAGGAACTGTGATTGCATTGCTATAGCAAACTTATAAATCATCAGATATAAGATAGCTGATGGATGTAGCAGTACTATCTGTATGTCATGTATGTCATATATGTTATGATGAATTGAAAATGGGGGGTCTGCATCCCCTTAACAATTGTGTGTATTGAGCTGTACTGTATTGTACCCATTCTGCAATCTGTTAATACAATTTTAAATCAATCAAGCTAGCACTAACGTTCCCTGTCTCTGCAGTCTTAGCCCAAAAAGTTAAACTTTTTTCACCTGAGAAAAAAAAGCAGCCTAGTCTAGACCATGGCGCTATATAGACAGTAGGGCTGACCCCTATTAGTCGATTAGTCGACTAATCGGTCGAAAGGAGCCGTAGTCGACTGGCCAACCTCTTAGTCGAATATATATATATATAAATTTGTTTTTATTTAAATTTTTTTTATCATTCTTTCCAAAAGAAAAGAGGCCTAGAAGCGTGGCTAACGCTAATGGCACGCATACCAGAGGCTAACTGCCTACGAAAACGGGCACAGAGGCACTGAAAGAGGATTTCACCCATCTATCCCAAATATCAAGATGTATCCATCAGTGGACCAATTGCATGCTTTTGCAGAGGACAAGAAGCCTTCAGTCGACTCCTTCAGACATTAAGCACCCCCCACAGCCCAAATGGAATGATAAAAAAAAAAAAAAATTATATATATATTTTTTTGTCGACTAACGGCAAATTTTGGCCAATCATAGTCGACTATCCAAATCCTTAGTCGGGGACAGCCCTAATAGATAGTGGACGTGGATGTTGGCACTAACTATCTTAACTTACCTAATTAATACTCCAGTCTGCAAAAATACGACAGTTCACGGAGCTGTAAACACCGGTAGCCTAGCCAACAGTGGCGGCTGGCCACTAGGGGCGCTCGGGCGCAGCCCCCCCTGGTTAACCCTGGTTAAAAGAGAGGAGAATAAGAGATTTTTTTTTGTTTTTTTGTTTTATAGCCCTATAAATAATATAAACATGTTTAAAATGAATAATATTTACTCATTTTAAGTGTTTGTGTTTCCAATGCACAATATAACGTTAATATATCAAATATAAATAATCGTTTTCCTGAACAGGAAGTGACTCACTGTCTGATAGAGAATACGTTCCGTTACCGTAGCCGCATTTCTCCTCGCCGCATTTCTCTCGGGCTAGACGCAATAGCGCTTTGAGTGCGCGTGCACGCCGTGCACTGTTTCATCGCTGTATCCGTCGCAGCCAATCAGTGCGTAACGCGCTGTGCGTTGAAATATGATGTATTATGATGGAACACAGGCACGTTTTGAAGCGGTCTAAGCAGCAGCGTCTATAATTTCCGTAGCCGCATTTCGCGGAGACGCTCTCTCTGATTGGCCAACGCCAGTTTCTGTTGTAGCTGTTGTAGCCATTTGTCTTAGAGCGTGACGGCAAGTTCTTTCGACGGTTAAGCTTAGGCACTCTTTCAAAGTTGGTTAAGGTTAGAGTTTGTCTTAGAGCATGGCGATAGGAACGCCAGGTAGTATAGCTATATATGGATGCAGTGTGGACATGCATGGACAATGGACATCAACACAGTCTGGACAGTGGAGTGGATATACTTTATCAATGCTAACAAGCTAATAGCTGGATGCAGTCTCGACCACGTAAACAGTGAGTTAATTCGGTCTCTCTCTCTCGCTCTCTCTCTCTCTCTCGCTCTATGCTGTGTTTTTGTTTTCGTCGCGGACAACCAGACAATGAATGGTAACTTGTTTAAAATGACAAGTTATACAAATGTGTTTATTATTGTATTGATCAGAGAGAGAGTGGAGTTTCTTTTGGATTGGAAATAAGTGGATTATGGCTTGTTCAATATCGTCTGTTTGAATGAATGAATGAATGAATGAATGAATGAAAACTTTATTTAACAGATTGCAGAATGGGTACAACAGTACGGCTCAATACATACAATTGTTAAGGGGATGCAGACCAGAGAAAGACGTTTGTCTTGTTTACATCAGGGTCCCCCATTTTCGATTCATATCGATACAGTTTAATAGCTAGCCTTGGCTCGTTTAACAATATGCAAAATATGTGTACAGCCCTGTACTCATACTGAAGTTATTCTTGGTATATAATACTACACATACACTAGGTCTGATTGTGTAACGAATCGATTCCACGTTGCGCTGTGTGTGAGAGAGAGAAGGAGAGATAGAGGGGGATACTAATGAATTCCGCCCCCCCCCCCCCCGGCCCCCCGTGAAGAATTCACGAGCCGCCACTGCTAGCCAAGCTCTAGTGTGTTCTGGTTAGTAGGCTGTAAGCTTGGCGCTGTTTAACGTTAGCTAACGTTACATACAGCTGGTATGGACACGCAGCCTCAACAACATATTAACTGAAATAGCGTTCGCTTAGCAAGCATTATCCATGTCATGTACTAAGGTCTAATGACCACATAGAATAGAAACTTGAGGCAAGCTGCACATGAACAAAACAACCCCCTCAGTAGATGCTTTTAAAGCAAGGTCCCGGCAGATAGTAAAACAACACAAACGCGATTTCAAAAGGTAAATTATATTTATTATCTGGGGCAGGAATTCAAACCTCCACCTGTAATATGAGTATTTAACAAAGGGAAAAAACAACCCACAAACAATTAACAAACAGGGAGAAAGGTAAGGGGAGAACAAACAAGTAATATAATAGAGTAAGGCACAAGAGCCAACACAAGCCCTAGTGACCTAGTGTCACAGGACACAACCACAAGCCCTGCGGTTGGCAGTCTGGGAATCCCCCAGCAAATGTACACAACGTGCACAGCACAATATAGTTCCACACAAACGGTGGCAAAAAGGCAGAAGGCCCAATACATAGATATATATATATTACTTCCACACAAGTGGCAAAAAGGCAGAAGGCCACAATATATATATATATATGTACTCACCTGGTAGCTACACCAACACAAATATAATGCCTACCAGGTAAGTGGTGTGAACAGCAAGATCACACGATGGATCAGTCCCACACAACGGTGGAAACAAAGGGCAGTATTATAACAATTATTCCACACAAACAGTGGTAAATCAAGGGCAGTGTTATAATAATTCCACACAACAGTGGTAAACAATGGCAACCTCCAACAGCCTGGTCACTGGTAACTGACACAGAGAGGCGCCCGGACGAGTGTGTGCTGTCTGGTATATCTGTCCACCCGTCCCTCTTGAGGTGATTGCAATCAGCTGTTACCCATTAGACAATCAGCACTCTTCAGTGTAGGGACGGGCGGCACCTGATAGAGAAAAAGAGTCAACATTAACTATCATACAAACACACACACACACATCCAAAACATAACATATTTACATATACTAACCTGATGTTCAGATGGTGTCATAAATACAGTAATAATGGTAATGACCAACCCACGTACCCATGTACGTCACACCTCCCCCATAAGAGCGAACCTGTAGGGTTAGCAAAACATTATTACCTATTACCAACATGAGGTTAGTACCACATACCAGGGAGAACAGAAACAACAACAAAAAAAATCTCCCTCCACAAAATCACCCACCAAATGGGCCACATCAGCACCACACAGGCCCCGCCCTGGGCCCACACGGTCGACCACCACCTCACCCAAAACACACACACAATTCCCCTAGGCACATCACCCAACACCAGATGCATCAGCCGTCGGAACGTGGCCGGTGCATTCCTTATCCCGAAGGCCATGACTGGCCCCATCCTGGACAACAGGAACAATTCAGGCACCGTTTATTACGTTCACCCTCCTGTAGTACAGAAAACGGGGAGACACATTAGCATTGGGAGCCAGAAGGCAAGGAGAGCCCCAGGGACCACGGCTAGGCTCAGCTAGCCCCTTGTCCAGGGTGCACAGAGCCTCCCCTCTCACTACCTTCCCCATCGCCACCGGACACTGACATGCGTATTGCTTTAAGGGAGACCGCACTCCCAACACTCACACCGTGCTCCAGGATGGTCGTTCTGGAAAACACAGCAGACAACACAACAATTGAATTATGCACATGTACAACAATATGCACAACAATGCATGTATGTAAAATAGACGTGCCGTGACGTCACCCACATGCAGCGGGTCCATTAGGCCATTAGGGTCTAATCCCTACCCAAAATATATGCTGGGAATCCTGAAAAGCATACATAATCCAAATCCCAGCCCGCCGATGCAGCAAACACCAGCGCCCTATTTTGAGTCAAATTTCAAAAAGGAAAATGGACACACAGTACTTCCCCAAGGCATATAAACAAAGTAACCTAGAAGCCGCACCGGGCCGTCCCTGGGCATAACCACAGGATCACCGGAGGCTATAGGTCACCTCATCTTGGCAAACAAGGCCTGCTTGATGAAAGCCGAGTTCATCAAACCGTGAAAACTGTATGTAGTACATACTGGCTACTGTATGCACACTGTTTTCAAAACATGGCGAGATCTAACCATCTCACCATCCAACTCACAAACAATCATAAGTGCCATAAGACACAACCAAGCTCACCTGGATAAACAAAGAAACACCACTCTAAGCATATACCCCACAGTGTAGTGTGATGAATCTAAAGTGGCCAACAATATATATTTGGTCCATGCAGGCCGGTAGAGCTCTTTACATTGCTGTCAGTATTGCAACTTGCGATTCAAGTTGTAAACGGTTCCTCTCAGCAATGAAACACAACACACTCCAAAACCAACAATGTACCTCTCACATAAGTAGTGCCCGACACTCTTCCCTCCCCTCCACAGGATCCTAGTAGAATATGACTGGGATAGAATAGAATAGAACAAAACATAATGGATAATTAAAGTACAAAGTAGAACGTTTTGTGCGCCAAAGCAGGGACACATGACTGCTGTGCTGTGATCATTGTAAAGGTTATCTATATCCTCGTTTACCCCCGGACAGAAGCGAGGGCTCCCCTAGCCAACGAGGACGCACAGTGCCCCCTACCCTGGGAGACAAAGCAAACACACCTGCAGGGCTAAACACAATTCTGACTCCTGTTCAGCACCCCTAATAACAAACAGAACAAATGGCACAGCCCCACCCCAACCACAACCTGCACCAACACAGTATTTGGCATATGGTAGACTGGTAGTGTTCTCAGTTCAGGAACAGAAAATGTAGCCACACATAAAATTCCCCATGGTGTGTAGAACTCTAGAGAATCACATGTTCGCATATAGTTTGGACCATTGGAAATATTCCAAACTGTTTGTGTAATTTTCCTCAGAGGCATCGCCTCCGGGAAACGGGTGGAACCACACATAATTGTCAACATGTATTGATTTTCTGCTCTCGTTTTAGGCAGATGACAGATACATGTTCAAAAGGTTCCCCCATGTCCGGAATGGAGCGCAGGGGAGCCGGATGCACCCCCTGATTTGGCGTCCCCACTATCACAAGTTTTAGCAATACCTAAATGGTCATGTGCCAACATTTACATGTGATGTCCACATCTCATTGGCAACACCATTTGACGCTCAGTATTCCAGTCTTCTCCACACCTCAAATCTGCTACACCCTGTCTAGGTGTGCAACACCCCCTCCTCTATCACAAAAGTCTGTTTCCTACTAGCAGTAGCACTGGCCACTGCCGCAAAACAATTTGATAGGGAGGAATCACTGTGCTGAGCAGCGATCAATGCTTGACGAGTCAGTGGTAGTGAAACGTCAGCAAACTTGGGAATTACCAGCTTCCCCTGAACGCTACTTACAGCAACCTCTTCCATCTTTCCAATAGATGGCCCCCTGTCCTCAGCGTCACTCAACGTCAAAGCTTGAGTTCGCTTCCCGTCCTGTGCCTTGGTGACAACACAAGCAGAAAAAACATTGGGGTGATTATTAATCAATTCATCACAACACAAGTCAGTCAATGGAGCATTTTCAACCTCCAACACAGGGATCACACTCTCCCCAGCAATATCGTTCCCCATGATAAACTCAACGCCCTCCACAGGGAAACATGGGCGAACGGCGACAGGAAAACAACCTGTGATCAGATCTGACTGTACATGCACCTTATGCAACGGCACGCGCATACACCCCATTTCAATACCTCTTACCATCGCACTAGACTGACAGTAAGAGTTTTCATTTAGTGGTAAGACATCAGCCAGGATGAATGACTGAGAACCACCTGTATCACGGAGTATTCTCACCTTCCGTTGGTCACAGATGTCACCCGACAGTGACACATAACCATCAAACAGAAAGGGTTTAAAACAGCCATCACTTTCTCTTTCCAGAGAGCTATTCTGGTCAGAACATGACACTGTACCAATCAACCCCACACCTTTTGGTTTCTGAGCTGACCCTTTTTTCTCCTGTCGCTTCCTCAGCGTATGACATCCTTTTACCATATGGCCTGTCTTTTTACAATAATTGCACACCACCGATCTCTTAGACGGCAGTGAGCGTGGCTGGAATGCTGACTCACGAGGAGTGAATGAGCCACCTCCACTACATACAGTAGGACGTACAGAAACACTTTTGCGTGAACATTCAAACTCGTCTGCCGAAATCGCAGCCTGTCGGAGTGTTGACACCCCCTGCCCATGTAAATAGAGCACAGCTTCGACTGGCAGGGTGGCTTTGAACTGCTCCACAAGTACCAATTCACTCAATGATGCAAAGTCTTTTACCTCACACGCAGAACACCACCGATCAAAACTAAGTCTCTCCTCCAGGGAGAAATCAACATGGGTTTGGGAAGGAGTTTTACGGCGGTTTCGAAAATGCTGCCTGTATGCTTCTGGTACCAGTTCGTACACACGCAAGACAGCACTTTTCACACGCTCATAGTTTAAGCTGTCATCCAACGACAAAGCGGCATGGGCTTTTTGTGCCTTCCCTGTGAGCCTGCCTAGCAACATAATTGCCCACATGCCCACTGGCCAACACAGAGCCTGCGCGGTGCGTTCAAACACAGTAAAAAACAACTCCACTTCAGACTCATGAAAAAGGGGAACCAAGGACATATGCTGGCTAATATCAAAGGGTGCCTGGGAGTCGGAAAGTACTGGAGAGGAAGTGGCGCTACGCCTAGCGTCACCACACAATTCTAGTTTCCTCATCGCCAATTGAAATTCCCTATCAGCCGCCCTCTCCTCTTTGTCTCCTTGTCTTGTCTCCCTTCTCTCTTCCCATTCTCTCTCCTCCTTTCTCTCTTCTCTGTCTCTCTCTCTGTTTCTCTCTCTGTCCTGCCTGTCTCTCTCCTCCTTTCTCTCTTCTCTATCCTCCCTGCGCAAAACCGCCCTCTCTTCTAGACAGGCTAAACGCAGCTCAGCGCTCAGTGCGCTCAAGTCATAAAATCTGGTGTGGCTGGGTAGCAGCGGACTAAGCGCCCGCAGAGACGCTGGTATCGAATCCAGCTGTCAGCGGTACCTCCGGCTTGGTCGGTCGTCCATACTAACACGATTGGCAGTGTTGGCGGGTGGGAAGCCAGTGGGGTGTGTATCCTGGTCGTTGTAAACAGCGACTCCTACAGTCGGTCGGGGCGCCTGCTCAGCGAGGGCGGGAACTGGGGGAAGTAGTGTGAGCCTCCCACGTGTTACGCTCCCCCAGTGAGAGTCCTCGCTGTCGGGTGAAAAGAAGCGGCTGGCTGACTCTACATGTATCGTGATTAGGGATGTCCGATATTATCGGCCTACCGATATTATCGGCCGATATCGGCATTAAAAATGTGATATCGGAAAATATCGGTATCTGTTTTCAAAAAAATTAAAAAAGTAAGAACAAATTCTGATTTTATTTATTGTCAAAAGTATGCATAATCTTGTTAATTCCACGACAAGAGATATGTAATGTTAATTACCTCACTCGTTGTTTTGCCCCCCCCTTGTTACTCTTGAGTGAAGCTGCAATTAGATACTTTTAGTTACTTTACTTTAAAGAAATAATGGAGCTTTTTAAACTCTTGCTGCATATTGTGGTGTTACACTTTAGTTGACCTGTCTGAGCTGGGCAGAACAACAGAGTTAAGAGAGAGAGAGAGAGGAGAGAAATGTAGCCTGCAGGTTTGTAGTTGTTGAGCCAAGAGATTAATGTTGTTTATGGAAGAATGGAACTGTATGCATAAAATAGTGTTTGTTCATCAACCATGGACGTCTGTAGCCTAATGTTAGCTTAATGGTGACATTACTTGTTCGCCTGATGAAGGTAACGTTACAACCCGTGAGTGAGGACAGCTTGTGTTTTCATCGGAGGTCAGACTTTGTGGATTATGTATGATTTCACCACATAATGTGTTTCCTGTGTGTGTGTAACATTGGTTACTGGATTGTTGATTGCAGACCTGCCATGGATTTACAGAAAAAGTGCTTCTGTACTGTGAGTAACTTACACTCCAAATACGAAATACACTCCAAATACAACCCCAAAACGTTCCTGTAAACATGTTGTGACCTGTGTATTTTTTAAGTGAATCACTTTGATTAAGTGTTCTAAAATAAGAGAGGAAAAGAGACTAGTTATTTTGTATTACAAGAGACTTTTAAGTTTAAGTCAAGTACTTTGTTATAAGTTAAGATATAAGTTATGTAAGTGCAATAAATGTTTTTATAAAATTAAAATAAAAAATAATCGTGATCTCAATTCTTAGGGAGGAAAATCGTGATTTACATTTTAGCAAGAATCGCCCAGCCCTACTATTCACAGTATCACAGTATTCACATAAGGTGCAGTATGCATAAGGTAGTGTTATTGTCCTTTCTGGGACACCAGAGTGGATAAATGAATTAACGTTACAAAAAGAAAAATAATAATAAGATTTGAACCTGGGACCATGCTCCACAGGCAGTACACTAACCAGTTGAGCTAAACGGGCTGTCATGAACTGCTGCTGACTAATCCATCATTTATACTTTTCAAGTGTTAATTGCGCTTGTCGTACAGTATTGGCATTAATAAATCAGATGTCATGCTAATATGTCATGTTCTACAGTAGGACTTACTACTATGATACCCATTAAAACAAGTCATTCGAATAATAGAAGCCTACTTTACTGGAACGATTAATTTCAAACGTATACAGCGTGTGTGTAATCTTTTGTGTGTGCGCTCGCGCGCTGACTCGCTACTTTCCCCCGTTTACTCGTCTTCACAGCCTAGAATATGACATGCCAAGTTTCAAGTTTCAAGTTTCTTTAATAGTTGTCATACAGAAGTACAGAATACTTTTATACAAAATGCTTCTTACTGTTACGCTCCAGAGACTGTGCAAGACAAGATAAGTATGAAATAAAATAACATAGTATAGCATGTAAATTAGAAGTAAAAAAATTAGGTCAGTGTTCAGTATAGACATATGTACAATGTTCGATGCAGAATAGACGTAACTGAGTTACCATATAATATACAATAATACTATGCAGTGTACTAATATACAATACTATATAGTGCAAGGCAGAAATGGGATGAGGTGCAATTTAGGTACAATTTACAGTAGGTGTATGAGTTGTAGTGCAAATCCTTTATCAATAAATATAAAGTGTTTGTGTGATCTAAAGTGTGGAGAGTGGGTGCTGCAGTGTGTTGTTTGTTTAAGTGAGTGTGTGCGTGTGGGTGTGTGTGCTGTGTGCATTTGATGGTTGTTGCATAGTGTTTATTGTTCGTTTAGCAGCCTGATGGCCTGGGGATAGAAGCTTCTTCTGAGTCTTTCTGTGCTCGCCTTAAGACTCCGGTATCGCTTGCCTGACCGCAGCAGTTCAAAGAGGCAGTTGTTCGGGTGGCTGGAGTCCTTGATGATTCTCTTAGCCTTCCCCCTGCACCGCTTGTTGTAAATGTTCTGGAGGGTGGGAAGCCCCCCTCCAATTGTGCGTTCGGCTGAACGTGTCACTCTTTGTAGTCTGCTACGTTCTTGTGCAGTGCTATTCCCAAACCAGGAGGTGATGTTGCCAGTCAGTATGCTCTCTATTGTACATGAGTAGAAGTTCCTAAGGATCTTCTGACTGACTTGGAAATTCCTTAGGCGCCTGAGGAAGTAGAGGCGTTGTCGTGCCTTCTTCACAACACTGTCAATGTGTGTGGTCCATGTCAAGTCCTCGGATATGTGGGCTCCGAGGTACTTGAAACTAGGGCTGGGCGATATGACCAAAAACGTTATCACGATAAAATTATAAAATTATTTTCATATAATTCGATATCGATAATTATCGTCGATATAATGTCTGTCAAGTTTAATTAACTTCTTATGCTGCTGCGAATGTCTCAAGTCGAGTTGATGTCGTCATCAGTCTGCGCACGTTAGCAGTAGCCGACAAGCGGAGTATCTCATGACAATAAATATGACACTAAAACTCTCTTCCGCCACAATATATTGAAACGACGTCCACACTACTTAAACGTGGCCTCAGAATTCAAAACACACACATACTCGGCACGTAAATATATAAAACAACGCCGTGCAAGCTAATTAGCCTAGCCAGCCTGTTGTTTATAAGCGGTGTATTCCATGACAATGTGCTAAATATGACACTAAAATACTCTCTTCCGGGGAGCTCCAGTAGCTCACCACGTACCGCGAGTGCTATTTCAGCGCCGTGGACAACCGCGCTCGCGCGGATCTGGGGCTGAGCGCGTTCGAATCCCGGACGGCAGCCGTGCCTTTCCCAGAGTGTCTTTCCCCCCCATCTGAACCCTTTCAGCCTGCTCTGTCGGTCGAACTTGACCAAGTATGAATGCGAAGAAAAAGCGTTAAACGCTAAAAGAACCAGGTGACTGGTCAAAGTTTAAAAAAAAAAAATACTCTCTTCCGCCACAATATATTGAAACGACGTCCACTGTATACCCCACACTACTTAAACGTGGCCTCAGAATTCAAAACACACACATACTCGGCACGTAAATATATAAGACCATTGTGTGACTACCTGTAACTGTTTTAGTTGATATTTTAAAATTATTTTTAAACGTTTTTAATTTGTTTTACTCTGTTTAAATTTCTGTGAATATTGTTTTTATTATGTACTGTACAATCGTCGTTTCTGTAAATGAGGGAAACCTCAGATGCTTACGATTTTAAATAAAGGTTGAAATGAAATGAAATAAAACAACGCCGTGCAAGCTAATTAGCCTAGCAAGCCTTGTTGTTGAGTGAGTCCTAGTACCTCTGGGTCTCCTTCCGGATCTCGTTTGCTCTCGGCCATCTCCTTCACTGATTGGTTGTTAGCTGTTGTGCGTATGCACGTCATCACGTAACGTTGGTTGTTGTTAGTGAGTGTGCTGAGCCGAGGCCAAGCTTGGAAATCGATATATCGAAACTTTGCGACCACGTTTCATGTTTATTTCGAGGAAATAATTTATCGCGATAGTTATCGTTATCGTTTTATCGCCCAGCCCTACTTGAAACTGTTCACTCTCTCAACCGGTGCCCTGTCGATGCTGAGGGGGCTGTAGTCCTTGACCCCCGACCTCCTGAAGTCCACAATCATCTCTTTTGTTTTGCTGACGTTCAGGGAGAGGCAGTTCTCCTGACACCACTGTGACAGATTCTCTACCTCTTCCAGGTAGGCCCTCTCGTCGTTGGCAGAGATCAGGCCCACCACTACTGTGTCATCAGCAAATTTGATGATTGTGTTGTTGTTCCGCTGTGCCACGCAGTCATGTGTGTACAGGGAGTAGAGGAGGGGGCTCAGAACACAGCCCTGGGGGGCCCCTATTTTGAGCGTGATGGATGAGGAGGTGCAGTTGCCTGCTCTTACCACCTGGGGTCTGCCCGTCAGGAAGTCCAAGACCCACTGGCAGAGGTCATAGTTCAAGCCCAGGTCCCTGAGCTTGGCTATGAGTTTGGAGGGGACTATGGTATTGAATGCTGAGCTGTAGTCGATGAACAGCATTCTCACATAGTTCCCCTGCCTCTTGTCCAGGTGTGATGCTGCTATGGCGTCCTCCGTGGACCTGTTGGGGCGATATGCAAATTGCAGGGGGTCCAGGTTAGGGCTGGGCGATATAACGATAACGATAAATATCGCGATATATTTTAATAATCGATATCGAATATCGAAATTAAAAAAAAATCGAAAAATCGTTTTTTTTATTTATTTTTTTACCTGCAACAGGGCAGTTTTAAAACCAGAGACAGTGGACAGACTTGTCTTTCTTGCCTGCAACTTAAAGTAATGGCTTTGCTTGTCCAAATGACAATACTGACCAAATTCAGATTTCTTTTTCTCTTGTCCATTTATTTTGTTTGCTTTCTAATTTAAAATACATTTTGAAACCGTCTGTACACAGTAGGCTATGTGTACTAGCAGAACTAGACTCCAGTCACGAGTCACGGTGCACATGTGCGGTGGTTTGTCCACCAAAAAAGCGCCAAAAGATCGAAAATAAACTAGCAGAGCCAGAACTGTTCAACTCCTCTGGAGCCACAGCCAGCAGAGAAGCCGGTTTACTTTAGCTTTTAAACCAGCTGCAGCCTGAGAACTGGAGTGTGAGGGGATGTAACACTAAAGATGGCGGCAATGACAAAGAATTGCTGCAAAATAAACATACATCTGTTGTTTAAAAAAAAAAAAAAAAAAAAAAAAAAAATTATACTTATAACAATTCGATAATTATCTATCGAGAAATAAAATTATCATATCGTTATCGCGATATGATTTTTTTCCATATCGCCCAGCCCTAGTCCAGGTTGATGGGGAGGGAGGAACAGATGTAGCCCTTCACTAGCTTCTCAAAGCACTTCATGGCTATGGAGGTGAGGGCTACAGGGCGGTAGTCGTTGAGGCAAGCGGGCGTAGATTTTTTGGGTACAGGGATGATGGTGGACTTCTTCAGACAGGTGGGGATGACAGCCTGTTCCAAGGACAGGTTAAAGATGTCAGTGAATACCGGGGCCAGTTGGTCGGCACAGACTTTTAGGACGCGGCCGGGGATGCCGTCCGGTCCTGCTGCCTTCCTGATATTCACTTTTTTAAAGGTCCGCCTCACCTCATGCTCTGTTACCCTGAACACTGAGTCTCCATCAGCAGACCCCCCCCCCCCCCCCGCATTGCCGTGGTTTGTAGGCTGGTGTTGTTATTCACAGCCTCAAACCTCGCATAGAAGGAATTGAGATAATTTGCTAAGGAGATGTCACTGTTCAGTTTGAGGGAGGTGCCTTTGTAGTCTGTCATTGTTCTGAGGCCCTGCCACATACCTCTAGAGTCAGCCTAGGGCTGGGCGATATGGAAAAAAATCATATCGCGATAACGATATGATAATTTTATTTTATTTCTCGATATCGATAATTATCGAATTGTTATAAGTATAATTTTTTTTTTTTTTTTTTTCAACATATGTATGTTTATTTTGCAGCAATTCTTTGTCATTGCCGCCATCTTTAGTGTTACATCCCCTCACACTCCAGTTCTCAGGCTGCAGCTGGTTTAAAAGCTAAAGTTAACCGGCTTCTCTGCTGGCTGTGGCTCCAGAGGAGTTGAACAGTTCTGGCTCTGCTAGTTTATTTTCGATCTTTTGGCGCTTTTTTGGTGGACAAACCACCGCACATGTGCACCGTGACTCGTGACTGGAGTCTAGTTCTGCTAGCACACATAGCCTACTGTGTACAGACTGTTTCAAAATGTATTTTAAATTAGAAAGCAAACAAAATAAATGGACAAGAGAAAAAGAAATCTGAATTTGGTCAGTATTGTCATTTGGACAAGCAAAGCCATTACTTTAAGTTGCAGGCAAGAAAGACAAGTCTGTCCACTGTCTCTGGTTTTAAAACTGCCCTGTTGCAGGTAAAAAAAAAAAAAAAAAAAAACGATTTTTTTATTCGATATCGATTATTAAAATATATCGCGATATTTATCGTTATATCGCCCAGCTCTAAGTCAGCCTGTTCAAACTGAAGTTCAACTTTATCCCTGTAATGCCGTTTTGCCTCTATTACTGCTCTCCTGACGTTGTATCTTGCCGTCTTATGTTCTTCCATGTTGCCTGTCACCAGCCCGGTGTTGTAGGCTGATGTGCGCACTTTCAGAGCCTCACGGACGGATTTATCTACCCAGGGCTTTTGATTTGGGTATATTCTAATTGTGGTAGAGGGGATTGTTTCTTCTACCAGAGTACAGACAAAGTCAAGCACCGTTTCAGTGTATTCGTTAATATTGGCTGTGTTATCACGGAATACACTCCAGTCTGTGCATTCAAGCGCAGCTTGGAGTGTCTCCTCTGACGTCACGGTCCAACGCTTAACCTCTCGCGATACTACAGGCGTTCGCTTGAGACTTTGTTTATACTTTGCCAAAAGAAAAATGGTGGCGTGATCGGACTTACCGAATGGACTAAGAGCCTGTGACTTGTTGTACCCATTCTTAAATTGCGAGTATACATGGTCTAATATGTTCTCGCCTCTGGTGGGACAGGTCACATGCTGATAGAAATTCGGCAACACCTTTTTAAGACGCGCGCTGTTGAAATCGCCCAGAACCAAAATGGCAGCGTCAACGCTAGCTATCTGTAGTTTGTTTACCTCGTCGTGTAACTTTGAAAGTGCGGCCCCAGTGTTCGCGTGTGGTGGGATGTACACTCCGATCATGATGATTGACGTTAACTCCCTCGGGAGAAAGAAGGGTCGACATTTGATCGTGATAAACTCCAGGGCCCTCATTCATCAACGTGACGTAGAAAATGTTCTATTTCCATACTTAAGCACAGAATTTAGAATGTGTGCACGCACAAAAAAAACGGGATTCATCACACGTGCGTACACAGGTCCTACGCACACCTGTCATGATAAATATCACCTTGGTCCTACGCCGAGGCCCGTGCACACTTTCACGTATTTGCATACCAGAACCGCCCCGATTAACCATATACGGTAATGGAACACCCCCATGAAATGTGGAAAAGTGGACTAACCCAAGCGAACTCTGAGAGACTTCACTGAGAGCGAGATTGATCACAGAGGTCCAACCAACAACTTTAACGTATAATCTTCGGTGCGCCGGGAGCCAAGGATGTTGACTGACCCAGTCCTGCTACAGAACCAGCACATTGACAGAAATAAATGACAAGAGATGACCCGACATTAAGCACTGTAATGACTGAAATTAAATCAATTTCAGCACGCCAACTCTGCGCTCTACAATGCCTATTGTGTGCGCTCGTCATGAGCCCGTGGTTCTGATCAGAGTCATTATGCCTTCAGTGGATAACCCTGATCTACATTGTGATGTTTTAGATACCCCAGTAATAACATTACAATTGAATTAAATACAATTAGGCCTGAATGAGACTCCGGCCACCGGCACATTATCAGCCAAAATGCGCATTTATTGATGGAGCAAACTCTGAGAGATTGTTCACAGAGGCGCTGCCGAACCAAGATATAATATGATGTGTATAATATAATGTGTGTAGAGGCATATGATACAATCTATTTTGTTGTTGGTATTAGGTAGCCTATGAATTACATATAATAGCAGCCAGCCTACATTATGCAACAGTAACTTGCGCATATATAACACACAGCCCTGCGAAGCCTGCATACAGTAAACTAACTTGATCATTAATCTAGCTGTTGTATCTTTACGCTTATGAAAACATTAAATAATATGTATAGGCTATAGGCCGTCTATATTCTCAAATGGCTTAATGGCTATCCGAGTCCTCGATATCCTCGCGGACGGACCAGTATTTATATGATCATATCATAGTTTACTCTATCAGCCTACCAGCATGTAATACGTTCTTTGTTAGAACTCAACTCATTATTATTTTGCGCATAGATTGCATAAATACGGGGACGTTTTGATTTAGGCTTTGACACAGAATACAAGTCATGATATCACCCACACGATATATGCTCTGTGTCCAGAGCATGTATGCTTTTCATTCATTTAAGACACATTTATTGCAAGGGTTTTGTATACACATACACTCAACAAATAACCTCTGTCTGTTCTCGTTGCAATGCGTTTATATCGTGGGTGTTCATATGACTTGTATTCTGTTTACAGCTTCGGGGTTCCACTTATTACGTTTAACAATGGCAAAGCCTTTTAAATATAATCAAAACGTTCCCGTATTTCTGCAATATATGCGCAAAATAATAACGAGTTGAGTTACGCGGAGCGCAGTCGGTGCTTATTTCCGCGTTGTAAAAATATTCTACCACCGGGCGCCAACTACGCATGGTCCGACCTGTGCTTAAATATACGCACAAAGTCAAGCACAAGTTCAAATGGATAAATCCCACACTTTGCTTAGGAATGGTCGTACGCACGGCTTAAGCACATATCTGTGCGTACGTCGGGTTGATACATGAGGGCCCAGGTCTGGGGAGCAGTGGTTAGACAATTCCTTTGCGTTGCCTAAATCGCACCACTCCTTGTTTATCATGAAGGCAATGCCGCCTCCTTTCGTCTTTTGTGACTCTTCTGCCGTCCGGTCCTTGCGGAGAACGAAGAAGTGGTCTGCCGGTTCTATTGCATGATTCGGGACGTCTGGAGACAGCCAAGTTTCTGTGAAACAGAGGACGTTGCAGTCCCGAATGTCCCTCTGGAATTGGATCCGTGCTCCGATGTCGTCCAGTTTATTTCCTATCGATTGCACATTGGCCAACAATATGCTGGGCAATGTGGTTCTGTGTCGTTTGGATCTCAATCTATTCCGGACCCCGGCTCTTCTTCCACGTCGTCGCGCCTTCTCCTTGCCTCGGCCACAACAAAGGATTTCAGCGGGCCACTGCTGCTGTTTAGCAATCCGATCCAGAGAGCAATCCAATCGGTAACAACATGCCCACTGATGATATCACGGTTTGCGAGGAAAAAACAACTATTTTTCGGTGCCAGCTGAGCACCGATTTGTCACGTTCTGAACCAATTAATCCCGGTCTGAACACGTCGGCCGGTGCGAGATTATGTTCGGGAACCGGCTCCAGCACGGAGCCTGGCCGGTGTAAAAGGGATATCAGTGACGCGGCCTTGGACTGGTAATCTGTGAGATCAGCAAAACATGATCTTCTTTAGCTGACATGACTACATTACTTGTGTGTGTGTGTGTGTACGTATACACGGCAGGGTGGGAAGGCCAGGGTTATAGGTTTCATTCCCTATGTAGCTCAATGGGTAGAGCAAGGCACCAACAATGCCAGGGCTAGGGGTTCCATTCCCTATGTAGCTCAATGGGTAGAGCAAGGCTCTAACTAAATGGTTGAGGAAAACTTGCTCAGAATGGGTCTTTATTCAGCTGGATGAGATAATCTGGTCCATACATTTGGCTCTTTACACCACCACAGTGGACTTGAAATTAGGGATGTTCGATATTGGCTTTTTTTTTTTTTTTTGATCCACTTTTTCTCCCATTTTTCTATATTTTTCTCCCATCCCAATTTCGTATCATCCAATTCAACCCTCCCCTGTCACGAACGCTGTTTCTTGCCTCCCACAAGCCGGCTGCAATGTGGACTAAGTCATACATAGCACAAGTCCCCTCCGGTACTTGAGGTAACAGCAGTCGCATCTTTTCACCTGCGCAGCTCGATCTCTCAGTGTCGAGGAGTAACGCGTGGGAGGCTCACGCTGCCCCCGACACTTCCTGATTCTACTGCGCAGGCGCACCAACCGACTTGTAGGAGTCGCTTGTTCACAACGCCCGATCCCCACCCTTCAGTTTCCCTCCCCGTAATACGGCCAATGTGTATTACTGCGGACGACCAGCTAAACTGAAAACAATGTGGAGATCTGGATTCGAACACGCGGATCCTAGCGTCTCCACACTGCTCGCGAGTGCCTTGCCCACTACACCACCTAGCCGCCCTCGATATTGGCTTTTTTTTACCGATATCCGATATACCGATATTGTCCAACTCTTAATTTCCGATACCGATATCAACAGATACCGATATATGTGGGGTTTCCCCCCCAAAGAAACACGACATTATGCATACTTTTCACAATAAATAAAATAAGATTTTTTTCTTACTTGCTTGCTTGGGTAAATAAAGGTTAAATAAATGCAAAAAAAAAAAAAAAAAACATTTTAATGCCAATATCGGTAGGCCGATATTAGACATCCCTACTTGAAATTAAACAATCAAGATGTGCTTTAAGTGCAGACCTTCAGCTTTACATCCAAATCAGGTGAACAGTGTAGGAATTACAACAGTCTAGTCTACATGTGCACCCCCTTTTTAAGGGACCAAAAATAATTGGACAACTGTCTACTCTTCAGTTCCTGCTTGTTCTTGGGGCATTTTCCCTTCATATTTGTCTTCAGTAAGTGAAATGCATGCTCAATTGGATTCAAGTCAGGTGATTGACCAGGTCAGGCCATTGCATAACATTCCATGTCTTTGCCGTAAAAAGCTATTTGACTGCTTTTGCAATATGCTTTGGTTCATTGTCCCTCTGCACTGTGAAGTTCAATAGTTCTGAAGCATTTGGCTGAATATGAGCAGATAATATTGCCTGAAACACTTCAGAATTCAGTTGCATCAATAAATATAAGGGAACCAGTTCCATTGGCAGCCATACAGGCCCACGTCATAACACTACCACCACCATGTTTCACTGATGAGGTGGTATGCTTTGGATCATGAGAAGTTCCTTTCCTTCTCCATACTATTCTCTTCCCATCATTCTGGTACAAGTTGATCTTCATCTGTCCATAGGATGTTGTTCCAGAACTGTACAGGCTTTTTTTTACATGTTTTTTTAGGAAACTCGAATCTGGTCTTACTGTTTTTGAGACACACCGATTGTTTACATCTTCTCTTGATTGTTGACTTTGACACGGATACGCCTACCTCCTGGAGAGTGTTCTTGATCTGGCCAACTGTTGTGAAGGGGTTTTTCTTTACCAGGGAAATAATTATTCTGTCATCCACCACAGTTGTTTTTCGTGGTCTTCTGTGTCTTTTGGTGATCCTGAGCTCACCAGTGCCTTTTTATTTAGGAATGTACCAAACGGTGGATTTGGCCACACCTGATGGGGTTGTTTTGTTTTTTCAGCCTAATGATGAGGCTATGCTAAATTACAGGTTATCTTTGCACAAATTATCTTTTGGGAATGGGGGGACTTGGAGTTTTGAATTAAGTTTCGCACACAAAATAAGTTCTGCACGTGTGTTCTGTAAGTGGTTAAAGTAACGTATTTGTTCGTTACACGGCGCAGACTCAGCAGCACTGTCTGCATTTATTTCATAGCTAGCTTGATGGGAGTAGAGAGAATAAAGTTTGTAGAGGACATCAGATGTCTAGCTTGATGGAGTGGAGAATACGTGGTTTAAAGTTAGTAGAGACGGGGTTCGCACAAGGTACTTGAAGTGCTTAATGTGCTTGAAAAAAATAATAAGCCAAGGCCTAGAATTCCTTGAACAGCCCATTTTTTAACAAGGTGCTTAAAAAGTCCTTGAAATTCAAATCAACCATTCGCATTAAATGTTTTTTGTTTTAGTTTTGTTCCGTTTTAATAAAAAAAATTTCCTCATTTCTTCGCGTGTGTTGGTTTAGCTGGCAAGCAGGCCAAGAAGATGCTAAAAAAACAGCATTTAAAAGTGAATTGTATTCTTCGAGTGACATCCTTGAAAATGAAAAATAGTGCTTGGAGAAGTAGTTAAAAGTCCTTGAATTTCATTTAGCAATGTCTGTGGGAACCCTGTAGAGAGGACATCTGGTGTCTAGCTTGATGGAGTCGAATACGTGGTTTAAAGGACATTAGATGTTTTGCCAGTGACTTCACTCATTATGTTTTGTTTTTTTTAATATACCTACCTATTACCTAAATATAAAGATACATTCATCATTATCATTAGTGAAGATTATGCTATTTAAATTATAATTTAGAATACAACATGCAATGCAAACTAGTTTGGTTGCAGCTCAAATATAATTCAGTTAACGTCTCACTTTAAAAACCATAACATTCTTTGAATTCTTTTTATTTATTTGTTTACAGATGGCTGAAATAAAGTGTGGACCTACATTTGAGAAAAAAAATGATGTGCATAATATCGGCTGATATATCAATATTGGAATATCAATATTCCAATAGGAAATATTGGAATATTTCCTATTATCAGTAATCGCATCAGCCCTAAAAATCCTGTATTGATCAGGCACTAGTTTAAATGTGTAACTGATCCTTTGTGTTCTTTTGGTGTGTGTGTGTGTGTGGAGCAGAGGTGAGCCATGGCCGACCCGAATGTTAATCGTCCCCAGAGGAAGATGTCTACTGCGGGGGAGAGTCTGTACAATGTGCTGGGACTGGAGAAAGGAGCGACCGCCGAAGACATTAAGAAAGCCTACAGGTAGGTGGACTAGGGATGGGCACAAGATAAAGTACTCGAAACTTCAAAAAGAGGAATTACTCGAGTAGTGCTTGAGTACTTGTTTATGGAAGTTTACTATTGGAACACATCTTAAATCATGGAAAACCTGGAAAATTTACCAAATATCCTGGGGGAAAAAAAATCCATGTTGTCTAAGAAATAATTTATTGTATTTTAACCCCTCACTCGGATCTCCTTCGTGGTGTATTTTGAAACTCAACTCTTGGTAGAATTAGAGCAGAGCTGCCCAATTTGTGGTACACGCTCCCTTTGTTTTGGCCCTCCCATGGCATTTGACAAGCCTCTTATTTGTGCTGTAAAATCCTAACCGTAATGACTACAAAACATAAATTTTGTGTAGCTCAAAAGTACATAATCTTGAGTTTTACAGCAATGTATTACGTATGTCATTTATGAGGAATGGTTGGCGCACAGGAACAAGAGGAGGCCAGATTACTGTATTGTACAGGTAGCAGTGATGGGTGTAGCAGTCACCTAGAATGAACGTAAGACACTTCATTAGGAAACACTGCATCATTAAAAAAAGACCCGGCAACCTTTGCCGAATGTCTCCCCCCCCCCCCCCCCCCCCCCCTCTATCTCCCATACTTCCTCTCTCTCTCTCTACCGGACTGCCCGGTACCAAAAACATATTTTTTTTTTTTTATAAACACACAAGACGGTACCACATGCAGCCAGCAGGTGCCAGAAATATACATTGTCGCTTTAAAGCTCACATTTCACCTCAAAATGCAGTACATTATCATTTTACTCAACATAAAATCACATACCATTTAATTATTTTCTCTGAATATGTTTTGTAGCAAGTAGGTGCGTTGTGCACCATCTTGTCAGTCTTGCAGTGCTGTGTCTCCTTGTTATATAAACTCTGGTTTGCTACTGCTCACTGCATCACGTTTTAAGGCTCATTTTCATTATGAAAATAATATATACAATTTATTCTGAGCCAAATCACACTACTAATATAGTAATATATTATCAATAATTAGAGCTCTGTAGTATCAATATTAATTGCGGCGGAGCACACCGCTGTGAAGGAAGGGTGCGCTGCACTTACAACATAAGACTAAATGAGAGCAACTTGGCACCATTTTTTATCTTGATCTTATTTTCATGATTGTGGGAATCTAATATCGTAATTGAAACTAGGGTACTCGCCCACCCCTAACCTATATTTTCCCTCTGTCCCCTCTCAGGAAACTGGCGTTGAAGTACCACCCGGATAAGAATCCAGACAACCCGGATGCGGCAGATAAGTTCAAAGAGATCAACAATGCCAACTCCATCCTGAACGATGACAACAAGAGGAGGATCTACGAGGAGTACGGCTCCATGGGGCTCTACGTGTCTGAGCAGTTCGGAGAGGAGAGCGTCAAATATTACTTCCTCATGTCCAAATGGTGGTTCAAGGTGAGACTGTGTGTGTGTGCACGCACATTTCTTTTCACATCTACGTAGGGCTGGGTATCTGCACCCATTACCCGATTCGATTTTGATTCACAAAGGTCCTGATTTTGTTATTGAATTAAATTCTATATCGATATAATGGTTTCAGGGGGTCAGCACCTGCCATTGTTGTCAAAAGATGTAATTTGGTCAGTTTCCATTGTAGTTCAGCAAAAGGCAAATTTAGAGACGTCTGCAGATGCGTTAGGAAATAATGTTTAGCGAAAATCTTCACACATCCACTGAAGAAAGACATGATTAAAAGATTCACTGAACAAAGACATAGATTAAAAGATCCACTGAACAAAGACAGATTAAAATATCCATCAGGATTTTAAGAATCAATTCGCTTCAAGTTTAATGACTATCCATTTAAAAAATCTTCAATCAATGGCAATTGCAGCCTGGGCGAGTTAGGGTTATCGTTCGATTTTGTGATAATGCGGATGGGGTGCTACACGGACATCATTGCAATGATTGATGTCTTCATGGTGACACAATGTGATGAACATTGCACTATATATCATATATATCTACTCAGAGTTGGCAGCAACCTGGGCAGATGAGAGAAAAAGGAGGGGAAAAAACCATTAGGTTTTCTTCTTTTTCCTCCGTCTTGAGGACCGTTTGTAGCCTATAACTTCCTTTCCTCAAGTCTCCATAGAAGAGCGCTAGCGGTGTGTTTTTAACCAAAGTATTGAAAACCACCCAAGGCTTGAGAATTATTTTGTTCCATCAACCTTCCTTTCAGACTGAGAACTTGGCCTTGTAGCTGGATCAACGTGTCCATTCACAGGGAGGCGGGACGCAGTGTAGGAATAGAATGAGCTTTTCTCCACAATGGCTGGACGGACGAATTCAAGGAGACATGACCGGCTGAACGGTACAGGTTCCAAGAGATGTGATTGGCCTGAAAGAGCGGGTTCAAAGAGACGTGATTTGCTGAATGCCTGAGTTCACGGAAACGTGATTGGCTGAATAGAATGTGTTCAAAGAGACGTGATTGGCTGAACAGACAGGTTAAAAAAAATTTGATTGATAATTTTGTGTGCAGACATGAATTGGCCAATGACTAAAGACAATGGGAGTTTTGTTTGTGGATTGAAGTAGAACACGTGCACTACACACACAGGAAGTTACATTACAAAGTGCTGGATGTTTTTCTTTCTTCAGATGAACCATTTCTTTCCAGAGGACACATCCCTACTAAGGACACATCCCTACTAAGGACACATCCCTACTAAGGACACATCCCTACTAAGGACACATCCCTACTAAGGGTACATCCCTACTAAGGGTACATCCCTACTAGTAAGGACACATCCCTACTAAGGACACATCCCTACTAAGGACACATCCCTACTAAGGACACAGCCCTACTAAGGACACAGCCCTACTAAGGACGCATACCTACTAAGGACACATACCTACTAAGGGTACATCCCTACTAAGGACACATCCCTACTAAGAACACATCCAATCCAATCCACTTTATTTATAAAGCACATTTAAAAACAACAAAGGTGACCAAAGTGCTGTACAAGTCCCACAACATAAGATAAACACATAAAAAAAATACTAAGGGTGCATCCCTATTAACTCATTGACCGCCGGGGATTAGCCGGGGATTAGCCGGGGGCCCCCGCTCTAGCACTGCCACGCTTTAAAAGATAGGAGTGGATCACCTTGTTTGTAGAGCTATAACTATATTCTATATCAGGGGTGGGCAATTATTTTTCCCGGGGGGCCGAATGAGCAATTGAAAATATGTTGGAGGGCCGGGCCAAAATTCCAAACTCAATTATGCATAATATACATTTTATTTCTATATAAAAAGCAGTAAATGGCATTGTTTTTACCCCTGGTAAGAGTGTATGTTATTATTTGGCAATTAAAAGGTGAGGTTAGCTTTCAAAAATATCATTTATTCAAATAGAATTTATTTCCAAAATGATAAACAAAATGTGAAACATTAATAACAAAGGGCATGTATGAAAAAGTGCTATACAAATAAAGTTATTATTTTGAGTTTCATATACTATTGAAACAAGGATTTTCTTAGCTTTCTAAAGACATCACATCATCTTATAGCCAAAATAAACAAGACATGTTACTGAACTGTGTAAAGAAAAGTGTCCCAGTAGCCTTTTTTATTTTACATGCCTATATTAAACATTTAATGTTTTCAGAACTGTGCAAAAAAAAGAAGAAAAAAAATATCAAGTGTCCCATTTCACTTGTTATATTTCCACATTTTAGTGTTCTTCAGCTCTTTTTTTTCCTCATTCAGTGTGAGAAATCCAGTCTCTGTTGAGCTTTAACAAGTCCATCAAAGTCAGGTTGCATGTCTGAGGTGGAGATGCGAAGCACAGCTGCCAGATGTTCATCAGTGAGAGAGGATCTGTACCTGGACTTGGTAAACGTCATGACTGAGAATGTCTGTTCACATATAGGTGGATCCAAAGAGAACCAACATCTTCTGAGCATGTCTCATGTTTGGAAAGTTCTCCTCCTTGAGAGCAGAGTAGAACTCTAGCAGTGATGCTGACTTAAAGTGCTCTTTCAGTAGTGAATCAGACTGCAGGTCAATGAGTTCAAGCTGAACATCAGTGGATGCACTATCAACACTGCAGGTAAAGGGAGAGGAAACCAGCTGCATTTCATCCTCAACCTTTTTAAAATCTTAAACGCCTTGAAAATTCATCATGCAGTGCTCCCAACATGGATGAGTACCTGTGCTGGTGATCAGCTGATGGTTTGACTTCTTTCAGGGTTTTCATGTGTTTGAGATTGTTGCTGCCTAGTTGCCTTGAAATTAATTGCAACTTTGTCATGAAGGCTTTCACATGGCTATGCATTTCATGAGCAAAAATGCCCTTGCCCTGCAGTTGTGTGTTCAGTAGGGATGGGTACCGTTCACATTTGAACCGATACGGTACCGGTACCTGTGAATCGATACCGGTACCCAACAGTACCTTTTTTTTCTGTACTTTAGTCTCTAAAAATTTAATCTACCTACCTCAGTTGTGAAAAAAGAAATCCAAACTTCAAATAACCACACTTTCGACCGTTTTCGGCTTGCCCCGACTGCTTTGTTGTTGAATCAAGTCAAATCCTAGGTAAGCGTATATTGTGCGTGTGAACGTTGACATCATGTAATCTTTCGCGGGCCGGTCAGAATACGGCCCGCGGGCCGTACAATGCCCAGGTCTGTTCTATATTATAGCTATGGATACAATACTATGGCCCATTTGACATCACCTATCTATCGTTCAATATGTGAAAAAGAATACATTTTCTCCATCCATACGTTCCTGTGTTATACCGTGGTGATAACATGGTTTTAGAGCGGTCTAGGGTAATTCCCGAAATGCGGAGTTATAGCCGTATACATCAATTCCACTATAGACGTTGCCATTTCTTGCCTGTACATGCTATTATTCCGAAATCATTCCCCATGTTAACCCAGAGTCCGTGTGCCTGTAATGAATAGAAATATCGAATAAAAGAAATAACGATCAAATAACGTATATATATACGTGGTTGACGTTCAACGGTCGTCGGCCAAACGCATATATAATCGTTTTTTTGGCGGCCATTGAGTTAAGGGTACAGCCCTACTAAGGACACAGCCCTACTAAGGACACAGCCCTACTAAGGACACATCCCTACTAAGGGTACAGCCCTACTAAGGGTACATCCCTACTAAGGACACATCCCTACTAAGGACACATCCCTACTAAGGGTACATCCCTACTAAGGGTACAGCCCTACTAAGGACACATCCCTACTAAGGGTACAGCCCTACTAAGGGTACATCCCTACTAAGGGTACATCCCTACTAAGGACACATACCTACTAAGGACACATCCCTACTAAGGGTACATCCCTACTAAGGGTACATCCCTACTAAGGACACATCCCTACTAAGGGTACAGCCCTACTAAGGGTACAGCCCTACTAAGGGTACAGCCCTACTAAGGACACATCCCTACTAAGGACACATCCCTACTAAGGACACAGCCCTACTAAGGACACATCCCTACTAAGGACACAGCCCTACTAAGGACACATCCCTACTAAGGGTACATCCCTACTAAGGACACATCCCTACTAAGGACACATCCCTACTAAGGGTACAGCCCTACTAAGGACTAGGGGTGAGAATCACCAGTTTCATCACGATACGATACGATATCGATTCTTTGGACAACGATACGATATTTTCCGATATCACAAAGTCTGCCACGATACGATTCGATTCAGGTGCCTGCGATCGATATGAGACGATATTATATGCCCATTTAACACAATCAGTAACATTTAAATCAACAACAAAAAAAGGCAATGGAAATATCATTTGACATTTTTATTTTTGATCTCTTCCAGACATTTAAATGAAAAACAATCTATTGTTTTTAATACAAATAGACCTCCTGTTCACTGTTTTTGGTTCGTTTTTCATTTTTTTTCGATATTAATATCCTATCACAGCGCTGTATTTTGGCTGGAAAAGGCATATTGGGAGACAGAAGGTGCAGTACCGGCCAGATCCTGTTAGTGGGGCTATCTCGAGAATGCAGTAACCCCCCCTCCTTCCCAGTCCCTAGTGGACCTCTGCTGTTCTCTCTATCAGCTTAGCTTAGTTAGCTCACGCTAACGCAACGTTAATTTCGGTATTTAACGCAACGTGGGCATAAAGGAATGGCGAGGATGGAAAGCATGTTGGATGCATTTGACCCCTTGTGGGGAAAAAAACAACAGGCACTTATTTCGGGCAAAATAGGCGGACTCTGAAGCAATGCTGTCTAACGTCTACACATGCTGAGCTGCGCTGATCTACTGCTGTTGTTGCAGCCGGGCGGATATGCTCACAAGGGGATTTTCAAAATAAGAGTATCGCAATATGAATCGATCTTTTTACGTTGCATCGATCCTATTTGATAATTGATAATAGATCGATATATCGATCTGGATCGATGTATCGTCCCACCCCTACTAAGGACACATCCCTACTAAGGCCACAAATCACTGCAGCTATTCACCTTATTTAGTCCCGCCCACCTTTGCCGTTGTAATTCTAAAACGTTAAAAAAAAAAGAACTTTTTTATATCGGCAAACACATCTGCCGATACAGATATTATGTAAATAGTTGGGATCTCTAATGAAAACGTTGTTTGCTCTGTGTGTGTTTCCACAGAGCCTGGTTCTGTGCTGTACATTGTTCTCCTGCTGCTGCTGTTGCTGCTGCTGCTGTTTCTGCTGTGGGAAGTGTAAGCCCCCGGAGGACGAAGAGAACTACCAGTATGTAGATCCTGAAGACCTGGAGGCTCAGATCAGAGCTGAACAGGATGCAGGTGAGACATGGGGGGGGGGGGGGTCTGGGGATGTCCCATTATGTATACAGTCAGGTGACACAACCCCACCCATCTCGTAGATTCAAACAGATTATATTAATACATAATAATTTGTCAAATGTTCTTTGACCAAGACGTGTGATAAGAGGGTGTGGTGCTCACTGGTGTGGTGACAGGAAGGCTGTCTGGCTGTGTGTGTGATGTTGAGGAGACCAGGTGGGGTTGTGTATTCTGTGCCTCCCTTCATTCCTTTGTTCTCAGCCCCCTTTAACCCTGTCCTCTTTCCTCTCATCCTCTCATCTTCTTTTTCCTCTTTAGACTAATATTTATTATGGAGTGTTGTATATTTGTACGGGGTAGACTAATATTTAGTATGGAGTGTTGTATATTTGTACAGGGTAGACTAATATTTAGTATGGAGTGTTGTATATTTGTACAGGGTAGACTAATATTTAGTATAGAGTGTTGTATATTTGTACGGGGTAGACTAATATTTAGTATGGAGTATTGTATATTTGTACGGGGTAGACTAATATTTAGTATGGAGTATTGTATATTTGTACAGGGTAGACTTGGGCTCCTTTTCTCTTCTCTCTTTCTTCTTCAACCTCCTATCTCCTCTCCATCCCTCTCTCTCTTCATCCTCCTCTCTTTCTCTCCATCCTTTCTCTAGCTCTTTCTCTCTTCATCCTACTCCCCTTTTCTCTTTCTCTCTCCAGTCTTCATCCTACTCTTTCTCTTCATCCTCTATCTCTCTTCATCCTCCTATCTCCATCCTCCTCTCCCTTTTTCTCTTATCTCTTTATCCTCTCTCCTCATCCTCCTCTCTCTTTTTCATCGTATCTCGTGGCGCAGGGTTAGAAAAAAAAAAAAAATCCCAGGGCATTTTCTGCCCCCCTTAATTGATTTTCGGGTTTTTTTTTTCTTTTTCGGGGGCACAGAATTTTTATGATTTAACATAAAGATTATAAAACATTGTCGATTTTTTTTTTTTTTTTACAGTCTTTGTCCCTATGTTTGATAACGTAATGTTAAAGGTGACATGCATTATAAATGGCTTTTTTCAGTGTCTAGCATTGTATTATAGTAATAGTAGTTAGTATCAATGTGTCTGTGTCTCTAAATACCATATTGACGGATTGCTCTCATTCAGCTCAGACCATTTCCTGCTCGATTTAATTAGGTCATTCTGATTTGACTCGCATCGTGACGTAACGAGGCGAGGATGGACCGGATAGTGATCCTATTAGCGCTGTGGTTGTAGCACGCATAGTGAACCCGACACTTCATCAAACGGGGTTTGACAGAGAGCGAGAGAGAGGGAGAAACGGATACACCCTCGCGACAAAGCATGCATACACACACGTGCGTCGCGCTGTCGTCTCTCTGTCTCTCTCTCTCCCCCTCTATCTCGATTCGGGAGCATAACTAACGCCCCGTCTATGGCTGTAGCGCACAGTGCAAGACTTCCTCAAATGGGAGAGGGAGAGAGAGAAGGAGAAGGGGACCTGCTAATCTCACACATGCAGCTTTGTTTACACAGTGCTCCGTGTCTATCTCTCTCGCTCTCTTGCTCTCTCGCTGTCACTGTCACTCAAAGTGCTTATCGGCGGAGCCAGGCCAACATAGCCTGAAATTCAAAGTGAGAAAAATGGGGCTTTTGAGTACTTGATTAGAAATATAAAACAATCAGTTTTTTTTTTATAAAACCTTACAGAGGTGTTCCATAGACTCACAGGAATTGTGTAAAGTTGCCCAAATAGTGCTATGAATAGCAATGCATGTCCCCTTTAACACTTTCCGTGCCACGCCTCTGTGTCCTATTTACCCTATTGAATGCCACCGCTCTATTCAATGACGGAGCACTCGCATTTGTGAACGCATAAACTATATCTTAAATTGTGGCTATGTGTCTAATACGACCGTCGCTTATCAATGACTTGTTTGCAGTTAACATTGTCGAAACGGATTGTTTTTTAATCGGTTCATTTCCGTTTTATACCATTTTGAAAAATGCTGTTTTTTTTAAACTTTCAGGAGAAAAAAATTATGCTGCAGGAATCGCGCTTTACTGTAATACACAAAAGTCATTTTTCGGCCTATTTATGAATCGTTTTCAAATAAACGCTAGATTATCGATAGTATATGTGTACTTATGCACGCTATAGAAGCGGGCTGAAAAATCCATTATCTTATTTCCTGATCAGCTACACACACTCACAGCCACATACACACATAGGGGACACGTTGATATATAGGTGAAAACAGCTCTGATTATCCCAATACTGGTAAAATAGATTCCTTACCTCAGATCAGATGTTCTCCAAAAAGATTATTCCAATTCCTGATCACCATTCCAAATATCGATCGCGTTTATTGATCCAATGCTGGGTGGTCAAAAGACATATTCCATGCTGTTCTGGTGGTGGGCAATGACTTGGATAGTCTCCGGTTACTTGCCTGACAAGTAAAATGTGGATTCCGGACTCTGTTTTCCACATGCGTTTCATTCAGTGCAATCCAATGGGGTGCAGTACCATCCGGAGAGACGATAGGGGGCGGTATTTTCCCTGTTCGAACTCAGACAGATCCCCACTGGTAACGTGAGGCTAGATTGATGAAAAATGAATGGAAATAACGATTAAAAACGAGATGTCTCGTCGGCTGGCACTCAAAGTGTTCATGTCTCCATATATAGGGCTCTACGCTAACTTTTTTGTGCTCCTAAATAATTTTTTTATAAATAAAATCTAAATAAATATTTAGGTGCACACAACGAAATTTAGGAGCACAGTGAAAACTGTTCAAGTAACAGAGTTTATTAACAAACTATTTATTACATGCATATTATACTGTGCGTGTGCATAGGGCCAAACATCTGTGCAAATGGCACATACCACCAAAATCACACATTGGCCCATGCCTACTAGACGCAAAGGATATCGGTTGTCAAGCTGCTTTTGTATGTTGTAGTGTTGTCACGATACCAACATTTTGACTTTGATACAGATAGGAAAGGCAATGGAATATATTATTAGATGACAGAACATGGACAATTCTTTATACAATTATTTAATTCATTATAATTGAAATGCTATTGAATTATAGTTAATACAATTATTCTGTTACAGCTACAACTGAGCTATAATTTATACGTATAGCTAGCTACTGTCCATCAATGTCTTCCTTTTGAATGAAATAGGTTCAGGAGAGATGGATGTATAGGGAGAGGGAGAGAGAGCGAGACACACACACAGATATTCTCAGCCCCCCTTTCCTCTGAGCATTCCCATTGATGGCTTACTATGTGCGTGTGCAAACGGGAACGGGACACATCTGTGCAATAGCACACACCACCAAAGTCACTGGCTGGCCCACAGTGTGCGTGTATGTGCGTGTGCTAACTTCGCTAACGTTATCCGCCTCAGTAAAATTAGCTGCCTCGCCGGATTCCTCTTTCTCCTCGTCTCTCTTTTGCTCAAAATAAAAATGAATGGGCTTCATGGCTGGCTGAATTTTTAGCGTTGTCTGATTCTGAATGTATAATAATAATAATAATAATTAATTTAATTTATATAGCGCTTCTCAATAACCCGAAGTCGCTGACAGTAGTCGGGAGCAGGGGTACAAACAAAGAAACGAAAGCAAATAAACAAAAACAAAACAACAAAGAAACAAAAACAAAAGGAACATGAGACCATGGGGGGAACGGGGGAGACAGCCTGATGGCACAAAAAAAAGACTGGAGACATATCAATCAGGTTGGAGGGGAGGGGGGAGTTTAGGGGTGAGGGGGGTTGAAGGCAAGGGAGAACAGGTGGGTTTTGAGGCGATCTTTGAAGGTGGAGAGTGTAGGGGAGTCTCTGATGGACTGGGGGAGGGAGTTCCAGAGTCGGGGTGCAGTGCGAGAGAAGGCCCGATCTCCGAAGTTTTTAAGCTTGGATGTCGGGACAGTGAGGGAGGCAGTGGAGGAGGACCGGAGGGAACGGGTGGGGCGGTAGGGGAGAAGGAGATCAGTCAGGTAGGGGGGGGCCAGGCTGTGGAGGGCTTTGAAGGTGAGGAGTAGTGTTTTAAAGTTAATGCAGTGTTTGATCGGGAGCCAGTGGAGGGAGTGGAGGACAGGAGTGATGTGTTCGCGGGACCGGGTGTTAGTGAGGAGGCGGGCGGCTGAATTTTGGACCATTTGCAGTTTATGGAGGGAGCGGGAGGTGATACCAGTGAGGAGGGAGTTGCAGTAGTCCAGGCGGGAGGAGATGAAGGCGTGAATGAGGGATTCAGCAGCGGGGGGGGGGAGGCAGTGATGGATTTTTGCGATGTTGCGGCGCCTGGGGGCGAAATTAAAGCCCGCCGCCCGCCAGGGGCGCTCAGTTTTTACCTTTGGCGCTTGCCACTGAGAGCCCTGCCCGCCGTGTGGCGTGTGGACGTGTAGTTCATAACTATACTCTTATTTTGAAAATCTGTGCGGGTCTCATTTCCGGCCCAAGCGCAGCTAGAGTCATAATATCGATGGCTCCGGCAGTTAGCAGCATTCGGTTCGTATGATATTCTTATTTTGAAAAAAAACGTGGCAACGAGTCATATCCGCCCTGCAGCGGGATACTATTGGCTTCTGCTCGTATCAACACAGAGCGGCCCGCAGCTCTAGTGCCAGCCCACTGCTAAAGTTAAGCTCTCAGAATGGTAGCAGCTCGCCTGCAGCATCTAGTGCTAACGTTAAGCTCTCAGAATGATAGCAGCTCGCCCGCAGCTCTAGTGCTAACGTTAAGCTCTCAGAATGGTAGCAGTCTGCTCTAGTCTAGATCGGACCTCCATGAGCTGCATAATACCTCCGTTCCCTCGTTAGCTAGCTCGCGTTAGCTAGCTCACTTAGATCGATCTGTCCCAGTAAACTAAATTGTCTTAACGTTATCTACCGGGCTAGCAGTAGCTACAGATAGCTCCTGATATCAATGTCTTATAACATTGATTGAATGCGTATTCTAGCTGAGGGCATGTTGAATGTGATTTGACAAAATAACCGTAACGTTAAAAAATAGGGTCCAGCTGCATCGCCGGAGAATCCTTGCATGCTGAATGTAGGGTCTAGCTGAATATAGGGTCTAGCTGCAGGGCGGGAGAATCCTTGCTGGAGCTGGAGGCTACTCAAGTATACACACAGACAGTGGAGCTGTTTGCAGATAGCAAGCATTTTGACTTATTGCGTGGTGGCGATGTCTCGCAGATAATACAACTACAAGTATGATTATATAATATATATTTTATTTAAAAAAAAAAATTTATATAAAATATATATATATATTTTTTTAATCAAAAAAGTTTTGGCAGGTAAGAAATATGCTTGGCGGGTAGACTCTTCCCATCTAGAAATTAACGGGGGCTTGGGGCAAAATGCCCTAGAAAATTTACCAAATGCCCTCGAAAATCAACTGATTTTCGAGGGCATTTGGTAAATTTTCTAGGGCATTTTGCCCCAAGCCCCCGTTAATTTCTAACCCTGTCGTGGCGCTCCTCAGCAGATGTCACTGTTTCAGCCTGAGTGGGCGCTGTCACTTCCTCTCAGAGAGGAGGAGCAGGGTGGAGAGAGATGATGGAGTGAGCGGAGAGGTTGGAGAGAAAGATGGAGGGAGGAGAGATGATGGGGAAAGGAGTGGAGAGAGGGATGGAGGGAGGAGAGATAGATGTAGGGATGAGAGAGATGGAGGGAACACTGCCTGGAAGCAGCAGAGCACAGATGGCGCTGGAGCAGCCAGAACTGTGTGTGTGCATGCATTCAGTATACACATATGAGTGCACACAAGCAATTATGTACCTAGTATCTCTCTTTTCTCACAAAACTCACAAAATTGCTGGGGACACTGGGAACTATTCCCCTACTAATTTAACCCCCCCCCCCCCCCCCCCCCCCCCCCCGTTAACATCTGATTTAGGTTTTACTTGTAGGCGAACATGAGACAATCAAACGAATGTGTTAGCTGGCTGCTGTCATTGCAAACAGCTAGATATTTTCGAGTTGCACCAGGCTAACATTATTTCCAGGAACAAAAGCCTTCATTCCGAAAGTTACATCGTTGATGCTTGAAATGTCTTGAGCTTCCACGTTAACATATGGTTTTGTTTTTACGAACGTCAAATGCGATAATCAAACAAGTGAGCTAGCTGTTAACAGACTGTTATACTACCTGGCTAGCTAGCGAGCGAGCGAGCTGTACCCAACATGCCATTCAGTGGTGTAACCGTTAATAGGTGCTGGTAAAAACATGGGACAAAACTATATTCTCAAACAATTTTATCATTTAATGGCTTATTAGAAAATCTCTTCCACAGGAGGTTTAAAGACCCAATCTGTCGTTTATTTTATTTGCAAATAGAGCATACACATCCACTCTAGTAATCAGGCGCAGGACAAACCGAGAATCAATATCACAATTAAAGGGGAATACCACCAATTTCAAGAATGTATGTTCTTTACCTTTTTAGGAGAGAGTGGTGTGTGTTCACAAATATTGACTGAACTGTCTTAGGCACAGGAAGAACATAATATGTAAATGGGTGACATTCCCCTTTAACCAGTTATCTATCTGCAAAAATGGGGCTGAACCACTTATAGCACATGCATGAGTCTGGTCTCTTTTGAAAGGAAACATTCTGAACTTTTCTGAATAATCACTCTGATTGCTAATGTAATAGAGTTACAGAGGTTTTTGAACACACTGAAAATAAAGGTTTTGTTTACTCACGTCTTTGTTTTCTTGTTGTCTGATGTCTGTTTTTGAGTTCCAGCTGAGAGGTAGGAGCTGGAAAACATAACTGTTCCATAGCCTGAAGTCTTATCTAGTACAGGTCCAAAGTTGATAACAATCCCACAGAAAATTTGTGTTTTACAGATGTTTTTGTAATGTTCGTATCGGTAATAATTCGTCCAAAATGACCGACCGCTCAATTCATTTCGACGGGCGAGTGAGGAATTCTCAAAACAAACAACTTCCCTGTCTTCTTCTGTCCCTTTAGTGTAGGAATCGGCCATCGCGTAAGTACCTACCGTTAGCTCCAGAATTTCATTGGCTACAAAAAAAGTCAATAAAGTCAATAATTCTCACTGTCAGAGGTGACTGGTCCGGTTAGGGCAGGGGTCAGCAACCTTTACTATCAAAAGAGCCACTTTTCCCCCGTCCCACAAAATAAAATGCTCAGGGAGCCGAACAACGTATTTACCCTTAAAATGAAGATAACGCAGTGTATAACGTTTTATATATCCCCAAGCATACCCCACATTTAGCATAAAACGCCTGACAATTGCATACCCAAAGTAATTTGCGATTTATTATACTTTATACTTATAGCACACAGTTTGTTGCATTAATGGGATTATAAAGCAACAAAAAGAATTTTTTTTACTTTTTAATTGCTGTTTTTACCTGTTATAACAAAGGAAAACCTCAAACTCTTATGAAGAGGAGAAAAAATACTCGCTGTGTATACCTATTTTTTTTATAAAACACAGAAGAGGAGACAAAACACTGGTGTCTGTAGACCGACTTTGAAATAAAACCCTGAACTATTCAGGTATATTTGAGTCCTTCCCTTTGTGGAACATTTATAAAATAAAAAGTAAATTTTTCATTGTTCGCAAATTTCACACCACATATCAGGCATACAGGTAAGCATTTTGTTGACTAAATATCTTAGTTGATGAAATATTTTTTCATTTCAGTGTCACAGTATGACACCGATCTCCAAAATAAGATTTTTTTTATTTATAATTTTTTTTTGGCCAGGGAGCCGCAGCTGATTGGCTAAAGAGCCGCATGCGGCCTCGAGGCCGCAGGTTGCCGACCCCTGGGTTAGGGCGTGGTCACTTGTCCAAAACCGACGCTCGTTGGTTGTTCGGCCTTGTAACCCGAGATTGGAAGCACGTAATAGGTCAAGTAGGGTGTCAATCAAACGTCGGACATTTTAGCTTTCCAATGATGTTGTTATGGGCAAAAATACAGTGCTAGGCAGACAGACGAGGGCAAAGTGCCGGGACGTCCGATGTTTAAGAGGTTAATGGAGTCCAGACACTGTAAAACTACTGTAGTTTCCACTGTTAAACCATTCAACCTTTATTTGAACTCAAAAGGGCACTGAGATTTCCCTAATTTACAATGACGTTGAGTAAGTTCCCACTGTTAACTTCTTTTTTACTGTGTTCATTGAGAGATCATTGTGATCTTCATCAGGACACATCCTGAATGTTGATCTCTCAATAAACACTGGGAACGAGTTCAACAGTGTTCAGAGTAACTTTATTAATGTTGACGTCAGATGTACGGCTGCCCCTGCTTCTTTAGTTAATCAATTTAATTGGAGGATTTGGTCGTAGTCAACCAAGACTTAACAAGACTTCAGTTAGTCAACCAAGACTTAGTTAGTCAACCAAGACTTCACAAGACTTCAGTTAGTCAACCAAGACTTCAGTTAGTCAACCAAGACTTAGTTAGTCAACCAAGACTTCACAAGACTTCAGTTAGTCAACCAAGACTTAGTTAGTCAAAGCATTATTTATACTTTTTTTCCCATGCAGATACGAGATATATTCTGAAAAATGATGAGCACATTTCTTGTAAGCACTAGATTGAAAATGATGAGCACATTTCTTGTAAGCACTAGATTTGAAATGATGAGAACATATCTGGTAAGCACTAGATTTAGAGATCCTTCTGCATGACTGCGTGTGGCAATGGAGTCAATGAAAGACAGACTATGGTGGTAGAAGTTCACCAGAATCTGAGGAGACAAATGGGCTTTCCTCAGGAAGAAGCGATGCTGGTGAGCTTTCTTGACCAGGGTTGAGGTGTTGAGGCCCCAAGTGAGGTCCTTGGCGATGTGGACACCCAGAAACTGGAGACACGTTCAACCTCCATCCTGTTGATATGGACGGGGTCTTCCTGAAGTCCACAATGAGCTCCTTGGTGTTGAGCGCCAGGTTGTTGTCTGCTCACCACGCCACAAGGTGCTGGATCTCATCCTTCCCTCCCTTTTGTTGACGACAGCATCACTAGCCTCTCTGGTGTTTAGTTTAAGGAGAGACTTGTTCATATTCACACATTTAAACTGAGTTGTACAGTATTATGGGATTATTTTCAGGATTTCCCCTTTTTTTAAGAGTGATGCCACCAGTTTAGAGGCCATCAGTCATTTCCACATGGGCCTATTTAAAGATGGTTACTAATGCATTAGATCCAAATTAATGACAGTCATTAGAGAGCAAGGACTACAATGGAAACAAGCTCTAGGACTTTATTGTGTTTTATCCTTTTGATCAATATTCTTTGTATTGTATTGCACAATCCTTGTTTTATTGCTTCAATAAAGATGTCAATCAATAAAAATAAAGAAAATCTGGTATCTCCGAGGGCCAATCTGAATAAACCCATTGTAATCCGCAGCAGTAATCTTAGAGTAACAATTTAGAGCTGTAGTGTTTAGTTTTTTCTTGATTTTATTTCCGTATGCACATCCTTGTGCCTCTGTAACCTTCTGCGCCAAAGCACGGGCTGATCCACCCTATATTTTGTGAGATATTATGCACACAAACACACATAGGCTCTGCCTACCTGTTGCTGTCAACGCTCAATATGAGGCCTAAAGAGCCGTCACTATTGGTGAAGCAAGCCATCATTAGGCTGGAAAATCTAATCAAAGAGATAGCAAAATCATTAGGTGTGGCCAAATCAACTGTTTGGTACATTCTTAAAGAAACAATGCACTGTTGAGCTCAGCAACACCAAAAGACCCAGAAGAGCACTGTGGTGGATGACAGAAGAATTATTTCCCTGGTGAAGAAAAACTATTGTCATCTCAAAAGTGCATCTCTCCGAGATTGTGCGGATAATGATATAAAGCATAGAATCTTGAAATATCTAGATTGGTTGTTTTCTCTGGACTGCATTTAATCCGCTGTATCTATCTATTCATCATAATCTATCTGTTTGTCACTATAGCCAATGGAAATGCTAGAAATGGTCACGTGGACTGGGAGAACCAATGGAAAATTCCTATCGTTTCTCAATAGTCCAGTGCACTCCGCGTGAATACCAAACCAAGCCGCATTTCTCGGAGACGCTCTCTGATTGGCCGACGCCTGTTTCTAAACTGGTTAAGCTTAGGCACTCTTCGAAGTTGGTTAAGGTTAGAGTTTGTCTTAGAGCGTGACGGCAAGTTCTTTCGACGGTTAAGCTTAGGCACTCTTTCGAAGTTGGTTAAGGTTAGAGTTTGTCTTAGAGCATGGCGATAGAACGCCAGGTAGTTTGCAGGCTGTTTGACGTGGAAATGGGAAAAAGACACAGCTCGTCACGGATTGGGCAAACGCGTCAGTGGCCAATCGGAGAGCGTCTCCGAGAAATGCGGCTTGGTTTGGTATACACGCGTGCACTCCACACAACGGGCTGTCAGATAGACTCATTGGTTGCGCGTAATGTAGAATAGACTGATAGAGAGAGGCGCTTGTCTCTGGTTTTATAATAAAAAGACAAAGGTATAATCTTCAGTGCAAACATGTAGGTCTTTTACAGTTTTTACAGCTCGTTTATTTTGATCCATTCTCTGCCTCTGCCACAAATGCATGTCTTAGTTATACGTCTTGGGTCTGTCACAAGAGTTAAAGAGTTAAATTGGCCCAAGGCCAAACTTAATTGCCGACCCCTGCACTATAGCGTGCCACGGACATATGTGCTCTAATGTACACCCATTCTAGTTTTGTACTGCATTGCGCTATGCAAAGCACCTCTGCTGCTGAAATGTGAATGTTAGATTAGATATAAATTGTGTATACAATCCCTACAGTGTGACAAATGTCAATGTTGCCATTTACAAAGGTAATTTCAACACTACAGCTCTTAATGTTTTCAATGAGGTCAAGTGGCATCTACTGTACCTTCCTATCATGTCAAAGTAGTACGAGTTCTGTTTACATACACACTACAACATCAATAATGGGTTCTGTTTACATACACACTACAACATCAATAATGGGTTCTGTTTACATACACACTACAACATCAATAATGGGTTCTGTTTACATACACACTACAACCTCGGTAGTATGAATTCTGTTTACATACACACACTACAATGTCAAAGTGAAGTAGGACAGTTTTCATGCAGTGGAGGAGTGCTCAAATAAATTATTCTGTAGAAATATGGGGAAACCTTTATTGCTGCACCATGGTAATAAGTCTTAGTAATAAGATACCAAATAAACACTCTTTTTGTGCTCTAATGCTCTCACTGCGAAATATGAATGTGGTTTTCATAGTGAGGTTCCCATAGCAACTGCCGGTGCCCGTTGCGCAGGTGACGCGTCTATTTTTTATTCTGATGTTCTTATGCGGAGCGCTATGTGTTGTGCATGTCTCTTCTTCTGATCCAACAGGGGAGAAGGTAATCATAGTCCAGCCCATACCTAGTCCTGGTTCAGAGGGCCCAGAGAGACCGCCTGTGGCCAGCCAGCCCATACCACTAGTCATGCCTCTGCCTCCTCCACCCGACCCCCAGACCAAGCCCCCCGTCAGTGGCCTGGCCGCTCTGGAGGACGTAGACTTCCTTGGCTCGGGTTCCGAAAACACTGGGGGAAAGTTACCGGAGTCGAAATGACACCGTAAGGGACCGCCTTCACTTGTGTCCTCATCCCGCTCCGTCTTGAGATCACCCCCTCCATCCTCCACCCTCCAGCATCGCGTCACTCATCCATGCTTGTCGACCATCAGTCTGTCTGTTTGCCTGTCTGCCTGCCTGCCTGTCCGTCCTGACTGAAGCGGAACTCCTGTTTTCCGTCCATCTCTGCTGTGCTTTCGCATCTTTTTTTTGAGAGCGTGTGTGATGTTGACGTGCCGGTCTGTGTGTGTGTCAACGTCTCTCTGTGCCACCCGCATGCCGTCAGTGTTGCATGAGGTCACCGTGCTCCGCTTGCTTCAGGTAACAGTGGATGAGTTGGATGACTTCACTTCAGCTTCTCCTGCACCCGTTTGTTCACTATTAGGAATTGCTTTGGTTGAGTTGGTAAGTATTTTGCGGTGGGGATTCCTTGGTCATTCCGGGTCATTCTCAAACCGGTCAAGTGTGTACTCTCACAAACTTTGACGGTGTAACTAACGTCTGTTTACAAACGCTCCCAGCTGCTAATCTCATTAACCAGGGCTGACTGGCAGTGTTTACTGCTTAATAACACTGTACTACCCTGTTACACCCTCAACATGGCGAGACGGGACATGCTGTTTGCTACTGTTTACTTTTGGTTTTGGTTTGGTTACTTCAGTAAACAGCCTGTGGACATGTTGGCCCATGTTGTAAATATCCTGTAGTTTGTTTACTAGGTATATTGGCCCATGTTGTGAACAGGCATCCCTCTGTAGAATCTCTGTCGTCAAACAGCCACCTCTAGGCGAAAAAGCGCCGTTTGGTATTTCACCTAGTTTACCTTTTCTGTTTGTCTAATGTGTGGGTTAGAGTTTAGTAACTTATAGTGTGGATTTCTCCCAACCTTTTTTGGCAGAGCCCGAGGTGTGAAGTACCAAGTTAGGCTATTTTGCTTCGAGGTCGTTGTTTAACGGCATTGCAGATTCTACCTAAGGTCGAGGCAGTAGATTTGTAATAGTAGATCTCTGAATTTAAAACCATCTGCCGTCGGTAGATATCTACTGGTCATGAGTCATGCATGCATCTCACAGACCTGTCTGTCTGTCATCCTCACAGACCTGTACTGTCTGTCTGTCTGTCATCCTCACAGACCTGTACTGTCTGTCTGTCTGTCATCCTCACAGACCTGTACTGTATGTCTGTCTGTCTGTCCTCATCCTCTCACAGACCTGTCCTGTCTGTCTCTGTCATCCTCACAGACCTGTCCTGTCTGTCTGTCTGTCCTCATCCTCTCACAGACCTGTACTGTCTGTCTGTCCTCAAGTTTCAAGTTTCTTTAATAGTTGTCATACAGAAGTACAGAATACTTTTATACAAAATGCTTCTTACTGTTACGCTCCAGAGACTGTGCTAGACAAGATAAGTATCAAATAACATAGTATAGCATGTAAATTAGAAGTAGAAAATGAGGTCACAGTGTTCAGTATAGACATATGTACAATGTTCGATGCAGAATAGACGTAACTGAGTTACCATATAATATACAATACTATGCAGTGTACTAATATACAATACTATATAGTGCAAAGCAGAAATGGATGAGGTACAATTTAGGTACAATTTACAGTAAGGTGTACGAGTTGTAGTGCAATCCTTTATCAATAAATATAAAGTGTGGGGAGTGGGTGCTACAGTGTGTTTGTTTAAAGTGAGTGTGTGCGTGTGGATGTGTGTGCTATGTGCGTTTGATGGTTGTTGTGTAGTGTTCATTGTTCGTTGAGCAGCCTGATGGCCTGGGGATAGAAGCTTCTTCTGAGTCTTTCTGTGCTCGCCTTGAGACTCCGGTATCGCTTGCCTGACCGCAGCAGTTCAAAGAGGCAGTTGTTCGGGTGACTGGAGTCCTTAATGATTCTCTTAGCCTTGCCCCTGCACCGCTTGTTGTAAATGTTCTGGAGGGTGGGGAGCCCCCCTCCAATTGTGCGTTCGGCTGAACGTGTCACTCTTTGTAGTCTGCTACGGTCTTGTGCAGTGCTATTCCCAAACCAGGAGGTGATGTTGCCAGTCAAGATGCTCTCTATTGTACATGAGTAGAAGTTCTTAAGGATCTTCTGACTGACTTGGAACTTCCTTAGGTGCCTGAGGAAGTAGAGGCGTTGTCGTGCCTTCTTCACAACACTGTCAATGTGTGTGGTCCATGTCAAGTCCTCGGATATGTGGGCTCCGAGGTACTTAAAGCTGTTCACTCTCTCAACCGGTGCCCCGTCGATGCTGAGGGGGCTGTAGTCCTTGACCCCCGACCTCCTGAAGTCCACAATCATCTCCTTTTGTTTTGCTGACGTTCAGGGAGAGGCTGTTTTCCTGGCACCATCCCGCCAGGACCTTGACCTCTTCCTCTCACAGACCTGTCCTGTCTGTCATCCTCACAGACCTGTCCTGTCTGTCTGTCTGTCCTCATCCTCTCACAGACATGTCTTGTTGTCGTTCTCTCCAACATCAACTCATACTACTCTACAAAACGTGTATTTCTTTTTACATTATAGGAGTATGTTTGAAAATGTTCAACTGAAGTACTGTGATTTAACTGAACAGTAACTGGTGTGTCTGTGACTCTGTCTGTTGGTGATCATGCCTCATCTGTCTCTTATAACTAACACCATGTACTCGTTTTTAGATTTTAGACAACCTCATGGTATTATTTGCTCTGTCGCTGGAATGTGCTTTGTAATTTTCTGTTGCACAATGGGTAGAGCAAGGCACTAACACTGCCAGGGTTAGGGGTTCCATTCCCTGTATAGCTCAATGGGTAGAGCAAGGCACTAACACTGCCAGGGTTAGGGGTTCCATATACAGTGCCTTCAATATAGTCTGTGCAGGTTAGATAACCACACATCACCAGAGGGTATGTGTGGAGTATCCTACTAGTTCAGCTAGTGAGCAGGTCACACTGTATCCTACTAGTTCAGCTAGTGAGCAGGTCACACTGTATCCTACTAGTTCAGCTAGTGAGCAGGTCACACTGTATCCTACTAGTTCAGCTAGTGAGCAGGTCACACTGTATCCTACTAGTTCAGCTAGTGAGCAGGTCACACTGTATCCTACTAGTTCAGCTAGTGAGCAGGTCACACTGTATCCTACTAGTTCAGTTAGTGAGCAGGTCACACTGTATCCTACTAGTTCAGCTAGTGAGCAGGTCACACTGTATCCTACTGGTTCAGCTAGTGAGCAGGTCACACTGTATCCTACTAGTTCAGTTAGTGAGCAGGTCACACTGTATCCTACTGGTTCAGCTAGTGAGCAGGTCACACTGTATCCTACTAGTTCAGTTAGTGAGCAGGTCACACTGTATCCTATTGGTTCAGCTAGTGAGCAGGTCACACTGTATCCTACTGGTTCAGCTAGTGAGCAGGTCACACTGTATCCTACTAGTTCAGCTAGTGAGCAGGTCACACTGTATCCTACTAGTTCAGCTAGTGAGCAGGTCACACTGTATCCTACTAGTTCAGTTAGTGAGCAGGTCACACTGTATCCTACTAGTTCAGCTAGTGAGCAGGTCACACTGTATCCTACTAGTTCAGTTAGTGAGCAGGTCACACTGTATCCTACTGGTTCAGCTAGTGAGCAGGTCACACTGTATCCTACTAGTTCAGTTAGTGAGCAGGTCACACTGTATCCTACTAGTTCAGCTAGTGAGCAGGTCACACTGTATCCTACTAGTTCAGCTAGTGAGCAGGTCACACTGTATCCTACTAGTTCAGTTAGTGAGCAGGTCACACTGTATCCTACTAGTTCAGTTAGTGAGCAGGTCACACTGTATCCTACTGGTTCAGCTAGTGAGCAGGTCACACTGTATCCTACTAGTTCAGTTAGTGAGCAGGTCACACTGTATCCTACTAGTTCAGTTAGTGAGCAGGTCACACTGTATCCTACTAGTTCAGTTAGTGAGCAGGTCACACTGTATCCTACTGGTTCAGCTAGTGAGCAGGTCACACTGTATCCTACTAGTTCAGCTAGTGAGCAGGTCACACTGTATCCTACTAGTTCAGTTAGTGAGCAGGTCACACTATCCTACTAGTTCAGCTAGTGAGCAGGTCACACTGTATCCTACTAGTTCAGCTAGTGAGCAGGTCACACTGTATCCTACTAGTTCAGTTAGTGAGCAGGTCACACTGTATCCTACTAGTTCAGTTAGTGAGCAGGTCACACTGTATCCTACTGGTTCAACTAGTGAGCAGGTCACACTGTATCCTACTAGTTCAGTTAGTGAGCAGGTCACACTGTATCCTACTAGTTCAGTTAGTGAGCAGGTCACACTGTATCCTACTAGTTCAGCTAGTGAGCAGGTCACACAGAGCTTCGTATTCCCTGCAAATGTGTAATTTTGTTTTTGCAAACCTGCCGAAGTTGGTTTTCCTGTGGGGTCATACTAAAGATGCACTAATGGCATTATAAATAGCTTTGGACAAGTGTTCACCAAATGTCCTATAGATTGTTATACAGTATTATAGATGATATACTCTTTGCTAAACCCTGTTGCTTTGTTTCTATGCTGCACCCTGATGGACGGACGGATGGATGGATGGATGTGTGTACTGTATGATGTCATCGTCTCCTCCTTCAGGAAAGTGAGAGTGTGGATGAGCCTCGACAGCCGGGGGCAGGTAGGTGACATACTAGTGTACTAGAGTCTATAGTATATCATCTATCTGACAGTCTATTGTCTAGTAACTAGACAATAGACTGTCAGATAGATGATATACTACATATTAGAATGGCAGGTAGGTCACATACTAGTGTACTAGACAATAGACTGACAGGACAAGTATATGACAAACTAGTGTACTAGATACTAGACTGACGGGTAGGTGACATACTAAGGTGTAGACTACCACATGCCTCCTCCGATACATGTGGAGTCGAAACATTTAAATTGGGTGGCGCAGTGGACATTGCGCTCGTCACCAACGCATGAGACACCGGGTTCGACTCCGGCTGTCGGCGTTGCCTCCGGCTTGGGCCGGCCGTCATACTAAAGGCCCTCCCATAGTCGAGCAGACTGTACACAGCAACTCCGCGGAGGTCCGCGCGGACTCAAAGGGAGTCAAAGCAGACCCACAGCAGAGTGCAAAGTGCGAAGCGCCTATTTTCTGACGCGCGGACGTCCGCTGAGATCAAAAGCTCAAAGAGTCCGTGCGGACCTCCGCGGAGTCTGCTCTGTGTACAGTCTGCTCGACTATGGGAGGGCCTTAACTCAATTGGCAGAGTTAGCGGGTGGAAGTCGATGGGTGGTAATCTGGACGTTGTGGACAGAGACTCCTACAGGTCGGTTGGGGGACGCCTGCACAGCAGAGACAGGAAAATGGCGGGGGTAGTGTGAGCCTCCCATACGTTACACCTCGCCAAATGAGAGTCCGCGCTGGCAGGTGAAAAGATGTGACAGGCTGCCTCCACATGTATCGGAGGAGACATGTGATGCAAGGCTTCTATCCTCCCTACAACCGGCCAGTGGGGGGCATATACGAGCAACGTTCAATACAGCGGAGGGAAGAATTGGCTGTATTTTCTCCCATCCCAATTTTAGTCGTTATGCCAATTGCCCCCTCCCCTTCCTGGTCGTTGCGCGCATTTGCCCCCTACTTGCCGGTCTAGGGAGCCCTGAAGTCTATCATATGCTTCCTCCGATACATAGGAGACAGCCAGCAGCCTCTTTTCACCTGACAGCGAGGACTCTCATTGGGTGAGTGTAACGCGTGGGAGGATCACACTACCCTCACCAGTTCCTTCCCTTGCTGTGCAGGCGCCCTGACCGACCTGTAGGAGTCGCTGTTTACAACGCCCAGGATACCACCCACCGGCTTCCCACCCGCTGACACTGCCAATTGTGTCAGTATGACGACCGGCCAAGCCGGAGGCACCGCTGACAGTCGGATTCGATACCAGTGTCTCTGCGGTGGTAGACAGACGCTTAGTCCGCTGCGCTACCTGGCCGCCCAATGCATTTACATTTTAAACTCAAAATGTCATACAACCGTGATTTTTGTTGTATTTTGGGTGCATGTTGATTGTGCACCTTTTTTGACAATGTACAGACAACAAGGGTAAGCTTGTTCAGCTAGGCTAGGGATGGAGGTTATTGGCAGATTTTGACCCTGACATTAATACATCTGGAGATAAAAAAAAACATGTTTGGTTACAGCAGGGTACATAAGTATATATGGAGATAAAAACATGTTGGGTTACAGCAGGGTATAGTATATATGGAGATCCACCTCCACTGAACGTGACGTCACCCGAGCCATGGTTGATTGATTGAAAACTTTATTAACAGATTGCAGAATGGGTACAGTACAGCTCATACATACAATTGTTAAGGGGATGCAGACCAGATAAAGTCTTTCGTCTTGTTTACATCAGGGTCTCCCATTTTCAATTCATCATGGTTCTGAGCTTGATCGCCGTCAACACAAAGGAGGACCAGATTGAGGCCAGTTGACTGGGTCTGGTGAGCGATGGATACTGTGGGTGTGGCTTGCATAACAGCCCCAGTCAACCACTGTTGTCAAACCTGGTCAGTGATTGGTGCATTGAGTAAAGTTCTTTCAGCGGGCATCTATTGGTGCCAGAGCCGTCCAATAGGAAAAGCAAGACACTGAAGCCAGTAAGAGATCAAACGTACTGTGACTTGACCAGCATACAGTAAAGAAACAGAAGGTCAATATATAGCCTGCTGCATGATAGGTTAAGATAAATCTGTATTCAAATGCAGTGTTTGACCCGAGGAATCTGTGTGATAAAGCCTGAACCCCTCCTGTTCAGCCTGTACATAAATGACCTGCCTTCTGTCTGCTTTGGCTCCCTAGTCCAGATGTACGCGGACGACAGTCAGTTATGGCCCATGGGGACATTAACGTGTGTTGTCGGACCTTACAAATCATTTTGATTTGATTTTGATGTATGTACATGCCAAAAACAAAGCAGAAGCGGCAAGAGTACTTAACACAACCATGATGCAGGTAGTTCAATGGCTCACTGACTGTTGCCTCCACCTGAATGCATAGAAGACCATCTGTATGTTCTTTGAAAAAATATCATCTAATACACCTGATCCAGATGTTTTTGCTGCTGGAGAGAAGCTCCCAAGTGGTGACCAAATGTAAATATCTTGGAATCATCCTAGATTGCAACCTCACATTATAAAAAAAAAAAGAAAAAGTGTCTGAACATTGAAGCAGCAACACTGTACTTGCAATGCCATCATCATGTCACACCTTACGTACTGTATTACCAGCTGGACCCAGGCCTGTAAAACAACTCTAGCACCCATTAAATCTGTCTACAAACAGGCTCTGAAGGTTCTGGACCAGAAGCCTATCCGTCACAACCACTGCAATATCCTTGACAAGCATGCCCTCTTGAGCTGGGACAACATCATGAAGTTAACTGATGCCTGGTCTTTAAAATCCTCCATGGTCTTCTAGCCCCACCTCCACTCTGAGCAGCAGGTTCACCTGAACTGTTGTACCGGGTGATTTGGCTGTTCCACTAAGGAAAAGCACATTTGGCCAGTCAGCCCTCTCCGTGAGAGCTGCTAAGACCTGGAACTCCATACCAATTTACATCCGCAATATTGAAACACACAGATCATTCAAACACAATCTCAAAACATGGTTAAGAAATAACTACACATGGGAACACAACAGCCCTTCAGAACCCCAACCCTGTCTGCTTGCTTGCCCACATGTACATGTATGATCGTGTGTACCTAATATGTCGTGTCATTGTCTGTACATATTTTGCATGATGTGTTTTTAACCTGTTCTTAACCCTTTCACTGCCACACGACAGAAGGTTAACCCTTTACTATCGCACAACCGACGGCAATGCTCCATCATTAGCTCCGCATCCGTGGAGCTAATGATGCTAATGATGGAGCATCGCCATCGGTTGTGTGATAGTAAAGGGCTAACCTTCTGTATTGTCACAGTGAAAGGGTTAACCGGCTGTCGTGTGGCAGTGAAAGGGTTAATTAACTGTCATATATATATGTTATGCTTTATTTATTAGCTGCTTTTTAACCAGGCCCAGGGACAACAGTTGATAAATGTGCTTTGGCTAACACTGTCTCACACGTTTAAATAAAGCCTAAACTGAATGAAGAAGTGTATACATGTATTATTCTCTTGAGGAAATATTGGAGGTACAGTAGATGTTTAGCCCATTGCTTGCAGCCGTCATAATAGATTAAAACCATGTAGGGATTGGAGCAAGCGTTGCTTATGATCATGGTAGTACATGTACACGCATTCAGGGTTTGGACATCCAGGGTTGTCCGAGAACAACCTTCTGGGTCTGCTTTCATGTTGTAGGTCTCTATCTTTTATTGAATTTTTATATCTGGGACATTCTCTGATACCAATGCTTTATTTTAGTCTGGTAGTTTTCACTGCTCTCTTCTATTGTATGGATCTTTCTCCCACTCTCAGTCTCTTGTCTCTCTCCCTCCCACTCTGTCTCTTTGTCCCCCCCCTCTTTCTCCCTCCCACTCTCAATTAAATTCAATAGGCTTTATTGGCATAACATTTGACATGTGTTGCCAAAGCACAATAATTACTGTCTCTGTTTCTCTTTCTCTCCATCTCTCCATCAGGAGTGCGATGCCCTATCGTGATCCAGCCGCATTCCACCGCAGCCAGCGCCCCAGATGCCCAGCAGCCCATCCCCATGCCCCAGCCCTGACCCACCTTGCCCTGCTCTGTCTACCTGCCAGACGGCACCCCTGAGGCAGCCACCAGGACCACCCTGAGCCCCCTTCCTGAAGCTCGGCTCACAGATGTCCCTTCAAAACAACTAGCCAATTAGATGGCTATAGGTTAGCTGTCCATCGTCCATCAGTGGAAGTCCCTCCCTTTTTCCAGCTAGCCAATCCAAGCCGGGCTAAGTAGCAGTTTGTCTGTTGCTAAGCTGGTTGCCTGTTCTCTCCCTCCCTCCATTTCTCCTTCCAGCTTGCCAATAAGCCCCGCCAACAGGCTAGTTCTGACTGGGCAAGCTGTTGCTTGTGGCCAGGCGAGCTGTCAATCATCCACACCAGGACTTCTTATCAGCCTGTGTCAGTCAGTCCATACCCCCCCCTCTCTAAGGCTGTGACACAGGTCTGACCAATAGGAGGACAACAGGAAGTGACCTAAAGGCACGGAACCTTTTAATAACTTGTTAGTTGCGAGTATGATGAGGCCTGACTGAGCTCATCTCTCAACCATCTTTCTTGCTCTCTTTATCTCTCTCTTTCTCTTCCTCTGTTGCCCCTCGCGTCTCTCTGTCTCTCTCCCTCCGTCAGGGTGTGTATATGGGTGCCCCACCCAGACAGTGGTGTGTGTGGGACTGGTCCCTGCGTGCTGTGGTCGGGGCCGCCCTGTGGAACTTCAAGTCTGATTGACAGTGTGTGTTTTAACTAAGCATTTCATGGTCTGAGCCAAAACCTGGAGCCTGGGACTACAGTGTGGATCAGGAGCAGAGAAGAAAGGCTTCCTTCCCCTAATGTGCATGCAATACACCCACATGCATGCCCCCTACTGTACAGCACACACACATGCACTGTCTATTTCAACATCTCCTATTACACACACAAACACAGTCTTCAAAGGACAATGAAACAAAACAAAACAATATCAGTGAAGCCTGTGGATGAGAAAAAGTAAACTCACATTTGATGTTAACAGGAAAATCCATGTACATTTCAATCTACATTGTTTGGAGATGGGAAAATCCATATACATTTCAATCTACAGTATATTGCCAGTTTGTAATATGCGCCATTTTATATTTTGTACCAGTCACAGTGACCGTATGTTAGACCAAAGCCCAAACGCCCCGTTTCACAAGCCAAGATGCCCCGTTTCACCTGCCAAACACACGAGGAATCAGTGAAATATATTGTGTATTTAAAAGATAAGGTCGGTGATGTAATTGAAAAGCATTTTCCTGTTGTGAACATAGTTTACGAAAGGACCAAAATACATTTCCTCTACTTACAAGCATGGTCCGTCCAGCCAACCCCAGATTATAGCTCATGTCCAGAAGTCAAAGAACTCTATTGTCACAGAGACGTACTGCTGTCGTCAGTATAAGTCGTCATTGCGATGAACACGGGCGGTGAACGTCTTCCTGGAACTATTATGAAGTAGCAGGGATCGCTTCAGAAGTACCATATTGTGTCCATTATAACACAGGACTTCTTTCCTAGAAAGAAATCTGAAAAGGGGGTATTGTTTTATTTATTTTAAAAGTCATACATTCACAACAACAGATGTGTCTTGAGTGCTGAGAAACTGCCATCTAGCATGGGAAATGGCAATGAAAATGTTTTGGATTATTTTCTCCCGCCGACTGTCGAGCAGCCAAGTAATATGTTTGAAGATAATGTAATGTTTGAAGAGTCAAATACAATTATTTTCTTTTATAAAAATAAGATTTGGTCTTCAAAAAAAGTATTTTTCCAAAAATGAGTCTTGAAACCAATGCGGTAGTACCAGTTCAGGCAGATTAGAAGGAATCACTTGTCAGTTTTTGACCAGCAGTGGAGTTCTATGACTTCTGGATACTAGCTATGATCTGGTGTGTGCTGGACTTGTAAGTCGGCGGAAAACCATCGTAGGTTCTTGTCCTTTCGTGAGCTATGTTGACGATGGGAAAGAAGAAGAATGACTGCTGCCTTTTATCTGTTTTTTTTAAGCAGCGTGTATCATCATATGCACTCTGTGCACTGTCATACTGAGGTGCAGGTCAGGTCTGTCTTATGTGGGGTTAAAGACGGCTCACCAGACCCACGTCACGTTGTGGGATGAGTAATTCACAAAGCAGGATTAGCAAGTTTATACTTGAAATATTCAACTAGGTCAGGTTTAGCAGTGTGATTCAGTCCATATTGATAATATTATGAACAAAATATCACACGTTGTTTAGTGAACATTATTGAGCCAACTGCATTTTCTTGCTTTGTGAAATGCCCATCCGTATTACGGAAGCGTATTGCTGCCACACCAGGGGGGAAAAAAAATCCGTATCTTGATAACTTCTTGTTTTAACATAAAACGTTTCACGTTATAACGTGATAACTTCTTGTTATAAGATAAAGGTTTCACGTTATAACTTCTTGTTTTAACATAAAACATTTTTTTTTTTTCCTGGTGTGGCAGCAATACGCTTCCGTAGTATGGACTTACTATACACTTAATGTAAAATAATTTTATCATTTCATTGACCATTGCTTTTTTGGTGAGGTACCCCTTTAAAGTAAATTCAGCCTGAATGACACCTTGTTATTGTTAACACTCATTGAAACCAAGAGGCACCATTAGCAGCTACTTGCAGGTCATATAATGTGGAGGCGTCTCTTCCAGCTGTATTTGTGCTTTCATTCTAAAGCCCTTCATCCCTCTACTGTGTTGTCTAGATAGAATGAGAGAATCTGAACTAGATTAATATGAAGAGCATGGGTCAATGTCGTCACATTGGAAGATGTCCTCCCTCGTTACCACTGGGAGAGTGGTACCACTGGGTTACCATTGTAAGAGGTAGTGTTTCTCAGTGCTGAAGAACTTCATTGAGAACGTTGGGCCTGTGACCAATCCTCTTAATATTATTCTAGTTTAGAATGTTGGGCCTGTGACCAATCCTCTTATTATTCTAGTTTAGAATATTGGGCCTGTGACCAATCCCCTCATTATTATTCTAGTTAGGAACGTTGGGGCTGTGACCCATCCTGTTCTTATTATTCTAGATTAGAACATTGGGGCTGTGACCCATCCTCTTATTATTCTAGATTAGAACATTGGGGCTGTGACCCATCCTCTTATTATTCTAGATTAGAACGTTGAGGCTGTGACCCATCCTCTTCTTATTATTCTAGATTAGAACGTTGGGGCTGTGACCCATCCTGTTCTTATTATTCTAGATTAGAACGTTGGGGCTGTGACCATCCTCTTCTTACTATTCTAGATTAGAACGTTGGGGCTGTGACCATCCTCTTTTTACTATTCTAGATTAGAACGTTGGGGCTGTGACCCATCCTCTTATTATTCTAGATTAGAACGTTGGGGCTGTGACCCATCCTCTTCTTACTATTCTAGATTAGAACGTTGGGGCTGTGACCCATCCTCTTATTATTCTAGATTAGAACGTTGGGGCTGTGACCATCCTCTTCTTACTATTCTAGATTAGAACGTTGGGGCTGTGACCCATCCTCTTATTATTCTAGATTAGAACGTTGGGGCTGTGACCCATCCTCTTATTATTATTTTAGAATCTGAACAGCAAACATCATGTTGACTGATGCTTGATTGTAGGGCTGAGCAGTAAACTGGCCAAAATGTCATATAACAATGTCTTATTTCTGTCAGCATAGTGATATTTTGGTTTTCCCAGTACAAATTATGATGTGATGTGTTAAAAAAATATATATATAATTGGGTACTTTTTATAGCAGTATTATGGTTTCATTCAAGGAAATCTGTTGGATCATTTGCATTACATTCGTTTATTTTTTTTTATATATATATTTCTTTTTATATATAATACTGCTGCAATGTCCAATTTCTACATGGATTGGATCCATGACCATATGCTTTTTTCAAATCCAGTATACCTCCCAGCCCTACTTTATAGGAATACTTAGAAAGCACGGTGACACCTACCACCAAAGATGATTCATAGATTGAGACAATCCTACTTCTGAAGGTTTCTGTTCCTACAGCTGCCTGCTGTAGAGGTTCCTTCACTTCCTCATCCGTGTTCCCATCCTTGTTTTTTCAAAACGTCTCTGTGATGATGTCATAGTACAGTTTCACTTAAACCACATTTCTTTGAATCTTAAAGGGACAGTTAAATTTTTTTTAATATCAAGTGGTATGAAATGTAGTACCACCATTAACCAGTATACCAGTAGTATAACCATTAGCTGACTTACTGAGTCCCATAGTCAGAGCTGGGTTCCGAACAAACCGGGAAGCTTCAGACGACCAGCATGTGGCATCTTGAAACTAAAACGTTTGAATCCACACCACAACATGCAGACAAAGGTTTTAACCATCCACAACAGAAAACGGCGGTCCTCATGCATTTCCTATGCTTCATTCTTCTCTCAGACTGATGTGATGTCTAGCCCCAATCCTTATGGACTTACTACACACTTATGTATACAAACTACCCTTTTAAAGGGACACTTCACCAAAAAGAACAATGCTGATTTATTTTGCACATAATTTCACACACATCCAAAAAACACTAAACCGTTTTACACACATTCATTTAGTTTGACAGCACAGAGTAAATTAGTTTGAATATGGCCCCCAGTGATGTCATCTGGGATATTGGATCCTTGTTTTGCGTTAATTACAGCACCATGAAATTATGTAAATGAAACAATAGCAATACCTTGTCTTATAGAGACTGCTACCTTATAATTTCATTGAGCTGTACTTTGATCAAATTGGCATTGTTGAAGTGGCCCTTTATACCAGGGGATAGAGTGGTGAAGTGGCCCTTTATACCAGGGGAAGTGGCCCTTTATACCAGGGGATAGAGTGGTGAAGTGGCCCTTTATACCAGGGGAAGTGGCCCTTTATACCAGGGGATAGACTGCCTCTGTGTGGTTTCTCACATAGTAGCCACGACAGTTCACGCCACATAGAAGTACATATTGCCGGCGTGTTCTACTCTACACAGGGTTCAACTAATGGTACTCGTCTACAAGGGCTTTTCTAAGGTCTTGTGTGTTGTAACATAGGGGTATAGGTTTACAGGATTCGTTAGGGTATGGGGGATGGGCCAGCTATTATTATTGACATAATCAGTTGCCAGGCAGACGGTAAATAGTTAGTTGTAGAGTCTTGACTTGCCCCACCACACCTTCATATTGCGTTTGCGTGGTCTTCGTGAACGCTGATGGTTCCGAGCTGGCAAACTTCATGGCACCTTTAGTTTTGTCCGACCATTATCAAAGTGAATTATTAAACATAACCCATAATAAAGTTATTATTAAACATACCCCATAACAAAGTTAATATTACACATACCCCATAACAAAGTTAATATTACACATACCCCATAACAGTTAATTATTCGAAACACAGAAACTATGTCTTTAAGCCACTACTGTTTAACGAGTTGATGATGATGTTTTCTACTGCACACTACCAAAAATATTTGGTTTTGATTGTGACTGAACGAGCGGCGTCCAGTCAAAGTGCATAACGTCGCAACATTTCCCTGACTTTCCGACATAGTTTATCTGACCTGGTAGCTTGAAGCCTTTTTACAACGCATCGCCGTTTCCGGGTTCCCGTTTTGCGCTCTGATTGGCCAGGTCATGTGACATGAGCGCCAATCGTGGGACGGCAAGTTTCTACACTGGTTAAGCTTAGGCACTCTTCGAAGTTGGTTAAGGTTAGAGTTTGTCTTAAAGCGTGATGGCAAGTTCTTTCGCCGGTTAAGCTTAGGCACTAATTTCGAAGTTGGTTAAGGTTAGAGTTTGTCTTAGAGCATGGCGATAGAACGCCAGGTAGTTTGCAGGCTGGGCGACGCGGAAATGGGCAAACACGCTATTGGGCGCACATGTCACATGACCTGGCCAATCAGAGCGCCGGAAACGCGGATGTGTTGTAAAAAGGCTACACGCGACCTGGTAGACCGTTCACCTGATTGATTGATTGAACATTTTATTAAACAGATTTAATTTAATAGATTAATTAATTTATTAACAGATTGCAGAATGGGTACAATTCAGTACACACAAAAATTGTTAAGGGGATGCAGACCAGAGAAAGACTTTCGTCTTGTTTACATCAGGGTCCCCCATTTTCAATTCATCATAACATATATGACATACATGACATACAGATAGACAGTACTGCTACATCTAGACATTTATGACATACCAACTGCTATGGCTGACCTCGTAGACCAATCACCTGCTACGTCCGGGTTGGAAACGATATACTCAATGCCACATGAATGTGGTAATACTAATAGTTATGGTGAAGCAGACGTGACAAAATACTGTGGTCGGTTGAATAGGAGCCTGTTGCCTGTGAGAGGAGTCTTAACGTGAGGTCTGGAGAAGAGCTCAGGGGTCAAATGACCAATCACGCTCCAGTTCCTCTTGACATCTTAACTGATCACAGACCTGCTGCTGCGGGGTCTAAACTCACTGGAATCGGCGTTCTTGCTCTGAGATAGGAAAGCACCGAAAACCGATATCACTTTTCCACACAGAGTCCTACACTTTCAATATGGGGCCATTGCCGCTGAACATGAGAGACTCACATCGGTTTGGGGTCATTAGACAAAAACTATTAAAGGTGCTGTAAGTGGTATTTTTTGGTTAAAATATGTGCTAAATAGCTCTACATTCCAACAGCCATCACTTATATAGAGTGTTGGTCAGTAACATGGGTTTCCCAGTCCCTTCGCTCTGCAATAAACACAAAATAATTTTCTGGTATCCCGTTCTCACTTTATCCAATCAGGAGAGAGAACCCTAGATATTTTAACTTATTTCAAGAAATCTTGCCATGCCAAATTTGCTTACTGCACTAGTAGATTATTTTACTTGTTTCAAGGTCACATTTGCTTAAAACTAGTTTTTAGTTATTTTTGTAGAAATACCATTTTTGTAGTGTGGAGTTCTCTCTCCTGATTGGATAAAGTTGGAATGGGATACCAGAACATTTGTTCTCTGTATACTGCAGAGCGGAGGGACTGGGAAACCCATGTTACAGACCACACAATCTATATCAGTGACGCATGTAGACCACTTATTTGAGCAAATCTGGTCACTTTGCTTCGATTTCTGACAGACTAACTACACAGTGGTATCAGATTATAGTATTGCATGGCCACTTGCCAAATATTCTCTGATACCGATTATTATTTTAGCCTGGTATCAGACCAATACCAAAATACCAGTGTCCGTATCGGTGCATTCCTACTCTTGAGATACTAGGTAAATATGGGTAGTTGATTTTGTAGTATTGAATTTTTATTTTAGCTCCGTTGTTGAGGGTTTAAGCAGAAACATATAATTTTCAATATTATAAATTGTCACTGGAATGATCTGCACCTCTCGTCTGCTTTTCTGTCTTCGCCGTATCTAAACCCTCACTCCTCAATAGCCAAAAACCTTCTAGAAAATAACCTATTATTCCAAGTCTGTGATTTTTTTTTAAATTTTTATTATTATTTTTGAAACCAGGATAAACCAGTGCATTTGAAATGTAAACGTACGGCCATAGAGCATTGGAGTTATTATTATTATTTTTTTTATTATTTTCTAATTCTTAGAAATGCTGTAAATAAGTATCATAAAATGATAGTGTCACATCGTGCAAAATAAGGGTTGTTCCCAGAATCCTTGTTGTGAATGGAAATGTTTTAAGAATCAATGTGTGTTTAATATGTACATTTCCTTTTTTTCTTTGTCAAAAAGCAGAACTGGGTGAAAGGCAGTGTATTTGGCCTCTTGCTGAACTTTAATTCTCCCTTTTCAGAAGTGGGAACTCTTTTACAACGAAAAGCTTTCAATTAACATCTCACAAGGTTTGGGATATTTTTAGAAGCCTGTCCTATTGAACACTAATCAAATGTTCTTTTCTAATTCAAAAAGTTCACACAATGGTATTTTTGTTTCTGAGAGATGTGACTATCTTCTGTTAGCATCTCGTTAGCAATGTTAGTTGATGTACCAGGTGTGATGTGGGGAACTTGCTGGAAAAAAAGCAAATATGAAAGAAAGTAAATATACTCCCAAGTAAATGGGGTATGAGACGTGTAGTAGTAACAATAGCAGCAGTAGTAGTATTAGCAATAGTATTAGCAGTAGTATGAAACTTGAAGCAGCATCGTTATATATGTCAGGTCCTTGGCCTCCTGTCAATCTTTGTGTGAAGTTTCATCCAAATCGGATCAGAAGAGGCTTGATCACTGATCAATAGGAAAGGCTTGTGAAAATCGTGACTGTTCCCTTTTAAATGTTATTGTTCACAGCTTGCAGTCAGATGGACAACTTGAAAAAGATGTTGAAATAACACAAGATGTTTATCCCTAAAATATATACACACGCATGTAATAAATACTAAATACATTATGCATGTAATAAAACTAAATACATATGCATGTAATAAATACTAAATACATACACATTTAATAACATGATAAAGGGATGGTTCGGATTTTTATTACATTAAGTGGTATGAAAGACCAGTAATGCAATGACTATATAGCATCAAACATTCGCTTATTCAAGCCCGTGGTCGGGAGTTCTTCTCTGAGCAAACCACAGAAAATATAACAAGGATTGATCATCACGTCAGAATACCAGCATTTTATGCTCTGCTTGGTGTCAGACTTTGGTGCCAGTTCTATTTAAGCCTGTATTAAAATTCAAAATATACAAGCTATCTGAGGAAATATACATCAACCAATATGTCAAATGTTAACTAGTTAACAGAGCAACAATATGCCGAAGATTCTGACATCCGAGGTAATAACCTGTTTAAATGACTGGTCATAAACGAGGAGACTGCTGATCCCATTAAATTCAATGTCTGCTGAACTGAAGGTTTCCACACTTGGCACCAATGTATATTCACGTGCTAGACGATGACCCCTCTGTTAGATATTGATTACTTACTTTCAAGAATCAACTCCGTATTTAAACAGGAAACTTGATTTAGTTCTCCGATATAGTGCACGCACACTAGCCTTGCTCTCAGCTACACCTCTAGTCTGGGGTGAACGCGCAGCGTCCGCTCCTATGACGTAACCAGTGTGGGACGTCATTGATTGATTGATTGATTCAGTACACAACACCCTCCTCCTTTGATAGTTTCCTTGGAGTGGACCAGAAAGCTTCAGACACTGGGTTGCATAACATACATGTGTTAATCCACATCACAACATGCAGACAAAAGTGTTGAGTATCCACAGCGACTGACGTGATGTCTTGGAACACGGCCCCGGTGCACAGTCACCTTGTCACACTGGGACTTGTTGCAAGACATCACAACGGTCTGAATCGAGCAGAGGAAATGCAGGAGGACCACTGTTTTCTGTTGTGGATGGTTTAAACGTTTGCCTGCAGGTTGTGGTGTGGCTTAACACCTTTTTTGTTTCCAGACCCTGTTGGCTAACTGTCTGAAGCCTCCTGGTTCCGTCGGAACCCCACCAGAACTCCCACCACCACAACACTCAGCGAGTGAGCTAATGGCTATGCATCTATTCCACTACCGACACGTAACTTAATGTAAAAAAAAATTAGGGTAAAGACATTCAACTGTCCTTTTATTCTTTATTTTTTAGCCTTTATTGCTTTACCAGGATAGGCCCGTCACAGAGCAAGGATGGGAGAAGACATGGGGGGGAAGACATGCGGCAAAGGTCTCCGGGAGTCGAACCTGGGACGTCCGCGTTGCACTGCGCCACCCTGCCTTTTTAATAGTGACACAATAAATAAAAAAAGAATATTCCAACACATCTATGCGTTTCATGAGGGGCACCACATCCTGTGGGATTTCAACACATCTTTTATTTTTTTTTAAACAAGAATGTTCAGAGTGAATAGTAGAGAATTAGAATTCAGCACAGAGTATAGACTCCTAGTGTGTCAGTCAGTCGAGGGCTTGTCTCAATCTCACCACTACTCCTACTGAAGGGGACCGTTCTGTGACCGAAGTGAGTCAGGATGCTTTTTCTTTCATGCAAGTGTCATTGTCGACCATGGCTCATCGTGGACTTAATGTGTATTTATAAGACGAAATCCAAACTAATAAAAAAAAAGGGGGATTTTATAACTTATTGTCCCTTAGTGTGTGTCATTGTGCTCCTGAGTATGTGCACGTATGTGTGTATCTGCATGCACCTGATTTGAAGTTGTCAGAGGATTGATTGATTGAAAATTGTATTAACAGATTGCAGAATGGGTACAATACAGTACAGCTCAATACACACAATTGTTAAGGGGATGCAGACCAGAGAAAGACTTTCGTCTTGTTTACATCAGGGTCCCCCATTTTCAATTCATCATAACATATATGACACACACATGACATACAGATAGACAGTACTGCTACATCTATACATTTGACATACCAGATCTACAAATACAGTACTGTTTGTGATACAAAAATAGTCTAAAAAAGAGCATATACATTTGACGAAGAAACTGTACATTGGAGGTGGGTGGGGTGGAAACTGTACATTGGAGGTGGTTGGGTGGGTGGGTAGGCGGGGTGGGGTAACTGTACATTGGATTATCCACGAAACCTTACTTGGTCCCAAGAAGAGGGTCTTGTGTATTATTGGGTTTAATAGGACATTTACTGTACATTGGAGGGGGTTGGGTTTGGACATTTACAGGGGCCAGTTTTGAATTGCAGTCTCCCGTAGGTGCTCTTTGAGAGTGGTTATGAAAGTGGGTAGTGATTCACATTCCTTTACGTGGGTAGGGCGTTCCACATTGATATATGTGGCATAATTGCTAAACGTGTTTTGTCCTTTGTTTGAGCCGAATCTGGGTATCACATGATTTGTGGAGCTCCCTCTGGTGTTGTGGTCGTGGTATTCACTGACCTTTGGAAAGTAATTTACATGTACATGGGTACCTTAGTTATGTAGTGTATCTTGTAGACCAGGCCCATTGCAAGCTAGGATGTAAGCTAACTGTACTGTGATAATACACGAGTGCCTCTTTCATTTGATTCACTGTGTAACTCTGTTAACATCTGTAGTTATATGTTATAGCAGATAGTTTTCTGTTAAGAGTTAACGCAAAATGTGCAGATATAACTACCATTAAAGCACAAGGACTTGTTACAGAACCTAAAGAAATAAACGCGACATTCAAAGAGTTCTACTCCAACTTGTATAAATCAGAAACGACCTTCGATCAAAACAAAATGGACACATATCTTAATCAAATTAACCTCCCTAAACTTTCAGAGGATGACGCTAAACAGTTAGAAACACCGATCACACTAGATGAACTTAGGGAGGCCATATCTGAAATGCAAAGTGGTAGGGCTCCTGGAAGAGACGGTATCCCACCAGAAATGTACCTCTCTTGTTGGGACATAATTGGACCCTTATTACTAAATATGATTTTATACTCAGTCAATGAGGGGAACTTCCATAAACACGACAATATTGCACTCATAACAGTCCTCCTTAAAAAAGACAATGACCCCACCGAGTGCGGTAGTTATAGACCCTTAAGCCTCCTCGGAACCGATATCAAACTGTACTCTAAGGTATTAGCCATCAGACTACAAAAGCACATGACGTCTTTAATTCATCCGGACCAAACTGGCTTCATAAGAGGCCGCTTGATCACTGATAACATAAGACGATTACTACACGTACTAGATGCTAACAAGGACGACACCACACCTAAGGCGATGCTGTCCCTGGATGCAATGAAAGCTTTTGACAGGTTGGAATGGTCGTATCTATGGGCAGTATTAGAAAGGATGGGGTTAGGAAAAGGATTCATTGATATGATTAAAGTATTATACAAAGACCCATCGGCCATGATTACAACAGGTACAATCACCTCCGAAATCTTTCCGGTATCACGTTCTTCCAGACAAGGTTGCCCTCTTAGTCCCGGACTATTCGATCTATCATTAGAGCCTTTAGCACAATATATAAGACAATCCCAATCCATAGAACCAATCGTAATCAAGGGCACACAACATAAAATTAGTTTATATGCGGACAACGTAATACTGTTCATGCAAAACCCCAACACCGCATTGCCTCATCTTCTCAAGCTGATTGAGGACTTTGGAGATTTATCGGGATTTAGGATAAATTGGCCGAAGTCCTCCCACTTAACGCCCCTGCAAAAAGAAATATAACCCTCCCAGAAGAGATACCGATGGTAAAACACTTTAGATGTTTGGGAGTTGAAATATTCCCTACCATAAGCCAAACGGTGAAGCACAATTACGTAAAAATCCAAAACAAAATCAAATAAGACCTTGACAGGTGGTCAAAACTCAAAAACTCAGTACAGGCACGGGTATCAATAGTTAAGATGGACGTCCTACCTAGAATCAACTTCTTCAGCTCAATGCTACCGTTACCCCCTCCAGAGGGTTACTGGAAAGAATTACACTCCTCCACATACAAATTTATTTGGAATAACAAACCACCACGTATAAAAAGATCCACCGCACAGAGAAACAGAGCAGACGGTGGTATGGCATTTCCAGATTTCTACCACTATTTTAAGGCGTACACTTTAAGACCACTGACAACATGGTTTGATCCCCAAGCATCAGTATCCTGGAGAAATTTAGAAGAAAATATAGTAGCTCCACATAGTATACACCAAATTATCAATTAAGCAATGCGAACGGAAATTTGGCCCCATAATTACTCATGCGATCCGGATATGGCGTGAAACACAAAAAAAAATATTCTATCCCACAGAAATGGCATAATCATACTCCCTTATTCAATAACAATGCACTCCCGATTGGAAAACCACCTATAAGATTCCCTAGATGGGAAAAGCAAGGCATACACTCATTAGGAGATGTTTTCAACAAACAGGGTTTTGTAGTTATGATGAAATACGCAAAAAAAATTATCTCACCAAGTCCACATATTATTTTTACGCACAGTTATTGGCATGTTTGAAGGCTCACGGTGTTCCATTAAGGATACCAATTGTACACCACAGATACCACAAATTCTTCTATGAAAGAGAGACATCGAGAGGTTTTGTTTCAGATTTTTATCATCAATTACTAACATCCTCATATGAAACCCTCCATCTAGACTCAGTCTGGAGGAGGGATATACCAGACCTGGAGATATATTTTGACTGGCAAGAAGCCTGGGCAAATGTTCGACTTGCATCAAGGAACCCGGACCATCAACAAATCAATCTTAACTATATTCACAGGATATACTTAACTCCTATAAGACTGAACAAAATGGGTCTTAAGCAAGACCCCAAATGCTCCTTATGTACAAATGGGGACGAGGGGACATTTATGCACATGTACTGGGACTGCCCACCAGTTAAGATATTCTGGAAAAAAGTTACCCAACAATTATCAAATCTCTTAACTCTGAATATACCTGTACACCCCTCTGTATTACTGCTGAATTTTGTCTTTGAGTGTGCAGTACATCCACAGCTAAAGAGATTGGTTTTATCTGGTATCAGTGGCTAAAAAGCTGATAGCATCACGATGGTTTCAACCGGAAAAAATGTGCCGGAAGGTCTGGATTCTTACATATCTCGATGTGATTTATCAAGAAATATCTACAGCAAGAATTTTGGGTCTCAATGAATCCAAAATAACAATGTGGTTAGAAGTGGTGGAGAGAATAAAAGATAGCATATAAAGGTAGTGTCTGGTAGGAACAAGTTATAATGGATGGATTATCCAATGGGGGGTCCGGGAGGGGGGGGTTTGATTGATTGAAAACTTTATTAACAGATTGCAGAATGGGTACAGTACAGTACAGCTCAATACATACAATTGTTAAGGGGATGCAGACCAGAGAAAGACTTTCGTCTTGTTTACATCAGGGTCCCCCATTTTCAATTCATCGTAGGTGTAGGGTACGAGCTAGAGCATATGTGTGTAGGGTACTAGATAACAGGTATTGGGGGTATATCCTGTATAAGACATTTAACTAAATGGTGATTTCATTGGATATGCACTGTTAATTAATGCTTGTATATCTTATCGTGTGTTGTCATGTTTGTTTATATGTTTGTTTAATCGCATAGCTAATAGGTGACTTGGTTTGGAACCTTGAGAGTACTGCTGTTGTCTTGTGCTACGTATTTGTATTTCAGATTGTTGTCTGTATATGGCGTTAATCTCTTTTTTTAGTATATTGACTTGATTTTCCAGTCGAACCGAGTTGTTGTATTGTAAAGAATTAAATAACGTTGAATAAATCGTTTCCAGTTCAGCCAGTTTTGAGCATCGATTCTTGCGTATTTTGGAGGAAAAGCTATCAATGAAATCCTTAATCATTCCCTTTACCGACATCCATAATATTCTGGGGTCCTGCACCGAATTAGCGTTCATCCGTAGGAATACCGTAAGAGCTTCTTTGATTTGTGTAATGAATTCCTTGTTATTAAGCAGCATCGAGTTAAATCGCCATCTTGGGGCTCGGGATGATAGTATACCAAATGTTCCTTTTAGGAGTAAATAACAGTGATCTGATAATGCATTGGGTATCATTTCCACATCATAGTTATCAAATAGTCTCGGGGATGCAAAAACGTAATCTATTCTGGATAATGTCTTATGTCTCGCAGATCGGCAAGAGTACTTCCGGGTCGTGGGGTTGAGTGATCGCCATAAGTCATTTACACCTGTAATCTTCGACCAATCCTTTAATGCATTAGATGACTTTTTTTGTTCATTGGAAAAGGAGGGGTAAGATTTATCCATCCTTGGATTCCAAATGGAATTAAAATCTGCACCAATTATAAATGAGTATTCGGGAAGGTCTAACATTGCTCTGGTAAGTGTAGTGAAGAAACTAACTTCGTATAAATTTGGGGCGTATACCGCTACCAACGCTATTTTCCTGTTCTTGTGTACAATCTTAGCTATAGTTATCCGACCATCTGAATCAGACCATACTCCCTTCAATTCAATATTCAACTTCCGTCTAACGACTATGGCAACTCCACGAGTTCTCGTTCCAAAGGAAGAGTGACTAATGTTATGATGTGTTGTCCGCTAACGTATCTATGTCTTTCCCTAAAATGTGTGTTTCGCTTAGTAGAGCCACGTCAACCTGTCCTTTTTTCATCAGTGTGAGCACGCTTTTGCGTTTGTGTTGATTATTTATTCCCCCAGTGTTCCAGATCATTATATTCAAACTAGCCATAATCAATACATGTTGTTGGTAATGCTTCTGGAGAGCGAAGCTACAATAGATATACATCCAACTATTGAGGTCCCGTTGAGAGCAGAGTTTAAAAACATATATATACAAATAATAATCCCCTAATCCCCCCTCCCGCCGGGCGTCGTACAGGACTGTGTTCCATAGACTCCCTCCCCTACACCACCGGTTAGCCCAGAATGAGCCATTTATCCTTAACTTGCCTATGTATTCCATAGGATCTAACATTCTAAATTCTACCATAAGTAGAATGTCAACTGTGGCTTGGCCACTCTCCCGTTAAATAAAAATGAAAATAAAAATAAAGACTAAAAATGAGCTTCAATTATCATACCATAATCACTTATTTTATAAGAACTTGTGTAAGTTATAGCAACCCACGAATAATAGAGGTATTGAACTGAATAGAGAACCTCAAAAAATAAGAGAAGAAGAAAGAGAAAGAGAACATTTACTTAGATCTTGAAAGAGCTGGGGGCGGAGCTGAGCGATCATGGAGTAGACGTGTTTCACATGAGCTCCCTTCTACCGTGCTGAATATACGTTTCTCCCCATTAGTCTTTATTTTATTTTTATTTGTTTTTTATCTGTTTGTTAGGTCGTCGTGTTTAGTATACTGTCGTCGACTTTTTTCGACTTTCTGCGATGACGGGGGTGGAAACCAGAGCCATGAGCGCCCCAACCAGCAAACCACCACCACCGGGCCTGGCCGCATCGTCGCCCGGTGTCGGGGAGATAAGCGAAGCTGTGCTCTTGGTCATGACCAAGCTACACGCAGACTCTGAGACACGCTTCGCTGAAGCACAGAAGAAAGTGTTGGCGGATTTTTGTGTCAACCTCCATCGTGAGATATCAGAAGAAATACGGCTGGCGGTAGTCCCGCTGATAGACAAGATGGAGTCGATGCACGCTGTCTCCTCGGCTAATGCTAACGAACTAGCCATGCTAACGACGGAGGTATCATTACAGGGCGAGAAGATGGTGGGTCTCGAGTCCGCCCTGCTGGCTAGGCAGGCTGAAGTCAACAAACTACAGTCGGCAATGGAGGAGATGCAGTCCCGGGATAGACGCCACAACGTCAGGATTGTTGGAGTACCGGAGGCCAGCGGTGAAGGCCGTCTCTCTGAGACCATGCCCGAATTGCTGCAGAAAATACTAGGAACCGACGTCCTCCCCTCGCCTCCTGTCTGTGAGTCGGCCTACAGGGCGGGCAGGTTTTCTCCCGGCGTGAACAAAGAGCCGAGGCCCATCATAGTCAAGCTGAACAGGCTTCAGCAGAGAGAACTCATCATGCGGTCGGCTCGTACCAGAAGGGGTAATCTGAGGCTTGGCGATCACAAAGTGGCCATTTTCGAAGACTTTACGCCGGAGGTTCAAGCACAGAGAGGCGAATACAAGGTGGTCCTGTCTAGGCTATGGAAACTAGGCCTGAGGCCCACGCTATTCGCTCCCGCGAAATTATCTGTGTTGGAGAAGGTCGATGGTCTGCGTTCATTTTGGTCGTTGGCTAAAGCGAAGGAATATCTCGCGGGGATACCCGAGACGGTTGCTTGATATCTATGTCGGGTGAGTGACTTGGCGGTGTGGGCCTATATACATTGATAGGGCCGACTATTCACAAATACTTGCTGTCATGCCCAGACACTCTAACTGTCCACTGCCCATCCAACTAGCGGGACTTCCCAATGACTTCTGTTACTTGCTAATGCTGACCTCATGATCGTACTTGTGTATCGCCTCTTTGGAAGCTAGCGAGCTAGCTGAACAATGTACATAACAAACTCTAACGTGCTATCCGGATTCATCACTAGCTCACGCGCTAGCCTCGGCTAGCTAGCGGGCTGCGTCTATCGCCTGCGTGGAGTCGTTCGAGACCCGTTAATAGTGACGCACTTTGGTTGTTGTTGCTGTATAAGTGTGATCGGCTCGCACAATCCAACGGTGATGGGGTCCTTAATTAACTAAATTCTTGTATGCTGTTATTTTTATATCCATGCTGTTTTGAGCTTTGGGCTCCGGTAGGAGAAGATCGGTTGAATATGTATATAAACAAGATATGATAACAGGTTGTCAGATATTGCCTATTATCATCCCCGGGTTAAGGAATGTGTTTAATTGTGCCTGATCAGAGGGACTGTTACAGATGTGCACTTTGACCATAACCCCTTTTTCCCCTTCTTATTATTGTCGTTGTTAAATGGCATTTGTTTGCACAATTTACCTGGAACCCGATCCTACCTTAGAATACCGGCTGGTATACTCTAATTTAATTTTTGTTTTGGATTTTTCCTTTGTCCATTGGTGCTATAACATTGCGTCGTTGATGCGCAGACTCCGAAATAGATGATTGCAGGGTTGATGTTGAGTTGTTATATAATAATGACTATATTAATTTTTTTTCCATTATAAGTTATCTCATGTTAAGTCCTAGGCTCACGGTGGTTTTCGACCGATATCTTTATTGAAACAATAGATGATAACGGGTTGTGTCAGATATTGCCTATTACCATCCCCGGATTAATTAATGTGTTTAATGCTTTTCTTACATAGGTTATGTCATTTCAGCCGTTGTGCCTGATCAGAGGGACTGCTACAGGGGTGCACTTTGACCATAACCCCTTTTTTCCCTTTCTTATTATTGTCATTGTTTAATTGACATTGTTCACACAATTTTGCACAATTAACCTGTGACCCGATCCTGCCTTAGACTATCGGCTGGGATGCTTTAATTTAATTTTGTTTTGAATTTTCCTGTACCCATTTGGGCTATAACATTGCGACGTTGAAGCGCAGATTCGGAAATAGATGGTTGCAGGTTGATGTGGAGTTATTATTTAATAATGGCTATTTTTACCATTATGGTTGTCTCATGTTGGGGCCAAGGCTCAGGTGGTTTTCGTCCGATATCTTTATTGAATTTTATTTTTATTATTATTTGTGTTTATTGGACTAGTGGGGGTTTACTCAGGGGTTTATCTAGAGGGGGGTTGGAGTGGGGAGCGTCTTATTGGATCCATGTCTCTAGTGGGAAGTGATAGGAAGATGACCATCCTCAGTGGATGGGGCATAGGGTGGGGACTGGAGAGTGGGTATAGGAGGGCTTATAATAGGACGGGTGGGTTAGGGTTTAGAGTAGAAGGAGGGGGGGTTGTAGCTGGGGTGGTATTTTTATGTGTTTTATGTACTGTTGTCTTATATGTGTGTAATTGTTCCTCCTCTGAACTCCTGGGATTGACCGTCTGGGCCCGCCTGGATCAGCGCCTCTGTACTCAGCCTGGCTGCACTGGTATGTTCTCTACGCATTTAGACAAGCTCGACCATGGCTAAATTGAATATTTTAATTTGGAACGCAGGAGGGCTTAACGCCCCACACAAGCGTGCCAGTGTCCTTTGGCTATTGAAGAGGAGAAATATTGACCTTGCTCTCCTTAGTGAGACGCATTTATTGGTAGGTGACGTGTCAAGACTGGCAAATCGGCAATATCACGTTATCTCCTCATCCTCAGCCGATGATAAGACGAAAGGAGTCGTCATAGTTACAAGACGTAACCTTGATATCAAAGTCCTGGACGTATGGTCGGACACGGAGGGAAGGATTACTATAGCAAAAGTTGAATTCTCGCATAGGAAGATGGCTATAATAGCATTGTATGCTCCTAACACATTTGATTCAGCGTTCTATAATACAATCACGAAGAATATGTTGGAACTTAATGGATACGCTCTCATTGTGGGTGGCGATTTTAATGCGTGCTGGGATGCGGAGATGGATAGGTCCGGGCCCTCTGAAACGGGCGACCAAAAACGGGCCTCTAAGGCCCTCAGGATGTGGGCCCAGGACACGGGGCTCACAGACCTTTGGCGCTTATCCAACCCCACCCTCAAAGATTACTCTCACCTGTCAGCCAGACACAAAAGCTTCTCTCGAATTGACTATGCATTCGCGTCCCCTAATATGTTTGATAGTTTCGATGTCTCATTGGTTCCCTTGGCTCTCTCAGACCACAAGGGGATTTTCCTTACGGCAACCTTTGGCAGGCTCTCCGCAAGAGCTCCCAGATGGCGTTTTAATTCGACCTCGCTAAAAAACGATGACTTCTGTTCTGAGTTCAGGAGTAAACTAGCTGAATTTTTGCAGATCAACGTTGGCACAGTAGAAGACCCTAGGGTCCTGTGGAACGCATTGAAAGGATTTATCAGGGGTCATGTCACACTATTTGCCTCCAATTTGCGAAAATCCCGGTCAAAAAAGCTAGAAGGACTGGAAACATTATATGCAGACCTATACGCATCCTTGCAAACTAACTATAGTGAACGACTAAACACACAACGTAAGATAGTCAAAAAAGAAATAAACTCCATACTTAAACAACAGTCTGAGTTCTTGATACATAGGACAAGACAAAATTACTACTTTCACGGCTCCAGACCTAGCCATCTATTGGCAATGAAAATACGCTCAAATGATCATTTCTCGGATATCCCCTCGATCAGGACGAGCCAGGGTGCAGTCACTACTGATTCGAAAAAGATCAATGACACTTTTAAAGAGTTTTACTCACAGTTATATAGCTCAGAGGGTAATCTTGATGACTCTAAATTTGAATCGTTCATTGGCGGGCTTGAGATACCCCACATTTCTGAGGAAGAGGCCAAGGAACTGGGGAGACCGATTACTCTCGTGGAATTGAGGGAGACGATTGTTGAAATGCAGAGGGGTAAGGCACCAGGCTGGGATGGTATTCCACCCGAAGTGTATTTAGCTTTCTGGGACCAACTGGGTCCATTGATGCTCGATATGATCAATTACGCTATCGAACAAGGGGAGTTCTCAAGAGATGTCAATATAGCGTTGATTTCTTTACTTCTCAAGAAGGACAAAGATCCCAATGATTGTGGTAGCTATAGACCCTTGAGTCTTCTCGGGGCCGATTTAAAAGTGTTTGCCAAGGTGCTGGCCCGTCGCCTGCAGAGATTTATGTCTGTATTGGTACACTGCGATCAAACTGGTTTTATCCCGGGGCGTCTGGCTGCAGATAATCTTAGGAGGCTGTTGCATGTAATCGATAACAGTAAAGACAATACAACTCCATCCACAGTTCTGTCTTTGGATGCCATGAAGGCGTTTGACAGACTTGAGTGGTCATACCTGTGGAAGGTACTTGAGGTCATGGGTCTTGGGAAGAGTTTTATTCATATGATTAAAGTCCTGTATGCCTCGCCGTCTGCGATGATACTGACAGGCAAAAACTGTTCCACACTCTTTCCAGTCTCCAGATCTTCTAGACAGGGTTGTCCTCTGAGCCCAGGACTGTTTGCGCTTTCCCTCGAACCTTTGGCCCAATTTATTAGGCAATCGGAGGACATCGTCCCCATAATGGTCAATAATACTCCACACAAAATTGCTCTCTATGCGGATGACCTACTGATTTTCATGGACGACCCCTCCCGGTCGGCCACAAAATTATTGAGGATAATCGACGACTTTGGTAAATTGTCAGGCTTTAAGATTAACTGGAACAAATCAGCCTGCCTACCTCTTAATGAGCTGGCCAAGGCGGTACGACTACCAGCTGATATCCCCATAGTAGAACATTTTAAATACTTGGGCATAGAGATATTCCCCACACTGAACCAAACTACTAAGTACAACTTCACGGGTACTTATGATAAAATACGCCAGGATCTAGACAGGTGGTCGTCCCTTCCTAACTCCTTACAAGCCCGGGCTTCCATAATCAAAATGAACATCCTGCCTAGGATAAATTTTATTAGCTCAATGCTCCCCCTGCCCCCTCCAATAGACCACTGGCGCAAGGTACAATCGATGGTATCTAAGTTTATCTGGAATAACAAACGCCCGAGAATCAAAAGGGCTACTACTCAACGTAGAAAACAAGATGGGGGCCTCGCAATCCCTGATTTTAAACTTTATTTCTGGTCCTTTTCACTGAGACCTCTGATGTACTGGCTTGACCCTGTAGAGGCTGTATCGTGGCGCTCCTTAGAAGCGGCGGCGGTATCTCCGCTAAGATTGCAGGATGTAGTGTACTCCACTGTCTCTATTTCGAAATGCCGGCTGAGGTATGGACCGATCATAACTCACGTGATCCAAACGTGGCGTAATGTACAGAGGTCGTGTGGGGTTAAATGCCCATGGCACCTGGACTCTCCAATTTTTAATAACCAGCAATTACTTGTTGGGCACAAGCCGGTTAATATTCCTCAATGGCAAAGGAGGGGAGTGCATACTCTGGAGGATATTTATGATAAGAACGGCCTCCGTGCGTTTCAGGACTTAAGAGAATTTTATGATCTTCCCGGCGAGTCCTTCTTTCTTTACCTTCAACTAAGGTCAGCACTGAGGGCGCATGGCGTACCGTGGGCTCAAGCTTTGCACCCACACCCCTTCCTCAGGCTCATAGTGGACAGGACGACATCCAGAGGGTTTGTCTCAGACTTTTATACGCTCTTAATTCAATCCACGTATAAAAATTTATCATTGGATACAATCTGGCGTGTGGATATCCCGGAGTTGGACCCCGAGTTTGACTGGGATGATGTTTGGGCAAATGTGGCATTATCTTCCCGCAACCCCAATCACCAGCAAATTAATTTTAATTATATTCATAGGACCTATCTTACACCTAGGAAGCTATTTGCTATGGGACTGATAACCGACTCTCGGTGCACTTTGTGCTCTCAAAAGGCCACTGGCACTTATATGCATATGTATTGGGATTGCCCACCAGTGGCCCGCTTCTGGAGGTCAATAACGAACAAACTTTCAGATCTGTGTGGCTTAACTATCCCATTCACAGCTGTTACGCTACTCCTGAACGATATAACGACACTACCCGCGTCCGTACAACTGAAAAGGGTTGTCCTAGCGGGCGTCACAGCAGCGAAGAAGCTTATAGCAATGAGATGGAAGGAGCCTGAGAAGCTTACAATGATTAACTGGTCCCTAACTCTATTGGATGTGATTTATCTTGAGATATCCACGGCTCGGGTGATTGGGGTAGGGCAGGCTGGCATTGACCTGTGGTTCGCAGCAGCTGAGAAGGTAAAGACCGCCGTGTGCGGCTGAGCGGGGTTGGGGCGCTTGATCGGGGGGGTCCGGCGGTCTCTGGGGAGGGGGAAATGTCTTGTTTGTCTTGGTTTTTGTCTTGTCCTTCTTAACTTTGACTGGGGGGATTTTAGGGGGGGTTGATATTTAGCTATTCTGCGCTATATGTCAATTCACATGCCATCTCCCCAAGGGACTAATATTGGCAGACTGATTGACCTGTCAACCAACTTGGAGGAAGATTTTCTTTCTTCTTACACTTTACCTTCTGCGAGTTTGGCAGTCTTGAACATGTGTAAGGGACCTAGGCTATCTACAGTAAATCTGCGGCAACACTCTCGTAAACAATCTTTTAAGTCACTCCACTTTGTAAAGGTGGGGAAAGGTTGGTATGTTTGAAAACCTCTTTGTTATTGAAGTAGCCATCTATATTTGATAGGTTGGACGCTGTTTCTTTTTCTTTTTGTCTTTATAATTTATTATTCTGTATTATTATTGGTTGTTATTCTCCTGTGAAGTTATGTTTTTTGTTACTGTGGTTATTGTGTTGTCTTGTTTCATGTAATTAATAATAAAAAAAAATTGATCAAAAAAAAAAAGATCTTGAAAGAGCTTTGCTATGCTTAAACACCTAGAGTATAAAGTGGAGAAGTAGTGGAAATATTTCCAATTAATAAACACCAGTTTTAAATACGTATATGCAGCATTTCCCCTGGCCAGGGGTGGGCGATGATCTGTTGTGAAGAATGTTATTCCCCCGGAGGTCATCTGGCTGGTGCTGTGGATCTGCAGGTTGATACTATTGGTATGTCTGGCCACATATTGCTGTTATTCCAGAATGTTCCATATATCAAAGAATGTTTTAAATGTTCTAGATTATTCCAATATGTCGTTTCTACAGTTCCAGAATGCTCCAGTATGTTCCAGAATGTTGTTAGAAGTCCATACTATTAAAATAAGGACCGCTTCATGAATTTGCGTGTCATCCTTTCGTCATGCTCATCTTCTCTGTATCGTTCCAATTTTAAGACCAATGTGTCCGCAATAATAAAAGTCCAACAGGGAAAACATTCCATAACTCAGAGCTCGTAGGTCTCCGTCCCAAATCAGCGGTTCATTAAAATTTATACGATATATACATTTTCTTAGTATTTTAGTTCATGTCATCTCTCTGCCTTTCTGTTATGACTGTACATTAGGAGGGGGTGGGTGGGAGAGAAATATATATAATAGACAGTCTCCTCCCCACCGTATGTATATATTCTCTCCCCACCATATGTATATTTCTCTCCCACCCCCTCCTAATGTAGTCTCCTCCCCACTGTATGTATATATTCTCTCCCCGCCATATTTCTCTCCCACCCACCCCCTCCTAATGTAGTCTCCTCCCCACCGTATGTATATATTCTCTCCCCACCATATGTACATTTCTCTCCCACCCACCCCCTCCTAATGTACAGTCTCCTCCCCACCGTATGTATATATTCTCTCCCCGCCATATGTATATTTCTCTCCCACCCACCCCCTCCTAATGTACAGTCTCCTCCCCACCGTATGTATATATTCTCTCCCCACCGTATGTATATATACCGCCATCTTTCTCCCGGGTTGGTGTGATCACATGACTGACAAAGCCGTGCAGTGATGGGCCAGAAGTCAGTTCGATTGCATCCAGGCTCGATTGCTTATCCTGTCTGGGTAGGCCGGATGCCTGTAGCTGTTCCGCAACCGTTCCTATTTCCGGGGTAGGCCTGATTGGCCCCGACAGGCACGTGACCCGCCGCGGCCACGCCCCGCGGCAGCCCCAGGACGCCGCAACGAGGCTGCTGTGGTTCACAGGCGCTTTCCGCCTTCAACGCCGCCCGCAGCATTAGGAAGGAGTTCGCGGCGCCTTTCACATCGCAGTCATCAGTCATAATAATTTGAAAGGCATACATTGTTGTATGAAATAAAATAGTATAGAGACGTTCGCGGCGCCTTTCACATCGCAGTCATCAGTCATAATATGGTACAGTAACGGTCTCTGGAGCGCGCCAGCATTTGCACTGCAACGCATACACCTTACTGTAAATTGTACCTCATCCCATTTCTGCTTTGCACTATAGCGTATTGTATATTGTATGTGTAGCTGGTCTAACTCCGTTACTTCTATTCTGCATCGAACGCTGTACATATGTCTCTATACTATTTTATTTCATACAACAATGTATGCCTTTCAAATGTTAAATGATAAATGATTGCATGACTGCCGACTGCGGCCCGATTATTATGACTGATGACTGCGATGTGAAAGGCGCCGCGAACGTCTCTATACTATTTTATTTCATACAACAATGTATGCCTTTCAAATGTTAAATGATAAATGATTGCATGACTGCCGACTGCGGCGTGATTATTATGACTGATGACTGCGATGTGAAAGGCGCCGCGAACTCCTTCCTAATGCTGCGGGCGGCGTTGAAGGCGGAAAGCGCCTGTGAACCACAGCAGCCTCGTTGCGGCGTCCTGGGGCTGCCGCGGGGCGTGGCCGCGGCGGGTCACGTGCCTGTCGGGGCCAATCAGGCCTACCCCGGAAATAGGAACGGTTGCGGAACTGATACAGGCCTGATGGTTTTTTACATCGAATTCTATACACCGCAATTATGCATCGAATGTTTTTACATTGAATTTTATTATGCATTCGAATTTTTTACATTGAATTTTAAACACTGAATTTTTATTTCACATAGGTAAATTCGGATCAAAAGAAATTCAGATATGATTTTCAAAGTAATTATTTTCAATGCTATAAATTCAGTGTCTGAAAAAATTCATACATGTTTTCAAAGTAATTATTTTCAATGCTATAAATTCGGTGTCTGAAAAAATTCAGATACAAGTTTTCAAAGTAATTATTGTCCATGCTATAAATTCGGTGTCTGATAAAATTCAAATACTTCCGTCACTCATTTGCTTCCATATATTCAGGATAACTCAATCATTCCACTGACAATATACTTACCTATGCGTATCGTAATTCTAAACATTACAATATATATATATTTTTTTTTTCTCACTTTTTCTGTATTTTTTGCTCCCATCCCAATTTAGTCGTTATGCCAATTCCTTTCCTGGTCGTTGCACGCATTGTCCCACTGTCGGCCTAGGGAGGGTGTAGAACTAACACATGCCTCCTCCGATACATGTGGAGTACTGCCGACAGCTGGATTCGATCCCAGTCTCTGTGGTGGTAGGCGAGTGCATTCTCCACTGCGCTACCCAGCCGCCCAAAACATTACAATATAAATACTTAATTGTAGGCCTACTTACTTTCTGTGCAACAGCTGTGCAAATAGGTAAAAGCATAATACATGACAATGAATTATCCATAAACAAAGACATTTGACACGCGTACCTTGTCAAAGAGAAGACAATGTGGAAGGGAAAGAGAGTGGATTTTAAAGGGGATACTGCGGGAAATTGGGCGAATGGCGAGCTGCTCCAGAACCACATCGGTGGAGCCGAATCGTGTATTTAATGGATTGGTTTGGTAGGGCTGGATACTAGGCGGAACAGTGGGAATAGGGGGCAGGCCCTGGTATGAGGAAACAAAGGTGGGCTGCCTACCAAAATCTTTACAATACTTCAATTAACACACACCTATACTTGTTGATTATCCCTTAGAACATTGATACAAATGGTATACATTATATATCTCACTAGATGTTCCCCATGTACTTCATTTGGCCAATCCTCCTTACAATTTGCTGCTCCCAAAACGAGATGCGAAAGACTTTGAAAATGGACAAATTCATCCCCCTCACTACCTTTTTTTTTAATCTACTTTTTCTCCCCATTTTCCTCCCATCCCAATTTCCGTATTATCCAATTCTTCCCTCCCCTGTCTCGAACGTTGCTAGGTCATGCCTCCCACTGGTCAGCTGCAATGTGGACGAAGCCTTGCATCACGTGTCCCCTCCGGTACACGAGGAGGCAGCTGTCGCATCTTTTCACCTGTACAGCGCGATCTCAGTGGCGAGGAGTAACGCGTGGGAGGCTCACACTGCCCCCGATACTTCCCGATTCTGCTGTACAGGCGCACCAACAGACCTGTAGGAGTCGCTGTCCACAACGTCCAATCCCCACCCACCGGCTTTCCCACCCCCTAATACTGCCAATTGTGTTAGTATGAACGACCAGCCAAGCCGGAAGCAACGCCGAGAGCTGGGCTCGAACCCAGCATCTCCTGCGTTAGTGGCGAGCGCCTTGCCCACTTAGCCGCCATCCCTCTCACTACTTTTAAGGACTCCTCTGGGTCCTCGCCAGGCTGTCATTGTAAATGTTTTTAATTGTTCTGCCTGGTTAAATAAAGGTTCAATTATATATATATATATATATATATATATATATATATATATATATATATATATATATATATATATATATATGTGTAATAAATTATATGAATACATTAATAATAAATGAATGGTGCGTGACAAAGGATTTATTTTATTAATTTATAAAACACAAACATATCCAACACCACATACAGATGAGTGACATGGTTTTCCATAACAAGTTGGGTCTAAAACCGTAACGTAAACAGTGGCGCTGTGTGGATACAGTTCTTCATGTGTCTTACAACAAAAAGATGATCCAAAGAAGACCATCAATAGCGATAACAGCGGTACGTGGAAGTGGTGGATATATGGTCAGGATATTGTCAGTAGAAGGAAGTGGTGGTTATATGGTCAGGATATTGTCAGTAGAAGGAAGTGGTGGATATATGGTCAGGATATTGTCAGTAGAAGGAAGTGGTGGATATATGGTGAGGATATTGTCAGTAGAAGGAAGTGGTGGATATATGGTCAGGATATTGTCAGTAGAAGGAAGTGGTGGATATATGGTGAGGATATTGTCAGTAGAAGGAAGTGGTGGATATATGGTGAGGATATTGTCAGTAGAAGGAAGTGGTGGTTATATGGTCAGGATATCGTCAGTAGAGCTACATTCATACAAAGGAATCATGTCTAAATATTACCCTGCTATAGGAGTCGTTCATTTACTCGGAATGCAACAGTGTAAGACAAGAGAAGTTGACCGGTGACTTAACGTGACAAACGTCCTACCGTGGTGGATTTAATTTGCAGCGATAGCATGTTGTAACACTCAATTAGTGTTAGTCAAGTCACACACGTAGCACAAATCATTGCTCGCAAGAGCAAGGTCATTTTCAAGGAATTGTGTGAAACACCTGGCTATGACTTAATTCTCTTGAGATTGAAGTATATAATTCAAGTCTTTCATTGCATTCCTGTGGGTGTCGGTTAAAACACTTGGAACATAGTTACTTTGATCAGGAACAAACCTCATCTCCCATATAATGAAATGGTACATGCATCGTTCCCTCTCAGTGATGTGTGTATTTGACCACAAGCGTTTAATTCTTCACATCTCTGCTTGTGGCTTTAATGTTTAAAACAGGAGTGGTGTGTCAGTGGGGCAGCCGTGGCCTAAAGGTTAGAGAAGTGGTCTCAACCCCCTGGACTGGCAGGAAAACTCTGGGCGGGAAAATAAATGAATAACGCTCTCCCTGTCCCGCAATACCAATCGCTGAAGTGCCTTAGGCATTTAACCCCCAACTGCTCCAGTGGAGCTGCTCAATGGCCTGAGGTTGTACTGGGCGCGTGTTGCTTTTTAACAGCGGAGGAGTGCAAGAATGTGACAATTTGACCATGTGACCGCGGCAGCGCGAGAGAGCGGCAATGCGGAAATAGGCTGTCTATTGCCATTCTCTAAGACAAACTCTAACCTTAACCAGCTCCTTAACAGCGCCTAAACTTAACCGCTCTAACCTTAACCAACTCCGAAACAATGCCTAACCTTAACCTTAACCATGCCTAACCGTAACCGGCGAAAGAATACACGTTAAAAAAAATTGATGGGATTCGAACTTGTCAACAACGGACCGCAGGACCGCTGCGCTGCCAGGTGAGCTGAGCTTCGAATGAAAATCATGGCGGATTAGGGCGGTTACATAATGCCGCAAGCTCTGCCGCTCCGCTCTGCGGTTGCCGCGCCTGCCGCGGGGCGTGTCGCAGCCAATCAGGGAAAACGCGGAAGCAACGGCAGCACTGCTCCGCTGTTAATAAGCAATAGGCGTACTGGGCAGCTCACAGTTGTGAATGTAGAGTATGCGAGTGTGAGGAAGAGCATCTGTGCTCAGAGAATAAAGGGTAATAAAAGAAAAAGGTAAAAGAAAAAAACACAGGAGACTGTATTAAGTATGACCTGGCTTGCGTTGGTGATTTCAAAGCTGGTTGCACGGTGTTTGAATGACGCCACGCGCAAGCGCGCTCCCGCGCTTACATGTTCCCTCGCGAACGCACAGACTAAAGACAATGCCTAATTGCCTCTAGGAATGGAATGCAACACATTTCATTCACAAGTTGTGTGTGAATGTATCCGAGAACGCATTTGAACACACCTGACGACCTGATCTATTGATATGCAAAGTAGCCAGGTGGATACTTAGCGAGTTGGCGCATCAGTCGAGTGCAGCGCATTCCTGTGCACATCCGTGCATGTGCGTGCGCGTGCTTCTGCTCAGAGCCGGTTGCACGGCGTGCAACCCCGTCCCATGAGCAACGCACCTCTGAGTTTGACTGCTGCCATTAATGATGTTAGCCAGCATTAGCTATCAAATATTTTAGCCAATGTCAGCTAGAAAACATTACAGGCAACACTATATGGTCTTTGATTAACAGTAGCTAGAGTTAGCAAAACATTGTGGGAGGTGACATTAGCTCAGATTTTTGGTAGCCAACAGCAAAAGTGTTTGTGTCAAGAAGTCATAGTTAATACAACAGTCTCCATTGGTACAATACAACAAATTAGCTTGACGTCACAACAATAACAAACATACTTCCTGGTAGATAACTCAAGAGGCCCAGAGCTATTGTGTTCATAGATCTATGATTGTGTTGACCACCTCGCAAACAAGCTATGAGAACTAGAAAACCATGGAACCAAGTGGCTCCCTCTCCCCTTTAACATGCTAAATGGTCCCTTTAAGGCTCTTGATTGCTTCCATTGAGGAGTAACAGGGGAATGAAGAGGGTGCAGTGACATCACAGCCTGGAGGTCTTATTGCATTGTACAGTAAAGTTTTATGTTAATTTACTATACACATACAAAGAATAAACATATCGACAAGTCAATGTCCCTTCCTTCTCTTCTCAGGTCCCTACAGAACCCATATTTACCGAGCCTCTTGGATTCACAATGCTGACCTTGGATCAGTGTCAATGGTTCCCCTGTGAACCATCTGGTCTGTAATGACCAGAGAGCTTAAACAGATTCCAGCTCGGCGCCGATATTCCGAGAGGCTTGATTAATGCCATTGATCCCTTGGTGCAGATCAGACACAGGTATCTCCAAATATCGTCTATCCTTTGTTTTAAACTGCTTGGTGGGATTAGCGCATGATGACAACTCATGATAGTTGTTAACCATAGGAAAGTGTACAAAATACTTTCAAATACTTTCTTCTCATCATCTATAGACTCTCATAACATAGTCCCATGTGTTTACATCTAGCACCTAATAGAGGCCTTGCACAGAATGCTTGTTTAGTTATCTTTATTCCAACATGGCTGCCTGTAACCATTGGTAACCAACTTTGAAAGAAAACGCCTAATTTCTGTACCGTGGTAGAGTAGGTAAAACACTGGAAAAGCATGATATTACTTGTTTACAAGATCCAGTAATAAGACCAAATTATTATATTTTTGTTGATATATTTCTAACACATAGCCATGTTGTTTCTTCCAACATGGAGGGGAAATAGGCATTCTAAACATTACATGAAAGGCCTCCTTTAGGTGAAAACAAGTTTTTGCAGATGCTATCCGACCCTGGTCAGGTCCACTGGATCACATTCTTCTATTCAGTGTCTGGGGTCTTACACATTTGCCCCTTTGTTAAAGGAACATGCCAACATTATGGTAAATGCTCTTACAGTCTTCTCCAGATAGATACCAAGTCCCTCTCTGTGTGTTCAGTATAAAGCTACCCGGCTGCAAGCTAGCCTAGCACAAATGAATGGAAGCAGATACGGGCCAGCTAGCCTAGCTTAAAACTCCGGGAGGGGTGTTTTTGGCCAACAGCTAGCTTTCTACTGGTATCTTATCTTCTTGTCCGACTCTGGAGAAGACAGTAAGAGCATTTCCCATAATGTTGGTGTGTACCTTTAAATGCATCATGTTTACACTATTGTACATCATTGTTTCACACTTTTTTAAACTATAGTACACAGACTCTCATGATTTTACAAATGATATATATAAAAATACTTTACATACTTTCCAGACCTGCATGGGTAACACTGCAGCGTGGCATATGTTCATATTTAACATGAGAGATGTTGGGCAGGGTAAAGGAATAGTTAGGACTTTTACAGTACGTCTGAAATACTTCCTGAAATACTGAAAAACCAAGTTGTTTAATTGGAACACAGCCAGGACAAACACGGGACTCAGTAAGTCAGCTAATGACTACACATCCATTACACTGACAAGTATTTCAGACCAATTCACCTTAACCCTTTCACTGCGACAATACAGACGGTTAACCCTTTCACTGCCACACGACAAAGGGTTAACCTTCTGTAGTGTGGTAGTGAAAGGGTTAAAACATATGAACTATCCCTTTAAGTCTTGCCATCAGGGATCAGATTGAACAGGGGACATGTTGAACGGAGGACATATTGAACAGGGGACATGGGTTCAACAGGTTAAGTCTTGTTATCACGGATCAAATTGAAGAGGGTGGTATCGGTGATATCTCATACCAGTGCATCCCTAGTTATCCCCTAATGTTTCTCTAAAAGCTACATGCACTCAAGCAGATGGCTCAGATTCCTCCGTCTAGCTCTATCTGCCCAGTACGGTGGCCAGCAGGGCCATACGGATGTACATGCCATTCTCTGCCTGGCGGAAGTAGGCTGCTCGTGGGTCCGTGTCCACCTCCGCACTGCAAGAAATACCACACACGCACACAAACAAGGACAAATATACAGATTTAACAACATTCTACTGGAGCAAACAGAGTCCCTTTGTTTTAGGACACACTCTACTGTTGTTAAAAGAACACTAACATTTTGGGAAATTAGCTTACCGTCTTCTCCACAGAGTGTCTGTGTGTATATTGTGCGTTTGTCTATGTCTGGGTCTTTTAATATGTCATTATGTGCTCTGTCCTTGTGTCCATGACTGTATTGTGACCTGTATCCCTATCGTATGTCTATGTGCTTTTGTTGTGCTTTTATTCTAATGTTATTTATCTTGATTTTATTCTGTTTTTATTGCTAACCCTTTTTCACACAGGATTTTTGCCTGTACCTTCTGGCAGGGGGACTGCCAATGGAAATTAGCCTTTTGGCTAAAATTGGGTGCATTTACAGTTGTAAAATGTTTTATTAATGTCCCCCTTGATCAAATAAAGTAAACCTAGACCTAAACGCTTCGTCTATGATTTCTGGATATGAGTGTTTATTAGGGATGTCCGATATTATCGGCAGATATTGGCATTAAAATGTGATATCGGAAATGATCGGTATCGGTTTAAATATATATGTATATATATATATATATATATATATATATATATATATATATATATATATATATATATATATATATATATATATATATTACATTTATTTAACCTTTATTTACCCAGGCAAGCAAGTAAGAACAAATTCTGATTTTATTTATTGTCAAAAGTATGCATAATGTTGTGTTAATTCCACGACCAGAGATATGTAATGTTAATTACCTGAAATTATTCCGTTTTTTTGGGGGGGAAACCCTGCATATATCGCTATCGGTTGATATCGGTATCGGAAATTAAGAGTTGGACAATATCGGTATATCGGAAAAAAGCCAATATCGAACATGTTTATCTAGTGTTGGCTGGACGGACCATACTTGCAAGTAGAAAAAAAGTGTTGGTCTTTCGTGTAATGAATGGGGATACATGCCGGTGTTTGCAGTACTAAAACTATATTAAATATTATAGCTATGGATCTAATAATATAGTCGATTGTCATTGAGTTTCTTCCGGTCAAGATGCAAAAAACTGATAATTTTTTCATCAATACATTCCCGTTTCATACCGTGGTGAATATATGAGTATAGTTTTAGAGTAATTCTGTGTAATCCCAGGAAATGCCGCTAAACAGCGTTTCAGTGCATTTCACTACGAATCGTGCCATTCCTCGCTTGGATCAACAATCTGAAATCAACGCTAGATTATCGGTATTATGTTTCATCATGCATGCATGAAAGGGTGGGGGGGGGGGGTTTCTATGCTTCGATCGTCACCAACAGTTACACAGTACATTACAGACACACGCTCCGATCGCGGGGAAGGAATTATCGGATCAACGCAAGATTGATAGCATATAGCCCTTACCTTGTCTATGATGTACTGCAAAAAGAATATTCCAATTATCTGATCGCCATTCCAAGTATTGATGTCGGTCGTGTTGCCAAGATAATCCACCAAAACACATGAATCCACGGTGCTCGAGTCTCCCCAATCCATGTGTTATAAACGTTACTCATGCCCGAGGAGGAAAACCCAGACCGGACTTCTTAGATCGACGTACAGCCCAAGCCAGAGGGTTTCCAATGATGTGCAATACCGGCCACAAGGCGTTAGGCGGCGGTATTGGACATTTGCGATCTCAGACCCATTCCCAATGATAACATAAGGCTGGATGGATGGATTATGAAGGGAAATATCGAATAAAAGAAATAATGATGAAAACCACACTTTTCTCGGGTTTGGCGCCCAACACTCGGCGAGTTAACCCGACTTATCTCGGGTCTGGCGTCCAATGTGTTAATAAAGTAATCAGGTAACTTTAGCACACACAGACAAAAGACCAACTTCTACTAGACCTTTAAAGCTTCATGGTTTTAACAGGTCACCACCACCCCACAACCCCCTAACCACAGCCATATCCCCCTAACCCAGGGGTCAGCAACCTTTAGTATCAAAAGAGCCACTTTTCCCCCGTCCCACAAAATAAAATGCTCAGGGAGCCGCACAACCTATTTACCCTTAAAATGAAGATAACACAGTGTATAACGTTTTATATATCCCTAAGCATACCCCACATTTAGCATAAAATGCCTGACAATTGCATACCCAAAGTAATTTGCGATTTATTATACTTTATACTTATAGCACACAGTTTGTTGCATTAATGGGATTATAAAAGCAACAAAAAGAAAAAATTTGACTTTTTAATTGCTGTTTTTACCTGTTATAACAAAGGAAAACCTCAAACTCTTATGAAGAGGAGAAAAAATACTGGCTGTGTAGACCTATTTTTTAATAAAACACAGAAGAGGAGACAAAACACTGGTGTCTGTAGACCGACTTTGAAATAAAACCCTGAACTATTCAGGTATATTTGAGTCCTTCCCTTATTTGTGGAACATTTATCAAATAAAAAGTAGTCCACTTTGAAAAAAGACTACCATGTGTAGACCTACTTTGAAATAAAACACAGAAAAGGAGAAAAAACACTGACATCTGTATACCTACTTTGAAATAAAACCCTGAACTATGCAGCTCTATTAGAGTCCTTCCCTTATTTGTGGAAAATCTATAAAATTAAAAGTACATTTTTCGTTGTTCGCAAATTTTGCACCACATATCAGGCATACAGGCAAGCCTTTTGTTGACTAAATATCTTAGTTGATGAAATATTCAGGGTTTCCGTTAGAAAAAATTGTTGCCGGTCTCCGTGACCTGCAAGATTTCAATCTACCGGACAAATGAGATTAATTCCGGTCATAGTTTATTGAGCTTTAAAACAATTGAATAAAGAATGTCATCCTCAAGGCATGTAGATTTATAATATTATTACTTAAAACTATAGGCTACTTTTGCGTATACAGTCATTAATATATTCCAAATAAAATAAGTCCCTCGATACTCCGTGCTGCTGCTGACTTGAAATAAAATAGACCGCGTATGTGGGCAGTCGGTCCGACACTAAACAGCAGTCTGTTATAATCACATTTTTATGAGCTAACGAATTCCGTTATATTGGACATTTGTATTAATTATATCAAGCGAAGAACTGAGAAATTTTGCAGAGAGAGACGGCAACATTATCGTGGGTTTGCGTGATGTATATCTCCACCTCCCAACGACTTGGTGCTGGTCATAATGTCCGGTGAAAACAACTCCCTCCAAGCACAACTTGACCACCCGAACCGTACCAAAACAGGCCAAAATTAAATAGCCCATGCGACGAACGATTCATTACATTCGTTTCATCGTTGCTCCACCAAGCAGCCGGTCCAACAATGAAAGCTGTTATCAGCGCGAGCCGGCCGCAGTTAGTTTGCAAGAAGCATCCAGCTGCAGACCCGCAGAGCAGCTTTTCAGGTCTGGGGACCGCACTGTGCCAGCAAAGCTGGTGGGTTCTGTGGGTCTGCAGCTGCATGCCTTCCGCAAATCCAGCAGCAAGCTCTCGCTGAGCGAAGCAACGACAACAAACGCAATGATTGTTTCGTTCATCGCATAGGCCACCCAACTCCAGCCCATCCAAATACAATTCAAATAATCAAACTGTGCCCAGAGGGAACTATTTTCACCGGACACTATGACCGGAGAGATTAAATATGTCGGACTTCAACAGATTTTGCCGGTCAAATACCGGTAATTACCGGCTAACGGAAACGCTGGTCACAGTATGACATCGATCTCCAAAATAAGAGAAAAAAAAGTAAAAAAAAAAAAAAAAAAAAAGTAAACCCACAACATCCTAACCAAACCCACAGCCCCCTAACATATTTTTTTTTATCCACTTTTTCTCCCATTTTCTACATTTTTCTCCCATCCCAATTTCGTATCATCCAATTCAACCCTCCCCTGTCACGAACGCTGTTTCTTGCCTCCCACAAGCCGGCTGCAATGTGGACTAAGTCATACATAGCACAAGTCCCCTCCGGTACTTGAGGTAACAGCAGTCGCATCTTTTCACCTGCGCAGCTCGATCTCTCAGTGGCGAGGAGTAACGCGTGGGAGGCTCACGCTGCCCCCGACACTTCCTGATTCTACTGCGCAGGCGCACCAACCGACCTGTAGGAGTCGCTGTCCACAACGCCCGATCCCCACCCCATCAGTTTCCCACCCCCTAATACGGCCAATGTGTATTAGTATGAACGACCAGCTAAACTGAAAGCAATGTGGAGCGCTGGGCTCGAACAGGCGAGCCCAGCGTCTGCGCATTCGTGGCGAGCGCCTTGCCCACTACGCCACGTAGCCGCCCAACCCCACAACATCTTAACCACACCCACAACCCCTTAACCACACCCACCACCCCTTAACTATCAGACCAGTCTCACCTGATCTCATCAGATGAATCATCAGTCTCACCTGATCTCATCAGATGAATCATCAGTCTCACCTTATCTCGTTGACTCTCGGTAGGGGGTGCATCACCACCATCTTCCTCTTGGCTCCGGTCATGATGTGAGGAGTGAGGATGAACTGGCCAAAACACTGTGGGATGATCACATCACAGTTACTGACACCAGAGGCGAGAAGAACATTTAATATGATCATATTATGGACTATTTTTGGTCCAATTTATGTTCATTGTATTGGACCGCACGCTAGTGTTGTCAAAAATATCGAAATATCGATACATATAGATTCTGAATATTTAAAACGGTTTCAATACTCATTTCCCGCAATATCGATATTTAATTATTCATAAAAAAAAGTTTTTGTATAAGGAAGTTGCATTGTTCATTTCAATACCTGTAATAGTACAGTAGTCCACACACACACACATGTGCATTCAGTTAAATTGAAATATGACTAATACAAACAGTTCAGTTTGTCAGGTACATGAAACACAGATTACAGTGTTTACATCCGTCTGCTTGAGAAAATACCATGTTCTGCAATAAAAATGATTGAAGTGAGATGAACAGACTGAACTTTATTTTATTAGATACAACATGTCGAAGGTTTTACTTTGCAGTTGAAAAAGGTAATAAATTAAATTTGATTAAAAAAAAAGAAAAAAATATGTCATAATGTTATGATGAATTGAAAATGGGGGACCCTGATGTAAACAAGACAAAAGTCTCTCTCTGGTCTGCATCCCCTTAACAATTGTGTGTATTGAGCTGTACTGTATTGTACCCATTCTGCAATCTGTTAATACAATTTGCAATCAATCAATCTGTTATGCTTAACACGCAGTACTATTAACTTTACTCAATTTCTAAGATTATATCAATTAGTTATTTTTATGTGTGATCTAAACGATAAACAAAGGGTTTTAAAAGTGTTATATTTATCTTCTCTTATAGTACCAGAGAGAAGCTGAGGAGAATCAACCAGCAACAAAAAAAAATTATATACATTTATCATTTTTTTCTTTTTACATTTTAAGATTGAACCTTTTTCCCTGTGGTATCGAAAATGTTATCGAATATCGATACTTTTCAAGGTATCGTATCGAAGTTCGAAATTCCAGTATCGTGACAACAAGCACGGTAATGGGATTTGCGATACAGTATCAAACAAGGAAAATACTGAGGTCATTTCAGAAGTAATTTTTGTCATGCATTTGTCAACAAAATAGTTTGTCATGAAAAAAACAACAATACAATGCGATAACAGATGGACATCAAACAAATCTTGATTACAATGCAATATGACATCTTTTTATCTTTCAATACAATATATATCATCATATCGCACAGCCCTAGTCAGTGGTTTTGTAAAAATTCATACCTTTGAATGGAGCCATGACGGTAATGCCTTCATATTCTGTAGGCTACTTCCTAACCTATACTTTCAGAAAAATGTACATAAAGTAAATGGAAGATTGCTCCACTTCTACAAGATCCATTTGCATGTTCTTGGTATCTAGGGGCATCTATGGACCTCAGGGAATGTATTCCCAGTGTCAATAATATTGTGTCCGTTACTATGCTTGAGTAAATTGTAATAAATGAACCAAAGAATATTAATTATTATTATAAATTTTCTTTTAGGTGAACAACCTAAAATAGGCCTAATAATTTCAAAATGTTATGAAATTCCGACATCCATCAAAATCCCTGGGTCTCCTCTTTCTTAGGACTACAATGATTTCATGACAGCTTCCTGTCCTCACGTCTAAATTGTCAGTTTTCCGGTGCAATGGACAGAGATTTTTAACACTTAAAATCATTGGTAAACAAACGTAGTGCTGAAAATACACTTTGACTGCGGTTTTGATAGGGTTAGGGTCTTTACTCTTGGCTACATTTGAAAAGGAAACACAATATCACTTAATACGGACTGTATTGATCTATTTGTGATAGGAAATAAATCTTGGCCTGGTACCGGCCCGATTGGGCTTAAGAGGTTAAGCAATAGCTCACGATAGGCCGTGGTATATGGTTATTAACATTTATCTGGATATAGCCATTAATTATGCAGTTGTTGAATAGTGTTCAGTTATCTTATCTCTCCTCTTTGTTGAAGTAGTGCTCAGTTATGTTAGGTCTCCTCTTTGTTGTAGTGTTCAGTTATGTTCTTTGTTGTAGTGTTCAGTTATATACCATATAATCGCGTCTCGCTCTGCCTACTGAGATATTACATTATCTCTAGGGATGTCCCGATCCGATCACGTGATTTTCCGAAGATCGGGATAAAAAAAAGAAAAGAAAAAATTGATTTTTTTTATTTTATTTTTTTACTTTATTTTTTTTATTCAACAAACATGACCATGTTCACGTCTTAAACTCATACTGAGGCCTTAGTTTTGGTTTTAAATTGCATATCATCATTCATTTACCGGTATTTATTGTCACACAGAGCAGAAGAATTTTTCCAAAACAAACCAATAGTATCCAGCTGCAGAACGGCAGACCAGCCACACTCTCAGACCCAAATAATTTAAATTTTTTTTAATCCCAATTTCTCACATTACATTCACCCTGAATGTTGACGTTATCCAGGTGAAAAGTTAACTTCATTCAAGCGAGGCATTGCAATCCTTGACATAAATCATTTGATGTATAATTAAATCAAAGGAAATGCGTTTGGGTCTGAGAGTGTGGCTGGTCTGCCGTTCTGCAGCTGGATACTATTGGTTTGTTTTGGCAAAATTCTTCTGCTCTGTGTGACAATAAATAAATGAATGATGATATGCAATTTAAAACCAAAACTAAGGCCTCAGTACGAGTTTAAGACGTGAACATGGTCATGTTTGTTGAATAAAAAAATAAAAAAAGTTAAAGATTCTTTTTAAATTTTTTTGATCGGATCGGGAAATATCGGTATCGGTAGATACTCAAAATCACATGATCGGGATCGGATCGGGAGCCAAAAAACGTGATCGGGACATCCCTAATCATCTCCAGTACCTACTGTACTCTGGGAAACAAAATCAAATGCACCCATTTGCACGTGACCACGCCACTCCCATATTACGCCGTAAGTGGTCACGCCTCACCCTTCCTCATTCGTTTCCACACGTGGAAGCAGCTCGAATGCACTTTCAGACAGGACATTTGTTATGAAGCATAGGGAGAAATTTCATAATGTTGGGCTTTCGCCAGAAGTTCGCCAGCCCCCAGAACCTTCTCGGCACGTCCTGACAGCACGACCGTCCTATCCTGCTTTTTCCTCGTCGCATGACAGCAGACCGAGGGACTTCGCACGACGGCTGGCAGTCGAGCCGCGTCGCGCCCAGGTAGGGCCTGCACTAGCAGGCATTGGTATATGTAATACTGCTCGTTGTCTCGTGAGACGACAGAGTGATGTATTCGCGCAGGGGGCGGGATATTTGGATAAACGGTCATTATGACTCACTTTTGAGATGTTTTTCCAAGTATCCTAGCGTGCACAGCTAATGCTAATGCTACAATGTTGGGGCGCCGTTCCCATGTACCCCGCCGGGGCTGTCTTTACTCTTCCCTCCTCTTAACCATTCATGCTGACTGTTGTGAAGGATCAGATTAAACCGAATATATATATTTATTTATGGATATATATTGAATAGTATTTGTATATCGTTTGATATCCCTTGTATATTCCTTGTACATATACACGGAATATTCCTTTATTCTACTACAGCCCAAAATAGTTAATTCTCTTATTGGACAAAAGGACCAGACGCCAGGGACCAGCCCCTGGCGTTCAAGTTCAAAGGTACCGACGAGACATGCCCTTACTAGCCCCGGCTCCGCGCAGGAATACGGCTACCGAAAGCAGAGTGGCACTATTTGTCCACCGTGCATATAAATATGGCGCAAGAAATGTAGAATTCCTCTTAGTCCTTTACCCTTCTACCCAACTAAGTAACAGAACGTGAAGCCTCACCCACGGTACCGCGTGCGGTGTAGTATGGCCTGTTTGGCCTTAGAGTAGCATTGAGACCTCGTGCGAATTAATAGCTGAATTGCCAGAGTTTGGCACCGTATTTCTATTAAGTAATAATAGTCTATTATGTATGGTGCATCGTGCGGTTAGAGTTCTAAAGTGAGCAGCACCCCCATCGCTTCCTCGTGTTATCTAGAGTCTTAACCAGGTTGGGCAGACCACACGTGGTGCTTTCATCCGAGGAGTTCTAGGCGAGGACCGAGTGGACCTGTACATTGGATTACCTACCCGACGACTGCTGAGCCCTATGCGGCATGGAATATATGTTTGCTTTGGTACTTTGATTTGTGGAGCGGATAATCGCCAACACCGGTGAGTGTTGGATCTACCCCGAAAGGAGTCGAGGTGAGACGGCGCTCAGACCAGACTGAGGTCGCCTCGCTTCTTCTTCACTGTGGAGCTACAGCTACAGCTACAGCCTACACGAGAGCCAAGGTGTATTCATCTGTGGATCAAGATTCTACTGCACTGTCTTCTGTACGTGAAGTCTCCCTAGAAATCGTTGACCAGACGGGATACTGCCGACGGCTCTCCTACCCCCCCTACTGGCTTACAACCGGCAGGACCCCCTACAGTATATCCAGCTATAATCATTAAGTGACCATAGATATAATTCCCTAAGAGCCAGGTTGTATACTTGCTTCCTGCGTAACCAGAGATTGGACATTCAGTGTTGATTTGCCTACGAGTACTCATTTGCCTTACAAGAGCATTCAAATCATAAATGTAATGGTGAATATTATATGTACCTTTTGCTATATATTAAATATTTGATTATTACCTTTGTGTGGACCTGGTTTCATGGTGGGAAAGTGTTCATCATATTTAGATATTGTGTACTGTATGGCCAGTAGTTAAAGTACATAAAGCGGTAGTGGTTTAATGATACCATACTTATCAATACAGTCAGGGAATTGTACCCCTCAGTTACACTGACGGTCAATCGGTGTCTAATGTTGGGGGTTTAGCGGAGGCTTATTTACCCTTTACATGGGTGGATGGGCTGACGACAGGGCTCAGGGCAGGTGTGCATTTTGTGAATCTATTAATTGAAAATGGGGGACCCTGATGTAGACAGGATTAACGTTTTTTTCTCTGGTCTGCATCCCCTTAACACTTTCAGAGCCACCAGGGGGTGTTGTACTTACCTGGCTGAATGCCAGCACCCACTTCAATGATAGCGTTGTGAACGCATAATCCCCGTCTTAAATTATGGCTATGTGTCTAATCTACCCGTCGCTTATCAATGACTTGTTTGCAGTCAACATTGTTGAAACGTTTTTTTTTTTTATTTGAATCGCTTCATTTCCGTTTTATAGCATTTTGAAAAGCCCTCGTTTTTCAGGAAAATATAAAGATTCCGTGATAAAATGCATTTACTGGAATATTCTGGCATACACAAAAACTGTCATTTTTCGGCCTATTTATGAATCGTTTTCAAATAAACGCTAGATTATCGATAGTATATGTGTACTTATGCACGCTATAGAATCTCCAACTCCTCACTCAACTCGGGGGTGGTCCCCACCTCCCTAAAACAAGCCAGAGTCACGCCCCTCATAAAAAAACCATCCCTGAACCCTACCGTCATAGGCAACTACCGTCCTGTCTCTCTTCTCTCCTTCCTTTCTAAAACACTTGAACGTGCTGTATCCAACCAACTTACTGCTTATCTCTTACAGAATGACCTCCTAGACCCTAATCAGTCAGGCTTCAGGACTGGTCACTCCACAGAGACAGCCCTCATTGCGGTCACAGAGGCACTTCACTTAGCAAAAGCGAAAGGCCTCTCCTCTGTCCCGATTCTCCTAGATCTATCTGCAGCCTTCGACACAGTCAACCACCAGATCCTCCTCGCGGCCCTCGCAGGAATGGGAGTGGCTGGCTCTGCGCTGACATGGCTGTCATCATACCTCAATGACCGCTCCTACCAAGTGTCATGGAGAGGGACCCTGTCGGCCACCCGCCCCCTGCGGACGGGTGTCCCCCAGGGCTCGGTTTTAGGACCCCTTCTCTTCTCCCTCTACACTAAATCACTGGGTAACATTATCACGTCTCATGGCTTCTCCTACCATTGTTATGCCGACGATACTCAACTCTTCCTCTCCTTCCCTCCCTCAGATATCCACGTCTCTGAGCGGATCTCTGCCTCTGTCCGACATCTCCGCCTGGATGACGACCAACCACCTCAAACTGAACCTAAGCAAAACAGAATTGCTCCACCTGCCGGCCAAATCCTCCCCCCTGACCAACCTTTCCATCACAGTCGAGAATGCAGCTGTGACCGCGTCCCCAACCGCCAAGAACCTTGGTGTTGTCCTCGACGACTAGTTGAACTTCTCTGCTCACATCGCAGCGACAACCAGAACCTGCCGATTCCTCCTGAGCAACGTCAGAAGGATCCGCCCCTTCCTGACAAAAGAAGCCACCCAACTCCTCGTCCAATCAACAGTCATCTCCCGCCTCGACTACTGCAATGCACTGCTCGCTGGCCTCCCGGCCACTAAGCCTCTTCAACTCATTCAGAACGCAGCGGCCCGCCTGATCTCAAACCTACCGAAGTCGGCCCATGTCACCCCACTTCTTAGGGACCTGCACTGGCTCCCCATTGCTGCACGAATCCGCTTCAAGGCCCTCGACCTAGCATACCGTGCGGCAAAGGGAACTGCTCCCGCCTACCACCGGTCAATGGTCTCTAACTACACACCCTCAAGACCCCTACGCTCTGCATCTTCTGGCCGCCTCAGACCTACTCCTATCCAAGCTCCGGGAGGGTCATCAAAGAGAAGTCGCCTATTCTCAGTCCTTGCCCCACAATGGTGGAATGAACTACCCACCCCAGTTAGGACAGCCGAAACACGTCCAATCTTTCGCCGTCGACTAAAGACGCACTTCAACCATTATCTGAATTAAAAAAGTCGCTTTGGATAAAAGCGTCAGCTAAATGACATGTAAATGTGAAGCGCAAGCGGCCCCACATTTAGCTTCTCATGGAGACAGGGGCTGACACCCAGTTGCTAGCTAGGCCTGGGTCTGTCTATGAGAATGCTGTGCTGTCAGGGCGGCTACGTGGCGTAGTGGGCAAGGCGTTCGCCACGAATGACGGAGACGCTGGGCTTGCCTGTTCGAGCTCAGCGCTCCACATTGCTTTCAGTTTAGCTGGTCGTTCATACTAATACACATTGGCCGTATTAGGGGGTGGGAAACTGATGGGTGGGGATCGGGCGTTGTGGACAGCGACTCCTACAGGTCGGTTGGTGCGCCTGCGCAGTAGAATCAGGAAGTGTCGGGGGCAGCGTGAGCCTCCCATGCGTTACTCCTCGCCACAGAGATCGAGCTGCGCAGGTGAAAAGATGCGACTGCTGTTACCTCAAGTACCGGAGGGGACTTGTGCTATGTATGACTTAGTCCACATTGCAGCCGGCTTGTGGGAGGCAAGAAACAGCGTTCGTGACAGGGGAGGGTTGAATTGGATGATACGAAAATTGGGATGGGAGGAAAACATAGAAAAAAATTGGAGAAAAAGTGGATAAAAAAAAAAGAGTGCTGTGCTGTCAAGCGGCTCCCACACCACACGTCCTGTCAGAGGGGGAACTCTAGGCCCAGGAGGTCGCAGCGTGGGTTCCCCCCAGCCCCGCACTCGCCAGGCCGGGTATTACGTTAGTGCCTCCCCCGTCTGGACTTCCGATCCCGCGGTGGTCAGTCAGGCACGTGTAATTTGGGTGATAGTAATTTCACTACAGGGCTGTGGTGTGTAGAGACCCACCCTATCGGGCAGTGTGGGACCACACACCATGCATGTCCAGCTGAAGAGCAGGCTGTCCTCGGCAAGCTAAGCCGGGAAGATGCTCAGCGGGGGAGCCTATGTCACCCCGTATCAGACCGCCCCTTCTGTCGGGGTCCCCCCCTTGGGTGCGATTGCCTCGTTGGTAGTCAGGGTGCGATATCCCGGCTTCGCGGGACACCCTGCTCGCGCGGTTGGCAAGACCAGGGTTGACAACGCACAGCGGGAGGGACCGGGCCACCTATCTACGATTCCTAGTGGACCAGCGGCAGTTGGCGGCGGGGGCGCTTTGGAATTTTTACCACGTATGGCTGCAGTAGTAGCCATATGTCGGTGGGGATGGAGAGAACGCATCCCGATCTTCCCTCCTAGGACATACCTACGCTTCCTTTTTCCAGGGCTTAGCGTACGAGTACCAGAGGCTGCCGTTCGGCTACTATCTGGCTCGTCGAATCTTCACCAAGTGCGTGGAGACCACGCTGGGGCCTCTGCGTCGTCAGGGGATACGAATTTTATTCTACCCTGGACGACGTTCTGGTCCTCGGCCGGTCAGAGAAGATCGCCAGGTCTCATACCAGGCAGGTGGTGGGATTCCTCACCAGCATGGGTTTTGCTGTAAACTGGAAGTAGAGTACTCCTCTTCCCAGTCAACAAGTGGAGTACTTGGGCTTATTTCTAAGCTCAAGGTCTATATGGGCATCCCTCAGAGTGGTGGCGAGTGGATGTTCTCGGCGCGTCCTAGGATGGTTACGGCGCTGTCCGTGATGCGCCTGCTCGGTATGAGGAGGATACAGAGGTGGTTTTCCAGTATGGAAATAGACCCGGTGAGAGACAAGAGGAAGCGGCTGAAGGTTCCCATGTCAGTACTGGGGGACCTCGCCCTCTGGGGAGGGCCTGGGGCCCTCACCAGCGGGGTCCCCATGGGCAGCAGGCTGTCACACGTCACGGTCTTCACAGACGCCTCCCTCACGGGATGGGGGGGGGGGGGGGCAACGCAAAGGGCAGCTGGCAGGACCATGCTGCCCGGTCTGCACTACATTTCAATGTGTTGGAATTGAAGGCAGTCCTTCTGGTCCTCATACGGCTCGGCCACCTTGTGGTGGGCAAGCATGTTTTGATCAGGACGGACAACACGACGTCAGCGTTGTATATCGACAGGAGTACGCTCCCCCCGTCTGCACCGGTCGAGCTCTGGCTATGGGCGTCTCTCAATCTGCGCAGCCTGAGGGCTCCCCACATCCCCGGCAGGGAGAATGTGGGTGCAGATGTGATGTCGCGGGGCGGTCCTCACCCAGACGAGTGGGGACTACGTCCAGACATAGTCAGACAGGTCTGGGACCGATTCGGGGAGGCCACAGGCAGTTTGCGAGCAGACAGTCCCACCAGTGCCCCTTGTGGTTCTCGGTCAGTCGGAAGGACAACCCCTCTCTGGGGGTGAATGCCTTCTCCATGTATCCGTGGCCACCCGGGATTCTGTACGCGTTCCCCCCCATACATAGCTCAGCTGTTGGGGCGGGTACGTCAGGAGCGCGGGCCGGGGCTCAGCTGTGTGGTTCCCGGCCCTGATTCAGCTCTTGGTGGCCCCGCCGTGGCCTGTTCCGTTGTTTACCCTCTCTCAGGCACGCGGAACTCTGTTCTGCCTCCTGTTCTGGGGCAGCCTCTAGGCTTGGCTGCTGAAAGGGTGAATCTGGTGGGGATGAGTCTCGACTCTTCTGTGGTTAACGCCATCCAGAACACGCGCGCTCCGTCCACTACCGCGGCTTACGCAGGGAAGTGGCGTATGGTCGAGAGTGGGGGGCAGAACATTGTTCAGTCACCCTCTCGTGGGACGTTCTTGCTTGGCGCACGGCGTCTCAAGCCTGTGGAATGTTCTCTGTCTCGGAGTCGGGACCTCCAACTGTTCTGGAAAGGCTGTTGGGGGCCCCGTTTGAGCCTCTTGAACAGGCGCCATTGGATCGTCTGTCTTACGACCGCGTTCCTTCTTTGGGCTAAATGCGTGGGTGAGCCATGTGCCCTCTCGGTGCGGCCTGAGTTCCCGTCTATTCGGGCCGATAGCGGGGCGACTCTGAGGCCTAATCCAGTCTTCGTGCCAAAGAATATCCGGAGCTCTTTTCACTCCAGGGATATTGTGATTCAGGCGTTTCATCCTCCTCCTCACGCTAGTGGGTTGGAGGCGAGCCTTCACCTATTGTGTCCTGTCCGTGCGCTGGGGGTTTACCGTAGTCGCACGCAGGGTCTCAGGGCTTCCGATCAACTGTTTGTTACGGTGGCCCTCGCGCGGGTGAGGCGCTGTCCAAGCAGCGCCTGTTACATTGGTTGTGCGAGGGCATTGCCCTTTGCTACACGTTGGCTGGACAGGTTCCCCCCGGGGGCGTCAGGGCGCACTCCACTTGGGCCTCGGTGGAGGACATCTGTGCTGCGGCCTCCTGGTCCTCCCCGGGTCCTTTTGTTAGGTTTTGCCTCATGGACATGACTGGGGGTTCCGTCTCCCAGGCAGTCCTGAGGTCCGGGACCTCTCCTGCATCCTGCCATCACGTGGGCTAGCGGGAGTGTGTGGGCCGCGGGGTGCTGTGTCACACGTGGTCCCGCTTGCGCTGTGCGTTCGGGGGTGCCTGGGTCCCCCTTTTTCGCACTTTGGTTGTAGTTGACTGCTTCCCCCCCTTCATTACGACGGGCGGGTGGACGGGACTCCCCTCCTCCCTGGCAGGGGCTTACGGGCCCTCAGGGGGTGCATATGACGTGGCCACGCGTCCGCTCTGCCCTTTATCTCAGTAGGCAGAGCGAGACGCGATTGGCCAGTATGGTATATAACGTAAGGTTATCCTATAACCCTAGTTATATTAATACAGGCTGAGCGTCTCGCTCTTCAGCACCCTGAGGTCCCTTGGATGTTTTCCGCATATGGAATTCGAACTTGGAAGGGTGAGGCGTGACCACTTCCGGTGTAATATAGAGTCACGCATGGGAGTGGCGTGGTCACGCGCAAGTGGGTGCATTTGATTTTGTTTCCCAGAGTACAGTAGGTACTGGAGATAATGTAATATCTCAGTAGGCAGAGAGAGACGCTCAGCCAGTATTAATATAACTAGGGTTATAGGATAACCTTACGTTATGTTAGCTCCTCTTTGTTGAAGTAGTGTTCAGTTATGTTAGCTCTCATCTTTGTTGAAGTGTTGAAGTGTTCAGTTATGTTAGCTCTCCTCTTTGTTGAAGTGTTCAGTTATGTTAACTCTCCTCTTTGTTGAAGTGTTCAGTTATGTTAACTCTCCTCTTTGTTGAAGTAGTGCTCAATTATGTTAGCTTTCCTCTTTGTTGAAGTAGTATTATGTTAGCTCTCCTCTTTGTTGAATAGTGTTCAGTTATGTTAGCTCTCCTGTGTTGAAGTAGTGTTCAGTTATGTTAGCTCTCCTCTTTGTTGTAGTGTTCAGTTATGTTAGCTTTCCTCTTTGTTGAAGTAGTGTTCAGTTATGTTAGCTCTCCTCTTTGTTGTAGTTTTCAGTTACGTTAGCTCTCCTCTTTGTTGTAGTGTTCAGTTATGTTAGCTCTGCTCTTTGTTGAAGTAGTGTTCAGTTATGTTAGCTCTCCTCTTTGTTGTAGTTTTCAGTTACGTTAGCTCTCCTCTTTGTTGTAGTGTTCAGTTATGTTAGCTCTGCTCTTTGTTGAAGTAGTGTTCAGTTATGTTAGCTCTGCTCTTTGTTGAAGTAGTGTTCAGTTATGTTCGCTCTCCTCTTTGTTGTAGTGTTGTTATTAGGGATGGCCGATATTATCTGCCTACCGATATTATCGGCCGATAGGCATTCAAATGTGATATAGGTTGATATCGGTATCGGAAATTAAGAGTTGGACAATATCGGTATAGGTAAAAAAGCCAATATCGAGCATCCCTAGTTGTTATGTTAGCTCTGCTCTTTGTTGTAGTGTTCAGTTATGTTAGCTCTCCTCTTTGTTGTAGTGTTCAGTTATGTTAGCTCTCCTCTTTGTTGTAGTGTTCAGTTATGTTAGCTCTCCTCTTTGTTGAATAGTGTTCAGTTATGTTATCTCTCCTCTTTGTTGTAGTGTTCAGTTATGTTAGCGCTCCTCTTTGCTGGTACAGGGGTGTTTGACTGTGGACAGGTGTGTTTTAATTGCGCTGTGCCAGAAGCAAGAATCTTCTATGTCGTTGCCGGCTGACTTGTTTTCAGACACGGGAGTGATACTGAACTGTGGAAAGGAATCAGACGTCATAGCTGTGGTATATGGTCTCATATACCGTGGCTATGAACCAATCAGATTGCTTGATTTGAGCTACCCATTTTATAATAAATATGAAGGTATACCGTCATGAACATTGTTCCTTGCAGCAGTATTATGAAGATTTTGGGATACAAATATATTAAAATATACCCTTTTGTATTGTGTAGAGAAAAAAAAGAAAATACCGTAATTCCTTTAATAGTAACCGGGTCTCAAATACAAGCCGGGTCTCTATTAATGGCCGGGTGCGCTCTTGAGCTAAGCAATTATAAGCCGGCCTCCTAATACAAGCCGGGTTACTAATATACTGAGCTGCATACTGAGCTAGTTACTTGATTTCACTTTGAAAACGTTGAAATGACCAGTGACCACCTGTAATTGCACTGTTTACTATTTCATACAGTACTTGGTTTCAATAAATGAACCCAGTACATTTTACTGGGTTCAAACTGACACAAAATGTTGATTTATTCATTATGATCCGTTTGAAAATTTGAAATATAGGCCTCCCTCTTATACAGGCCTCCTCCTAATACAAGCCTGGTACCCGCTACAGTTGAAACAAATACAAGCCGGGGTTACTATTAGAGGAATTACGGTAAATATATATATATTGTATTGCAAAGAAGGATGTTAAATCATGCTGTAATTTTCACTGGGGAAAAAAAAAAGGAAATACCATCAAATATAGTTATGCCGACAGAAAACAAGACAAATATTGTGATATCATATTCTGACCATATGCAGCCCTAACACAGACAGAAAAACATATCCAGGACCCCGATCTGTAACTGATGATTTAAATAAAAAATGTGTGGTTGCTTACAGCTTTGTACTCCTCCTCGGAGGAGAACCTCTCCTTCTGGATCCTGGTCATGTACAGGACATCCGTCTCAGGCAGGGCCTCCTCGATGCTCTCAAACTCCTCCTACAAACACACACACATTATATTTGACATTAGGGAAACACCGTTACGGATACTAGTATCAAGATAACTTCTCAAGACACTAAAACCCAATATCATGTTTTTGACAAATCAAAAGATAAAAGAACAATTGATTCCATCTCGATGTCCAATGACCCCAAACTAATGATGCGACTACGCTGTTCAATAAAACACATGATCCAACTCTATGCTGTTCAGTAAAACTAATGATCCAACTCTATGCTGTTCAGTAAAACTAATGATCCAACTCTATGCTGTTCAGTAAAACTAATGATCCATCCAACTATATGCTCAATGGTTGCAATAGGTGTGTATATAGACCCCCAGCTGCTGGCACTGAGACCGTAGACAACCTGTAGCAAACTTAATTTCTTGTTTTTCTGATTCTGAACTATTGGCTGTGGCTGTGGGAGATTTCAACTTGAACTGGCTAAATAGTAACTCGGATAACCTAAAGGAAGTCAGTGGTAACCTAAACCGAACCCAGATGATAACAGAACAGACTAGACAGACCAAACTTGAAAGACTGCTCAAAATCCACACTAATCGATCTTGTATTTTCCAACGAAATTGACCATAATTGTAGGCACTGGTGTTTTTGATCTAGGTATTAGTGATCACTGTCCTACTATGAGATGTAAGAGGAGTGCGAAAATGGGAGATCACATACAGTCATGAAGAGGAATTTAAAATGTTTAAATGAACAAGCGTTCATGAATGATATTATGCATAGCAACATCCACTGCACCTCAGTGGTTCTATGACCAAAGCTGCTCCCACCTGTTTGATTCCCTTGGAGGCCACATAGTTGATGATCTCAGCCGGCATGTGGAGGTTCTTGGGGGCCACGTAGCGCAGCGTGATGCGGTACTGCGTCAGCATTCTGGCCAGGGAATGGACCGTTCGGCCGTGCTTCAGATCCCCCACCATGGTGATCTGAAAAAACACAACCAAGACACATCTGACGTCCTGACGTACAGCACAATCCACATCCCATTAACTTATGGTCATGTTGTTGACTGTCCCTACGGTAGTTGACTTATGGTCATGCTGTTTGACCATCCCTACGGTAGTTTACTTATGGTCATGCTGTTGACAGTCCCTACGGTAGTGAGAGAAAATGGTGGTTTTTTCAATGTATATTTGGTTATAAACTGATATAAAGAGACGCTTTAAGAGGGTAATATCATCATCATCACAGGATGATATTGACGGTGGTGGAACCAGTGGTTTCACAGGCACAGGCCGCGTCAGTGTTTTGTTTTGCATTCCTTGTAAGAACAGAGATAACGGAGCGGTACAGAGCGAGGGAGAGGGGTGACCTCTTTAATGCAACAGTGAATGAAACGTTTAATGGTGTGAAAGGTTATTAACGCAGTTGTCATGACAACGCGGCACATGACAACCAGAAAGGGGTGGGCCGTCATTTCTACGACGAAGATCTATAAGTCGAACGGTGTTTCCGGGTGTAAGGCAGACTAGAATCTGACCAAGAGCGAGTAGGACTGAGATCACACAGAAGACACTCTCTCCTCTCATTGAGAGGGGGGGGGGGGGGGAGGAAGAATGCCACATCATCATTAGCTTCGGCTAACGCGAGGAGGGTTAGGCTAAAGACCAGGCCTGAACACTATTGGACTGAATAACAAAAGGACGATAGATGAACACACCAAAAGATCATTAGAATAGACTCTTCAAGGACAATACAATCTGTTAACATCTGAGCTGAGGTTTCTGTTTATAGCAATAAAACAACGCTTTTCCTCATAAGGTATTTCACGGTGTCGGAGTGTCGAATTCTTACGGAGGTGGAGAATTATTATGGTTTGCGGATTGTACTAACGGGGTGAGATAAGGATCTTATCAGCCAGTATCTGAGACGTCAGGACCATTAAAATGACACAACGCAGAGGAATTGGATGGAGAGCCAAACAAACGAAGACGTGATACTGGCCAGTTTGATCAGGATCTAACAGTAGTTAACTTAGTCATGTTGTTAACCATCCCTACGGTAGTTAACTTAGTCATGTTGTTGACCATCCCTACGGTAGTTAACTTAGTCATGTTGTTGACCATCCCTACGGTAGTTAACTTAGTCGTGTTGTTGACCATCCCTACGGTAGTTAACTTAGTCATGTTGTTGACCATCCCTACGGTAGTTAACTTAGTCGTGTTGTTGACCATCCCTACGGTAGTTAACTTAGTCATGTTGTTGACCATCCCTACGGTAGTTAACTTAGTCGTGTTGTTGACCATCCCTACGGTAGATAACTTAGTCGTGTTGTTGAGCGTCCCTACAGTAGATAACTTACGGTCATGCCGTTGACCGTCCCTACAGTAGATAACTTACGGTCATGCCGTTGACTGTGCCCAGCTCCTCTCGGATGGTAAAGACGTCCAACAGGGCCTGTGTTGGGTGCTCTCCCACCCCGTCTCCTGCGTTGATTACCGGCTTACGGCAGTGACGTGCTGCGGTCTGGATGGGAGACAGAAGGGTTAAACATACGGGACCAATGTCGATCGATAGATACTTTATTAATCCCCTTGGGGAAATTCAGGTATCCAGTAGCTCAGTCAGTTTACAGACAATAAAAGCGATAAAAAGGACAACCAATACAACAAACAAACAATGAAGGTCAGCGCTGAAGTTTAAAAAGAAAAGTTCCAATGAATAAATAAATAAATGGTGAGCACTATTGCACAGTGTTAAGTCAAATAAAATCAATTGCTATATAAAATTACAGTATACAAATGAGGGAGAGAGAGTTAAGAGTATTGTGTTAATTCATAGTTAGACAGTAGAGGTTGAGTACTTTCTTGTGATGCATCACATTCACACTTTTGAAATCATTCAGATTGATTTTAAAACTGCAAATACATAGAAACGAATAAAAAAAACAGACTTATATGGTTATTCAATGCAAGGGTTCAATTACTGCATTAAACAGGCAGGCATTAGACTTCCGGTATGCCAGTAGAGGGCACAGACGCATAAGAAGCCGAGCTCCCGGGCAACGTGAATTTCAAACACTCAAGAATTCAAAGAAAACATTCAACCAAGACAGAAAGAAAGGGAAGAACCGGAAAGAAAGGAAAAAAACATTCAATAATTAGGAAAACGAGACGACAAAAGGACCCGATACCGAAGCTAACGCTCACGCTAGCTTAAACAACCAGCAGCAGGCCGCCAGCACGCAGTCAGACAGGGTTCCCACGCTTGCCTTGAAATTTTTTCCATACTACCTCCTGATTTTCCAGGTACCATATTAAGTGATGATCTATAGGCCCCTGAAGTTTTCCACCCTCATCCGCGCCCCCCTCCCCCTCACACACACAACCCCCTAGGACACCCGACTACTTACTTGATTTAAAAGATGTGCCAGTCAAGTCTACATTGTAAATTCTTAGAGATTATGTCTTATTGATAATATCAATGCAACAAGCTGTAGATGAACAACAATTTATTGAACTGGAACACATGAGCACTGGGATTGATATATGTTCTCTCTTCCACTCCTCTCCTATCTCATCCTGTCCTCTTCTCTCCACACCTCCACTCGTGTCCGCTCCGGTCTTCTCTTCCGTAAATGCCCAAAACCCCCACCACCTCCTAATAGACAGTCTCCTCCCCACCGCATGTATATATTCCCTCCCCGCCGTATGTATATTTCCCTCCCACCCACCCACCCCCTCCTAATGTACAGTCCCCTCCCCATCATATGTATATACTCTGTCAGGATCTAGGGGTAACAGTACTGTATATTTGAATACCGCTTATGTCACAAATGTATCAGTACTAAATACCTATATGTCCCTATGCCATAAATGTCATGCATGTTGTGTATGTCATAAATGTCTATATGAATTGAAAATGGGGGACCCTGATGGAAACAAGACAAACGTCTTTCTCAGGTCTGCATCCCCTTAACAATTGTATGTATTGAGCCGTACTGTATTGTACCCATTCTGCAATCTGTTAAATAAAGTTCTCATTCATTCATTCATTCCTACTCTTCTCAACTCCTCTCCACTGTTCTCCCTTTTCCTCTGTCATCCTCCTCTTCCATCTTCGCGGCCTCTTCTCTTCCTGGCTAACTGGCTCGTTATGAGAGCTAACGTTGGCTAGCTACTGTACCCGGCGCTGGCTAACTGGCTATCGTTATGAGAGTTAACGTTGGTAGCTACTGTACCTGGCGCTGGCTAACTGGCTCGTTATGAGAGCTAACGTTGGCTAGCTACTGTACCTGGCGCTGGCTAACTGGCTCGTTATGAGAGCTAACGTTGGCTAGCTACTGTACCTGGCGATGGCTAACTGGCTCGTTATGAGAGCTAACGTTGGCTAGCTACTGTACCTGGCGCTGGCTAACTGGCTCGTTATGAGAGCTAACGTTGGCTAGCTACTGTACCTGGTGCTGGCTAACTGACTCGTTATGAGAGCTAACGTTGGCTAGCTACTGTACCTGGCGCTGGCTAACTGGCTCGTTATGAGAGCTAACGTTGGCTAGCTACTATACCTGGCGCTGGCTAACTGGCTCGTTATGAGAGCCAACGTTGGCTAGCCAGTTTTTTTTTTTTTTTTTTATCTTTTTCCCCCTCCTTCTTTTTCCGATTTTTCTCCCATCCCACCCTTCCTGGTTGTTGCGCACTTTCCCCTACTGTTGGTCCGAGAGACCGGAGACTGTCACATGCTTTCCTCCGACGCATGTGCAGCCAGCCGGCAGGCCAGCCTGGCCGTGCAGATTCTCACTGGGAGAGTGTAATGTGTGGGAGGCCGCACTACCTCTCTCCAGATCCTACCCTCGCTGAGCAGGTGCCCCGACCGAACTGAAGGGGTCGCTGTCCACAACGCCCAGGATCCACCCGCCAGCTTTCCCACCCTCTAATACTGCCAATTGTATTAGTGTGAACGGCCAGCCAAGCTGGTGACAACGCCGGGAGCTGGATTCGAACACGCGAATCCAGCATCTCCGGCGTTGGTGACGAACGCAATCTTGGCTAGCTAGTTAGCAAGATTGCACTGCTTACTAACCAACGTTGATAAACCCAGGTTTAACACACAGTTAAAACACAGCTACTTACATTTGAGGATAAACTTGCATAAGAAGTTTCACTCAAGTTTCACTGTAGATGCCAAGGGCCTATATACCATATAGGATGCCAAGAGCATGCTCTACAACATGGGATCATCCATTTCTATCTACAGTAAAAGCGGTTCACATGTAAAGGGTTTTTATAAACTCATGTTAATTCTGTGCTCAATAGTTAAATTTTATTACACATCATCCAATAAAATTTTCCAGGACAAATGTTATGATGTTGTTGTTTGGTCCTGACAAGAGTCTCAAAGTCTGGGGTGATGGTAGACAAGCAACTCTGAGGTCATGCTCAATGTCCAATCTGTTCCTCTGCTCTGTCTTCAGCTGGACCAGAGCTGAGAAGCCACTTTCACAAAGATAGGTAATTAAATTTTTTTTTTTTTTTGTTGTTTACATTGGTTTTCGATTAGTCGACTAATCGAAAAAATAATCGGCAGATTAGTCGACTACCAAATTAGTCATTAGTTGCAGCCCTAAACGAGACAGCAAATTAATGAATGAATGAAAACTTTATTTGGGTGAATCGCTTGGGTGACTGTCTGAGTGACCACCTGTCGGAGTCGGAGTCCCGAAAATGCAACGTGTGTCACGCATCAACAGAACAATGTTTAGTGGATTTCGACAGCATCCTCACGCAAATTAAGGATCGATTAGATCACAAAAGACTGCCGTTTGTTGCATTGCTGGATTTGCAACTGCAGAGGAGGTCATTGAACGTTTCATCAGAAAAGAGCGAAGGGACTTCCGGTTTGACCGCGGAAGAACATGGCTGCTTAACTCGCGAGCTCCCCGACAGCAAAATGATATAGCCCCGGAAAACATTTATTAACACCCTTAGGAGTCTAACCTAAATAGCTCCTCCTCCTGAGAATTTCCCCCTTTTTTTTTGTTACATAATATAAAATTACAGATTCATACCTTCAAAATAAGCCATCAATTGTCAAATTTGAGACGATAGTTTTCAATCAATGTCCTATCAAACATTCTGGTACAGTCATTACCTATTTGCAGCAGGAGCCTCTGAAGAGAATTCAGTGAATTCAGCTAATGATAAGGGAACTACACTCCTTCCCAGAATTCAATGTGATGTCAATGTTAATTTCAATGACTAATTCACACCATGAAACAAAGGCCCAGCAGGGAACAATTACAGCTGAATGGGGGTATAGTGTGACTGATCAATACAGGCAACACACACTTTGATTTGATGCCATGCATATACACACACTAGATAGACAGAGGTTTAGATATTTAGATAGATATATAATAGTAATATAATAGAAAGAAAGAAAGAAAGACATTTATAATAATAATAATTATTATTATTATTAAATAGAATAATTTTCTATAGGCTTGCCGTGGTAGTCAGTGATACTGGTGTCATTCTGTGTTCAGGCTTCCATACTTATTGAAAAGAATGCTCATATCCAAAAGTATTAGATAGATATAGGTCATACATGTAGGTATGCATTTGGTTACACACACACAGAAGTAGTCTCAGAGAGGGAGAGATGGATGGAGAGAGAGAGAGAGAGAGAGAGAGAGAGAGAGAGAGAGAGAGAGAGAGAGAGAGAGAGAGAGAGAGAGAGAGAGAGAGAGAGAGAGAATTACAACTGAAAAGGACGACGGAATGGCAGAGAATGACGACGTAACGGGAGGAAAAGATGGCGACGATGACTGTGAACGAGAGGCCACGCTGTTGAACATATACAAGGAGCTCAAAGACTTCAGAAAAGACAATGAGCGTCAATTTCGGGAAATAAAGAATGATATGAACAGAATGAACAACAGGCTCGGTGAAACGGAGGGGAGAATCGGAGAAAATGAAAATGTGCTCGATGCGGCGACGGTTTTAATCAAGAAACTGATACAGAGGCAGGCCGACATGGAGGCTAAACTGCTCAACCAAGAGGGCAGAACGAGGAGAGAGAACCTGCGGGTGTATGGTATCCCAGAGGAGAAAGAGGGAAAGGACATGCATGGATTTCTAGACGGCCTGTTTAAGGACGCACTCGGCCTGCCTCATGACATGGACCTTCGTATCGAACGAGCACACCGGGCATTGGCCCCAAGGCCTAACAACCCGCAGCTGAAGCCACGGTCAATCGTGGTTAAGTTTGGGAGTTACAAAATGAAGGAAGAGATAATACACCGAACGTGGCAGAAGAAAAACGTCTCATGTGACAACGAACGCTTCTATGTCGACCATGACTTCCCCACTGAAATACTGAAGAAGCGAGGAGAATATGCCGAGGCCAAGAGAATAATGAGGGAGAAGAATCTCAAGTTCCAGACACCGTATCCAGCAAAGATGAGGGTATTCTACGAGGATGGCACCCGCCTGTACCAGAGCGCAGCGGAGGCGACGGCGGATATGGCAAAACGTGGATTCAAGATCACCGTGGTGAACCCGACTACCGACCCGGATCGAGAGGAGATACTGCGGCTGTCTGCCTGGCAGACAGTGGGAAGAAAACGGGGACCGGGGGACGACATGCAGGCGACGGGGACTGAAGGCCCCGCACGGCAGGACAATAGACATCACGGATACCGGGAGAAACTACAGGGATTCAGACGGGGACAGTCGGAGGCGGACAATTAACACTTCAAGTGCCGAAAGACGTGTTTAGGCGTCCTTCCCCGCCATGCTCAAGTTGCCGAAGATGCCGTAACTCGTCTTTGATATCAATATTTCAAAAATCTGTGATCGGATTCATATTTCCCATCCGCTGGCCTGAGACCCACCAAAAAGCCCCACTGAACCCTCTAGCGGTTCAAGAGCGCCATCTGGTGGCCGATCGGCGCAATCGCCAAACAGGAAGTTACTTGGACGATGTGCTGTTCACCCATATTACTTCCAGGCACTCGGTATAGGTCCCGGCACTCTAGCTCGTCACAATACATAGCGATCCGTTGCCAATAACTCGATAAACAACATGATTTGGACGTATATACTAGGGATGCCCCGATCGATTGGCCACCGATCGTTATCGGCCGATAATCAGTATAAATATGCGATCGGGGAATTCCGATAATGAGTCATATTCGCCGATCGCGGAAACTGATCAAGTAGATATCTCACTCGCTAGTCTCAGACGCACAGGACCTGCAAACTGCTCCTCCTCCCTAGCCCCGCCCGCCCCCGTGTAGAGTTTGTAAACAAAGAGGTGCGGCTCCTCTGCTCGAGTCTGTAGTGCATTCGACCTGCGCTAACGTTAGCTACCTAGCTATCGTTACTGTTTAAACAAAATTACCCAGTCAACTATTCACGTTTAGTAGGCATTGTCTAACGGTATTTAGCCGGCTAGCTACCGATAGCTCCTGATATCAACAAATGATCCAGAAAATCTAGTAGTCCATGTTCATACCTCCGGTAGCTTGCGTTAGCTTGCGTTAGCTGACGTTAGTTTACTGTTCAAAACGAAATGTCCCATTGAACTAAAGTTCTGTCTTAACGTCATCTAGCCGGCTAGCAGTAGCTACAGATAGCTCTTGATATCAATGTCTTATAACATTGATTTAATGCGTATTCGAGCTGAGGGCTTGCTGAATGTGAAATGACCAAAGCATAACGTTACCAATAGGGTCCCGCTGCAGCGCCGGAGAATCCTTTTTGGAGCTGGGCTACTAGAGTACACACAGACAGTGGAGCTGTTTGCAGATAGCGAGCATTTTGACTTTGCGTATTTTATATAAAAAAAAAAAAAAAAAAAAAAAAAAACTTTATATAAAATAATTTTTAATTTCTTTTTAATCAAAAACGATGGGTATCGGATCGGTATCGGCCGATATGGCTCACGACGATCGGTGATCGGTATCGGTGGCAAAAAACGTGATCGGGGCATCCCTAGTATATACCATTATACAACCTGGAAATGGACCGGGTATTTCAACATCCCATAATAGGAAAATGTATACTCCACGCTCATCGCCCAACGGCGCGAGGAAGATACGGTAAGATTCAGCGTTATTTTTCAATGTCTTCTATACTAACTGATCTGATGAACATATGACCCACATTAGATGAATGGTATAACGCTGCCCACGGAATTATAAACGCCCCCTCGGCCATCCGGTCAACATCAGATGACGTGTAGTAACTTCTAGAACCATGGCCAGTTGGAATTTTTTATATCGCGCCGATTGCCATCAAACTGTATTTCATCATCAATATAATGCATTTGGGCAATCTAGCAATATAATCTAAAAAGTTATAGCCCTGCAAAGAAGGGGAACTTCTCCATAGACAAATAGAGCTGGCAACCCATGCATGGTCATGAATTTAACCTCCGGCAGTTAAAGTGTTAAGATAAAGTTCATGAAGCGCATGGATACAGATAAGTCACAGGGGCATCGTCATAGAATAAATAACATCACAAAATACCAATATGTATATAAAAAAGAAAAAAAAAAAAAAGAAAAGAAAGATGTGAAATGAGAATAGAGGGCAATGAATAGGAGAGTATGCTAAAAATGTGGGAGGGGAAATATCCCGGATGGATAAAGAAAAAGTATAACGAAATGAACCACAGTCCATTATGGCTATGTCATAGAAGTTACAATGTACCAATATATATCTAAGAGGTATACAAATGTTAATTGTTGGAAGAAAAAAAAAAAAAAAAAAAACGTTACAGTTTTGACAAGTTCAGTTGAATTGATCGCACTGTATATAGATTACAGTGTGAGCCATACGTTACATCAGGGTATACAAAATAGTAGGGGCACAGTTTTGGGCAACCTGCCTTGTGCCATATGCACTCCTCTGTTAGTCGAGGGGGACCAAGGTGCACGGGTGAGTATCGATCTCACCCTCGGTACAATTGTTCTATCTGGGGTCCTATCAAACGTAGCTTGGGTAAATGTGGGGGGGGGGAAATGTATTTATGTTTTTATGTGTTCTTTTTTATTTCATTGTGTACTATACTATTGTATATATATCTTCACAGTCTCAGGTTCTAGATATAGAAATGTGGGAGATTGCGCCCCAGACATAGAGGTACTACGTCCTGGATTGCACAGGGGAGATACATTACGAGGAATATGGGGCTGATTAAAATAGTATCGTGGAATATAGACGGATGTCATCATCCCATTAAGAGAAAAAAGATACTGACGTTCTTGAAACAAAAAAAGACGGATATTGCACTAATTCAGGAATCGCACCTGGATGAGGAGGAGTCGGCCAAGCTTAAGAGGGATTGGGTGGGACAAATATTCTATAGTACGTTCTCTTCTAGGAAGAGGGGGGTGGCAATAGTGGTGAGAAAAAACATAGACGTAAAGGTGCACAATAGTTTCTCACATGATGAGGGAAGATGGGTTATACTGGATGCTGATTTAGAGGGACAGAGGACTACCTTAGCTAATATATATGCGCCCAACGGGTCGTCCTCAGACTTTTTCCATGAAGTATGTGAGGTGATCAGGAAAATAGGGAATAGCAACGTAATCATAGGGGGGGACTTCAACCTGGTTGGAAACACCTTAATGGACAAATCGTATCAACCCAGGACCGCTGACAACGCAGGGAGACTGGCGGTTGGTGTACTGATAGAGGAATTGGGTCTAGTGGATATTTGGAGGGTTATGAACCCACAGGAAAGAGACTACACGTTTTACTCTCACCCGCATTCCTCATACTCTAGAATAAATTATTTCCTGATCTCTAGCGCACTGGTAGAACAAATAGCAGATACTGGGATAGGGAACATTGTAATATCTGACCATGCTCCGGTTGATTTAGTGATCACATCCATGGAGGAAGGGCAACGATCTTGGAGATGGCGATTCAATAACCTGATGTTAAATGATGAAGGATCGTGTGCATACATTAGAACTATATTTAAGGAATTCTGGGAACTTAATGAAGGGTCAATAGATGATAGTGGCATAATGTGGGACACATGTAAAGCTTACATGAGAGGACGACTCATACAATACGGTGCAATACTAAAAAGGGCAGAGAAACAAAAAATGACAGCGTTAGATGAGGAAATTAAAATACTCTCGAAACAGCACAGTCAGAGACCAGACCCAGAAACGTGGAGAAACCTAAACAAATCCAAATACGAATTGAACAACATATATCAAAAGAAGGCTGAATATGCGTTATTTAGGACCAACCAAAGATATTATGAACAAGGGGAGAGAGCGGGTAAAATACTAGCGAATCGGGTTAAACAAATGCAAAATCAAAATATTATATCCTCAATTCGTAATAAAGATGACAAGATTATTACAGACAAAAAGGAAATTAATACTGTTTTCAGGTGCTTCTACCAGGATCTATATACCCCACAGAAGGCGGTGGATCAGATAAAACTGGACGCGTTCTTCGACAAAATCAAATTACCGTCGTTATCGAAACAACAAGTAAAATCAATGGAGGGGGGGGTCTCGATAGAGGAAATACACGCGCCAATCAACAGCCTTAAATTGGGTAAAGCACCAGGAGACGACGGGTTTACTCCCGATTTCTACAAACAATTCAGTGATATAATCGCTCCGAGACTATTAAAAGTATATCAAGATTCATTGTTAAAAGGGGGATTGCCCACTAGCTTGAGATCGGCCACTATTACGTTACTACAGAAAAAGGGCAAAGACCCTCAATACTGTGGAAACTATAGGCCTATATCCCTGAGCAATTTGGAAGAAAAAGTATTGGCAAAGATACTTGCGAATAGAATAGAAGATGTACTACCAACTTTGGTGCATTCAGATCAAGTGGGCTTTGTGAAGGGGAGAAACTCAGCTGATAATATCCGCAGACTCCTACACATAATGTGGAAGGTCAGGAATGATACAGAACCTACAGTGGCCTTCTCATTGGACGCCGAAAAGGCCTTTGATAAGGTGGAATTTGCATTCTTATTTCACACGCTAGAGCGCTTCGGGTTCGGACCATCGTTTACTGGGTGGGTAAAACTGTTATACACAAATCCGATGGCATCAGTATTGACCAACGGGATCGTATCCTCGCCCTTTAATCTAGGGCGGGGGACGAGGCAAGGTTCTCCGCTTTCTCCCCAAATGTTTGCGCTCTTCCTCGAACCACTTGCTATCGCACTAAGGACTAATCAAGACATCAAAGGGGTAATAGCGGGGCAGGTAGAACATAAATAATTTTTATATGCGGACGATATCTTATTGGTATCCAGCAATCCCCAAACAGCAGCTGGGGTCATTGGAACTATTATCGAGTCCTTCTCCGAAATATCTGGATACACAATCAACTGGAGCAAGTCAGAAGCAATGCCTCTCTCTAAATGTTGTCCCCCTGCTATCAGGAGGGGCTGGCAATACAGATGGATGCCGTCAGGGTTGATATACCTAGGAATAAAGCTGATCCCAGGTCTGAAAGAGTTAATGCAAGCCAATATTGCCCCTATAATCGAACACATTAGTGCTCTGACCCAGAATTGGGCCAAGATGAATATGTCCCTCCTGGGGAAGATAAACGTAGTAAAAATGATATTGGCTCCCAAATTAAATTATATCCTATATATGCTGCCGCTGACTCTCCCGACCCAGTTACTCAAACAGTATGACAAAGTCATTAATGTATATTTGTGGGGGGGCAAAAGGCCACTATTTGGTTGGGCCAAAATGTATGCAGCAAAGGAAAATGGCGGCTTATCCCTGCCTAAGCTAGACTGGTATCACTATGCGTTCTCGCTCTCCCAGCTCTCCAAATTGAATCACTCGACTGAGGAGGCACCTGCTTGGGTCAAGATAGAGGAGGAAATGGTGTATCCCTCGTCTCTGGAATCCTTTCTGACACAATCAGACAGACCTATACCTCTTAAGAACCCTCTAATGGCGTTTGCCAGGGAAACTTGGAATCAGTCGCACAGGCTGACTGGTGATAGCCCATATCTGTTTTGGGTATAGTACCGAAAGGGATTAAACTGCCTAAATACCGGGGAATGTGGTATAGAATGGCCATGATATCAGGATGTAGTACGACATTGGAAATCACCTGTTGATATTACTTTTAAAGAATGGATGGAACTAATGTTCCGGACAGCATCATATGAAAGGGTGACATATAGAGTCGCAGGAAGAGAGGATATCTTCGCTGAGGTATGGGACAGTTTTCTACACCTGACTGAACGGTCTGGGGATGAATGATTAAGGTGGGGTTTCAGTATTATCAATGATGAAGGTGAAAAATGGGATCTGACCTGATGGTACCTATACTTTATATTGTATTATATATGTATATGCATTAACGTATATGCATCTTGGTTATATATGCACATATAGTAATGTCTTTTTTTGTAAGTATTTTTTATAATTTCCATGTCTTTTGTATGTTTTATATGTCTATACGAAAAAGAAAAAAAAACAAATCTTGGAATTTGCATATTATGCTGTTGAAATATATCTTTGAATATTTGTAAGATTTGTGCAAAAATATAAAAAAAAAAAAAAAAAAAAAAAAAAAAAAGCGAACGATGGATTTAATTTACAAGGAGCGACAGGGACACTATTTCCTCCTAAGAAGTAACGTCGTCAATGGTGAGTGAAATAAATTTTTTTTATATTTAGTAGCCGTGTGGGGCGGGTCTGTGTTGATTATGATTTAATTGGCTGTATTCTCTCTCTGCGTTGGTATGCGTTCTGCCTTTCTGTGGTATAACGAGCGATTTCTTTTGGTCCGCCGTGGCCCCCTCCCTCCTCCTCCTCCCTCTCTCCTCCCCTCCTCCTCCTCCTCAATCAGAGTTTCCAACGCTATAGGTCTATATGACAGGTGTTGTACTCTTAAAACAGTAATGTATATTTGTAGATCTGGTATGTCATAAATGTCTGGATGTAGCAGTACTGTCTATATCTCTGTATGTCATATATAGATGTAGCAGTACTGTCTATCTGTATGTCATGTTATGATGAATTGAAAATGGGGGACCCTGATGTAAACAAGACAAAAGTCTTTCTCTGGTCTGCATCCCGTTAACAATTGTGTGTATTGAGCCGTACTGTATTGTACCCATTCTGCAATCTATTAAATAAAGTTTTCATTCATTCATTGACATTGTCCTTGTGTTACATAAAACCCATCTGTGGCCTCGTGCAGAAGAAGGTGGTAAATACATGTTAAGATATTCCAATGTACAGTTTTGCATACCATTGACTCAGAATGGTCCGTTTTATTGAAATCGTCACAGCAGTATAGTTTGTTTATACTTCAGAAGTATGATATTTAAACATGGTCCCCAAAATGAATGGAAGCGAATGAGGAGCCTGACACCTGGGAGGAATGTGGGTGTTGCAGCGTTGGGGATGTTTAAAAAAATATAATTTAATATATAATATAATAATTTGTGCTTCACCTAAAAATTGTCAGCAGCCTCCACTGCGTAGCGGAGATTGCGTTAGTCACCAACGCCGGAGACGCTGGATTCGCCTGTTTGAATCCAGCTCCCGGCGTGTCACCAGCTTGGCTGGCCGTTCACACTAATACAATTGGCAGTATTAGAGGGTGGGAAAGCTGGCGGGGTGGGTCCAGGTCGTTGTAAACAGCGACTCCTACAGTTCGGTCGGGGCGCCTGCTCAGCGCGGATAGGATCTAAGGGGGGTAGTGTGATCCTTCCACACGTTACACCCTCTCAGTGAGAGTCCGCGCTGCCAGGTGAAAAGAAGCGGTTGATTGGCTAGACGTGTGTCGGAGGAAGCACGTGATAGCCTCCACTCTCCCAGACCGACTGTGGGGGGTAGGTGCGCAGCGACCAGGAAGGGGATTGGGAATTGGCATAACGACTAACATTGGGATGGGAGAAAATCGGAGGAAAAAAAAGATAAAAAAAAAAAATCTTGACGGCATTCTATATGTGAGACACAACACTCATCCACTAGCTCTAGAGGATGGAGAGAATTCGGTTGGAAAAATGTGATGAGATTTTTTTATCACACCGCAAATTAAGAGTAAACAATTAAAAGGGCAACAACCCTGCTGGAGACAGTGTGGACAGATGAATGCCAACCACTCTCACATATTTTGGTTATGTGATAAGGTGCAACCATTTTGGAAGAGTGTTACACAGGAAATGTACAGAATTCTTAGCTATGAATTCCCCATGGAACCCCAGCTGATATACCTGGGTTTGACCACAGAGGAGACCATACACAATGAAGACTTGTACCTGTTCAAAATCATGACAATAGCTGGTAAGAAGGCCATCACAAGGAGCTGGCTCAAAGAAGCCGCTCCAGACAAAGAGACATGGAGGGGAATAGTGGAGGAGATAAGCGCTATGGAAAAAATGACATTCCTGCTGAGATTGAAGGTCGAGACATACGACAGACGCTGGTCGAAATGGACAACATATGAGCCGTCAGACGGTTAAAGACTGCCATGACACAATCAAAACAGACCTGACATATCAAGAGCAAATACAGCTCGCTCCCCCCCCCACCATACAACACCGTCTTGTCCTGTGAGTCCTGTTTGTCCTGTGGTGGTGGTTGTCTTATTATTAATGTAACTGTATGCTTATGTAAAAATTTTAAAATAAAGAGTTATAAAAAAAAATAAAACAGGCAGGCATTACGGTAAGTACCATACAAAAAAGCATCTCAAAACGCCTTCTTGTCGATCCTTGTACACCAGAGGATCTCAACCTGAGGGTCAGGACCTCCAAGGGGGTCGCGGGATGATTTTGGCGGGGTCGCAAAAAAAGAAAATACAAATACATCATATTATAACCTTTGGTATATCTTTTTACCTGTGAAATAATACATATTTCAAGTTTAAAGCCCTCCATAACTCAGTGAAATAGCCAGAAAAGTAGAACATTCATATTATTTGGGGTCCAAGTTCACCACCGTTGACCGTTGAAGGTCTATGTTTGACTATGTTGAGGGTTCACGATCAGGCGTCCCTCTGGTTTTAGGATTCATGAGCTAAAAAGGTTGAGAACCACTGTAGCAGACAATGGGCTCTCCTCTCATAGCAGATGAGAAGTGGCAGTGACATAACAATATGGCCACTAGGCGTCTCCTCTCACCTCCACAGCCCCAGGCGTCGGGTGTCTGAGCACCAGCACGTCAGCGTAGCAGCTCATGGACTGAACGGAGTCGGCCAGAGACTCTCCCTTCTGCGTGGAGGACGTGGCCTCAGAGAAGTGGACCACCGAGCCGCCCAGCCGCTGCATGGCCGCGGAGAACGAGCTGCTGGTCCGCGTGCTGACCTCGTAGAACATGGAGGCCATCACCTTGCCCTGGACAGAGGAGAAACGGGCGCTTACATTTCTTTAAGTCGCCAAGGAAACGTTTCCTGAGCATGGATGCTTTTTTCCCCAGCAACACCCTGCTTCACACACAGTTCCACAACACGCTCACATCTGGGAGCAGCGCAGTATACAACTGCCCCAGCTGCACACACATTTAACATCAATTCATATTTAAAGGGTTAGTCCATTTTTACTACTTAAAAGGGTTTTGGGATTTGCCATCTCTCAGAAAAGAAGATTGATATCGGTTTAATTTCTGTGTGTCCAGTAGCCCCAGAGAGAAAGAGGTCCAGGTGCACACTAGCCTAGCACAGCACAAGGACTGGAAGCATTCATTCATTTATTTTGCATTTATTTTAAATTTGTTAGACCTTATGGTGTTCTTGTTTTGTTCTTGACTTATTGTTATGTTTCTTCTTGACTTGTTTAAAGAAGACGTGTCCGGCCCATGGGGACATTAACGTGTGTTGTCGGGCCTTAGAAATAAATTTGATTTGAGTAGGGGGCAGCAGACAACTCCAAAGCTGACGCACAGAGATGAAACTGATATCAATCTTCTCGTCCCGACTCTGGGGATGATGGTAAATAAATGTATTTCCCAAAATGTTGGAGTGTTCCTTTAATAACATTAAACTGTGATTACCACACTACATGTGGTATTATCAGTGGTATGCACTAGGGATGGGCGCAAGTAATCGATTACTCGAAATTGGTTACAAAGTATGTCCACTAAAAGTGCTTGTTTTTGCCACAAACAGAAATCTCTCTCTGAAATCCCACAAGGCGTGAGTTGTTTCACGAAGACAACAGTGGTAGCCTGAGAGAGTTGGCGAGGTATAACGTTACTGCAAAAGGTTTGTTGCGTTGGAATACGGCTAGCTAAAACAGATAAAAACAGTGCTTCGTGTTTGCACATTTCCAAATTGTGCCAACAACATGTCGCCCACTTTGCATAGTGTTCATAGACTATTGATACAGACAGTGGACTAATGATACAGACATGCTAACGTTGTGGCTAGCTAACTGTAAAGGTTGTGCTACATGCCTAGACAACACTGCTACTACTGCTAGCCAAAGAGAACACACCCTGTACCAAAAATCTGTGTTTCCATGAGCGGAGAGACCTGCTGCAGACAGTCGAGGTAATGTAATTATTACAAATGGTAACTGACTGTTTTGACTGACAATAAGCATTAACACTTTGGATGCCAGCGACGACTATTCTCATTTTATCAGCCCCCCATTGAGTGCCGACGACGAGAAAAAGTGGTTTGATTTTTTTATTAGCGATCTGAATTCATATTTCATCAACCGAGTCTCCCGTTGGTACAGCAGCCCCTCAAGGAGCTCAGATGGGACTGTGTAACTGCAGGTCAGTCAATTAGACTGACCTGGGATCTGTAGAGGTGGAGCCAACTGGCTCCATTGTGCTGGCGAGCCATCTGATCAAATATATATATTTTCTTTTAAACATAACATCAAATTAGACATACAAGCATTAACAGTAAACATCCAATGAAATCACCATTTGAATCATTATAAATGTAGTATACGAGATATATACCTAATACTTGCTATCTAATACCCTACATGCATAATATGCTCCTGCTCGCTCACCCCCCCCGGACCCCCACTTGGATAATCCATCCATTTTCATTCGTTTCTAACCAGGCACTACAATTCATATGCTAGCTTTTATTCTCTCCACCACTTCTAACCAGATTGCAATGTTGGTTTCACTGACACCTAAAATTCTTGCTGTAGAAATTTCTAGATAAATCACATCGAGATAGGTAAGAACCCATACCTTCCGGCACATTTTTTCTGGTTGAAACCATCGTGATGCCATCAGCTTTTTAGCAGCTGTGAGACCAGATAAAACTAGTCTCTTTAGCTGTATAGGGGCTGCAAACTGAGGGGTGTACAGGTATGTTCAGAAATAAGAATTCTGATAATTGCTGAGACACTTCTTTCCAGAATATCTTAACCGGTGGGCAATCCCAATACATGTGCATAAATGTACCCTCATCCCCATTTGTACATAAGGAACATCTGGAGTCTTGTTTAAGTCCCATTCTGTTCAATCTTATAGGAGTCAGGTATGTCCTATGAATATAATTCAGATTAATTTGTTGATGGTCCGGGTTACGTGACGCAATTCGAACGTTTGCCCAGACTTCTTGCCAATCAAAATCTATTTCCAAGTCTGGTATATCCCTCCTCCAGACTGAGTCTAGGGGGAGGATTCCATACGAGGACGTTAGTAAGTGATGATAAAAATCAGATACGAAGCCTCTCGATGTCTCTCTTTCATAGAAGAATTTGTGATATCTGTGGTGCTCAATTGGTATCCTTAAGACTCTATGAGCCTTCAAACAATCCAATAACTGTGCGTAAAAATAATATGTGGAACTGGTGAGGTAATTTTTTTGATGTATATCTTGATAGCTACAAAAACCTTGTTTGTTGAAAACATCTCCCAATGTGTGTATGCCCTGCTTTTCCCATTTGGGGTATCTTATAGGTCGTTTTCCAATAAGGAGTGCATTGTTATTGAATAGGGGAGTATGACTATGCCATTTATGTTGGTTAGAATGTTTCACGCCATATCCGGATCACATGTGTAATAAGGGGGCCAAATTTCAATTCACATTGCTTAATTGATAATATGGTGTATACTATGTCCTGCAGTCTATGTGGTGCTACTATATTTTCTTCTAAGTTTCTCCAGGATACAGATGCTTGGGAATCAAACCAGGTTGTCAGTGGTCTTAAAGAGTACGCTTTAAAATAGTGGTAAAAGTCTGGAAATGCCATACCTCCGTCGGCTTTGTTTCTCTGTGCAGTGGATCTTTTTATTCGTGGAGGTTTGTTATTCCAAATAAATGTATATGCGGTGGAGTGTAATTTTTTCCAGTAACCATCAGGAGGGGGTAACGGTAACATTGAGTTAATGAAGTTGATTCTAGGTAAAACATCCATCTTAACTATTGATACTCGTGCCTGTACTGAGTTTTTAAGTTTGGACCACCTGTCAAAGTCGTATCTGATCAAATATATATATCAAATATATAATATAAAATTAAGCAAAAATATCAATACATTTAAAGGTAGCTATAAACAAGCACTTATGGACACATAAGAGAGAGGAGCTTGAGCAGTAATGTGACTGCCTATTATTTTTTCTCATTTGGATATATAAAAAAAAATACTTTTATTTAATTTTTTATATTATTTTTATTTTTATTAAATTATAATGTCAAATATTGTAAGGAAGGGGCAGGGCTTGATAAGTTGTTTTACTTCCCCCTGTTCCTTCTCGAAAACGTATTGTATGGAAATAGTCTTTGACTATTTACCTTTGTTTTTTTAAACTCGTTTTATGTTTCTATGTTCGAGACAAAAAAATCAAATCAAATCGCGAGACGGAAAGCAGCCTGGAATATATATTTACAGCAGCCAATAATCAATCAATAAAGGCGATCGATATTTGGAATGGCGATCAGAAATTGGAATAATCTTTTTGGAGAACATCTGATCTAAGGTAAGGACTAGTCTATATATTACCAGTCTTGGGGTAATCAGAGCTGTATTCACTGAGATAACAGCGTGTCCCTGTGTGTATGTGTGATCTTGAGGAAACGAGAGAATAGATTTTTCAGCCCGCGTCTATAGCATGCATAAGTAAGTACACATATACTATCGATAATCTAGCGTTTATTTGAAAATGATTCATAAATAGGCCGACAAATGACAACGTGTCTAGTGTATTCGAGAATATTCCAATAAATGCCGTTTATGGGGGCATCTTTCAATTTTCCGAAAATCTTTGAGAGAACGATAGCTTTTCGAAATGCTATAAAAAGGATATGAATTGATTAAAAAACAATCCGTTTCGACAATGTTGACTGCAAACAAGTCATTGATAAGCGACGGGCAGATTAGACACAGCCATAATTTAAAACATAGATTAGGCGTTTTTAGCGCTAACATTGAAGTGGATGATGGCATTCAACGGGGTAAAAAGGTAAACAAGGTCGGCACTGATGGTGTTAAGCATCGCTGTGCATTCTTATTGCTGCCATGTTCTTTAGGTGTTCTAAAAATAGATTCGCATAATCGAGTACTCGATCACTACTCAAGTAATTCATGAGAGTACTTGATCTGGGAAAACATTACTCGTGCCCATCCCTAGTAGAAACGGAAATCGTTCCCGTATAGAAAACACAAACAGGCAGTCAGGCACACACTACTTCAACATGCCCAACCTTCAGTATGTCCAGACTTCTCTCTTTCTGCACCAGGAGCCTCAGCGTGTGGGCCACGTTGAACAGGTGGGAGATCTGAAAACAACAGAGAAGAGTAAAGCACATTCTCGGTCACGGATCACAAAACAGGAAGCATCATATTTTAGTGTCAACCCATACTAATGCCTGCAACCTAAATGACAGCACAGTGAATAGGCAAACAGAGGTGTGTGCATCATAAGAATGTGTTTGCATGTTATTCTGCTAACCCTTTTTTTAATTTATTGTAAAAATGTGCCTGCTATACAAGCCAATAAATGGGTGTTACAAAACACATTCCGATGCCTGATGTTAGGTTCTTATTGGTACCGTCCATAACTCAACATTATGGGTAGTACAACAACAACATTCATTTTGGACCCACACATTTTTTTTAAATGATTATTCATGAATCAATATTTTTTGGACAGGAAAGCAATACTTTTATAGATTATAAATTTTTTTATGACTACATACATTTTTTATTTATTGCACCTTTTACTAAAAATTACTAATTGACTAACAAAGTCTTCCTACGACCAATCCAATCGATTAATCAACTATGAGGCGGGAGTACTATTGGTCACAGGCATTTTGGCTGATAATCCTGGCAGGTCCGGGTAGCCTGCTTCCTGCTTTACCTACTGTGCGTCTCTGTACAGTACGTGTGTCTGTGTACAGTATACAGTACGTGTCTGCGTACAGTATGTGTGTCTGTGTACAGTATGTGTCCGTGTACAGTATGTGTGTCTGTGTACAGTATACAGTACGTGCCTGTGTACAGTATGTGTCCGTGTACAGTATGTGTGTCTGTGTACAGTATACAGTACGTGTCTGCGTACAGTATGTGTGTCTGTGTACAGTATGTGTGTCTGTGTACAGGATGTGTCTGTGTACAGTATGTGTCTGTGTACAGTATACAGTACATGCCTGTGTACAGTATGTGTCCGTGTACAGTATGTGTGTCTGTGTACAGTATACAGTACGTGCCTGTGTACAGTATGTGTCCATGTACAGTATGTGTGTTTCTCAGCCTGCTGGGGTACCTGTTCCTTGCTGAACTGCCTGACTGCCAGCACGTGTTGGCCCACCAGCGCGTGTAGGAGCGGGGAGGTCTGGAGGTGAGAGAGGGCCAGGGTGGGACCTAACCCAGCCGTGGGGGAGAGGAGTCTGGCTAGGGGAGGAGGATGGCTGTACCCATCTCCACCGCACAACGGAGCCAGCAGCTCTGGAACACACACACAGGTTAGATAAGTTCCAGCACTCACGTGCACACATATCACACACAAAAACTAAAGAAAATTAAACATATCAACATAACACTTTAAAAGGAACACGCCAACGTTATTGGAAAGGCGCTTACCGTCTTATCCAGAGTCAGACAAGAAGATGGATACCAATTTCCTCTCGGTGCGGTTGAGTAGAAGGCTATCCGGCCCATCTTAGCACAAATGAAGGATACGGACCACTAGCATAGCTTAAAACTCTGGGAGGTGTTTTTGGCCAACAGCTACAGCTAGGCTAGCTGGTCCATATCCGCTTCCATTCATGTGTGTGCTAAGCTAGGCCATCTTGCAGCTGGATAGCTTTCTACTGAATGCAGAGAGGGAATTGGTATCCATCTTCTGGTCTGACTCTGACGTGTTCCTTTAAAAATCTGTAATGCCGTCAAACGGCAACCTCTAGGCAAAAAGAGCCCCGCTTTGTTTAACCCTTTCACTACCACGCTACAGAAGGTGAACCCCTTCACTACCACACTAGACGGTTAACCGTCTCTAGTGTGGTAGTGCAAGGGTTAACTTTCTGTAGTGATGTAGTGAAAGGGTTAACCCTTTGTCGTGTGGCAGTGAAAAGGTTAACCTTCTGTATTGTGGCAGTGAAAGGGTTAAAAAAAAATTGGTCTGATGTGTGAGTTGGAGTTCAGTGGGGATAGAGGGGGGAGGGGTTGCTATTGCTGGCCACACCTCGGGGTCTGGAGAAATCCTCACTGTAATAATTAACTCTAACCCACACATCAGACAAAAACAAAAAAAAAACATTTAAATGAAGTGCAACACCAAGCAGGGCTATTTTGAGCAGGTCACTATTTGACAGCATTACACATTCGACCTCTAAATGCAGGGCTAAACCCAGAGTGAGTACAGTAGAGCATGTAAAAGCTGTGAATGAAGAGCAATTAAGGTTGAAGAGATATAACATAAAAAAGGGGAACTACACCAATTTTCTGAATTTTCATTATTTCTAAGATCCAAGACTGACCAAAAATATTAGTGAACTTGACCAACTCTCTCCCAACTCAAAAAACTAGAGTAGGTAAAACTCAAACTCAAGCGATAAAGCCTGAAGCTGCTCCATAGACAATGAATTGTTAAGAGATGGTAAAGGTGATGCTGAGCACCCAGGGGAACTGTCTGAGTATACGGATACATGAACACTACTATGGAATTCAGCTAATTTGGGCATACAAATAAAATGTGCGCAAGTCTCTTTACTTCTGATTTCTGGTGCTTTGGGAAGAGAGTAGCTCATGTTCACAAATGGATATAACACACTGGAATTCTTGATTTGGGTGTTGTTCCTATTTAAGATGTTATTTAAAATGATTATTTTGTTTAAATTAGGTTGTACGCCGACCATCAAGTGATACTTGTTTAGTTTAGGAATAGGGGGCAGGTAAGATTTATTCTTCTCCCTGCTCCTTTTGCCCATGGACAGGTAGAACTGTATTTATGATTTTGTATGATTGTATTGCTTCCATGTGGCAAATAAAACTCTGAATCTGAAATGTATAAAAAATTAAAAAAAATTCATTAACTCATTCTGCGGCAGTCACGAGAAAAGTCGGGTTAACTTGCCAACCGCTCAGCGCCAATCACGAGAAAACTCTGGTTTTAATCGTTATTTATTTTATTAGCTATATCCATTAGGGATGGGTACCTTTCACATTTGAACCGATACCGGTACCTGTGAATCGGTACTTTAGTCTCAAGAAATTTTATTTGCCTACCTCAGTCGTAAAAAAAAAAAAAATCCAAACTTCAAATAACTACAATTTCTACAGTTTTCGGCTTGTCATTGCTCCGACTGCTTTGTTGTTGAATCAAGTCAAATCCTAGGTAAGCATATATTGTGCGTGTGAACGTTGACATGAAGAAAAAAGTTTAAAATTTTTTTTTTTTTTTTTCTCGGTTTCTCACTTGATTCGATACTCTGTAGTACCGACGTGTTTCGGTTCGGTGCCTCAAAAGTACCGAATTCGGTACCCATCCCTAATATCCATACATTTTTCATCCATCCAGCCTGATGTTATCGTTGGGAATGGGTCCGATCTCGCAAAAGGGCAAATACCGCCGCCTACGATCTGAGCCGTGCGGGCGGGGTTTAAATACTCCGGCAGGACTAGCGTTTATAACGATACATCTGCGATGCTGCCCCCCCCCCTGCAATGCCGGACGGACCTCCACGAGCAGTATTTGGAATGGCGATCAGATAATTGGATTATTTATTTAGGGCAATTTCATGTATGCACGAGGAGACATAATAATCTAGTGTTGATTTCAGGAAGATTCGATAATCAGGCGAAAAATTACAATGTGATAAGTGTACTCCACTAAAACGCTATTATCGCGTCTTTTCCTGGGATTACTAAGAATCACCAAAACTATACTCATATTCAAAACGGTATAAAACGGAAATGTACGGATGAAAAAACAATCCGTTTTTTTGCATGTTGACTAGAAGCAACTCACTGACAATCGACAGTGTTATTAGACCCATAGCTATAATATAAGATATATTTTAAGCACTCGCAAATTTCAGGCTCCCCATTGATTAAAGCACTGGCGTTCTATCCAGAAGGTAGACAGCGACCCCTGGCACTGGATGAGTTAATAATTTTTCTTTATCACCATTCAATATTTATAAAAAAAGAAGAAAACAAAGTGAATGAAAATCGAAAACAACACAAAGCAAGGCAACAAGCGAGGAGAGCAGCGAATGATGAAAAGGCCTTTTTCAAGAGAACTGATGAAACGGGGCGTCTGAGCAGCGGCAAGAGCAGCAACAAGCAGCAGCGTATGCGCCAGTTAGATGTCAGGCTTCTGATCACTGTTCGCTACTATTCTCAACTAGCTTTAATCCATATGATCCATGCAGCTGGCCCTACAGAGGCTCTCCTACAATAGCTAACAGCCTACAGTAGCAGGCGACAAGGGGGGGAGGGCAGGGGGAGGGGGCTGGGTAGGAGTGTAACGACATGCAAATCTGCTCAGATTCAATACGAATTTGGATTTTGAGGTCACGATAAAATAACATTCCTGATTATACGTTCAAATGTATTATTACTATAGAGCTTGTATTATAAATAATACTGTGTATGTGTATATATATATTATATACATACACACAGCTTGGTATGGCTCCGAGACCTAGGTTAGAGAATCATGGCCGATGGTGGTTTTTAAATGTACAGTACATGGTATTTTTCTCTCGCTCTCATTTTAGATTCTGCATCGAGGTCGTTACACCTCTACTGGCGGGGGATGTGAAAGCAGCACGAGAGCGTTCAGCTCCTTCCAAACCTTCTTCGATTGCTATCCTCAAAGATCTGTCCTTTGTCTCCTCTGCTGTTTGTCCTGTGCTTTGTCCATACCCTTCACAGGACGGGGCACAGTTATTGTTTATTTAAAAACATACAAATCCTTCATTAGCAGTGAGCGGATGAGTGAACTTGCATTCAAACCTGTGCAAAGAAATACTCAAGTGATAATGGTTTCAAATACTGAGAGCTCTTGATTAAAAGGATACACACACTTTGACAGTTTTTGAAACGGCACAATAGGACTTCATAAAGGACCATGCAATACTTCATAAAGCACCATGTAATACTTCATAAAGCACCATGTAATACTTCATCAAGCACCATGTAATACAGTGGTCGGCCCGAAATTGGCCCGCCAGCAATAATATCTTAATATATATATATATATATATATATATATATATATATATATATATATATATATATATATATATCAGACAGACTATAGGCTAGGCTATATATTTAAGCTATAATGTCCAAACAGAGAAACTACCACCCCCTAAACAATGCTTATTATACTTTGTTTTATCCATGTTGAGTGAATAACAGGTAGGCAGGCAGCGAGGTGCAATGTAGCGCTTGCTCAACATGAATAAATCGGTGGACAGCGCCTGGTGCTGAAATAGCAAACAAGCAGTGTGGTATGGTATGGAATTAAAACACCAGTTCAGTAAGTCATTCAAACTTTATATTTACTATATGACTGACGGCACCACATATGTGAACAGTAACGGTGCAATTAAAATGACGTCAAATCGGAGCAAAAAAAGCTGAATCCGCTTCAAGAAGAGATGCTACATTAGGTAAGAATTACAACAAAACATTCATTAACTAAATTTAAAATACCATTTGGTTTTTAACCCTCTAAAGCCGGGCGCAACACTAGACATGTTTTGCAAAACATTAAATATCTTTGGATCCATTTGTGATCAAGACTTTCTTTATTGTATCGGAATCGGTAGACCTCTCAGTCAGTGCGCGGAATAAAGCATAGATGGAATCTTGAAATATCTAGATTGGTTGTTTTTTCTGGACTGCATCTAATCCGCTGTATCTATCGGTTTATCATATATCTATGTCTGTCACTATAGCCAATGGAAATGCTAGAAATGGTCACGTGGACTGGTTGAACCAATAGAAAAAAGTTTCTCAATAGTCCAGTCTGCTCCACAGAACGGGCCGTCAGATAGACTCGCTGGTTGCGCATAATGTAGGATAGACCGATAGAGAGGCGCTTGTGTCTGTGTTTTTGCCATTTTATTATAAAACCAAAGGTATAATATTCAGTGCAAACATGTATTATATATAATAATGGAAAGTAGGAAAAACTGCTCCTTCACTGTTTATTATGCCACCTATGCAGCTCGTTTATTTTGCTGCCTGTCACAAATGTATGTCTTAGTTATAAGGTGGTCTGTCAGAGTTAAAAAATGTTCACCATCAATTTATTAAATTAGCCAGTTTTTGGTTCTGGCCCGCCACATAATGGCTTGGAAAAAATGTGGCCGAGGCCAAACTTAATTGCAGACCCCTGATGGAATACTTCATAAAGAACCATGTAATACTTAAATTCTGTTAAAAGATGTGATTCGAGGTACACGGTTTTAAATTGACAGCAGTGATACATTTTATTTTGCCCAGGCGTTATTGTGCTATTAAAAAAAACTTCAATAATTGATTATCTGAAATGTAATTTTGGGAATCATTACAGTGGTTTCACCTTCACTTCTCGCCAAAACAGACAAATCTATCAGATCTACATACAGTAGATTTCATTCATGGTCTTTGCTGCCCTGTAACTGCCCTGGTGGTACTAAATCCATATTAAACTCTGCCATTGGAAAGGGGAGATTTGGACCGATCCACAGATGTATGACTGGCCATAGTAAGGTCATTTATAGGCCTGATATTCTTCCGTTCAATGTTATTGTAGTTAATTAACTAAAGCTAAGGACTAAAACTAGGTATGAAAAATACATTTTATTAACTAAAAAAAAAAAAAAAAATAACTAGACCTAAAAAAAATTTAAATAACTTAAGGTGCTGTAGATAACATTTGTATATAATAAAAGTATTTATTCTTTATACATGGCATTTATTAAGTTACAGGAAAATACTGAACTTTAAGACACTGCTCTGCCTGGGTGCAATGATTGAGAGGACTAGAGCATGCCTCCTAGCCACCGCACTGAGCCAGAGTTGTTAAAAGGTGGGAGCACGCCACTCCAACTCGAGTTCCAACTTGACCACCTCCCAGGTGGTCGAGTTAAAGAACACAGTTCGGATCTGACCACTTAACCCAAGTGGTTGGGTTCAACATGGTCACCAGCCCCTGCAGTTCATCCATGCAACGGTGCTGCTGTGGCCAAAGCCCACGTGTTCATGCTGGAAGAAGAACGCTTTATTCTCCGACAGAAATTGGAGATCAAATGGACTTGTTGGCGGTGAGGAGGAACTGAGGAACACAAACTAACTCCATCCATCGGCCATGGACGACTGACCACAGTGACCATGCTCGCCTTGCCAAAGACTGTAATCCATGGTCATTGTGGATATCCTCCCGCTTGTGAATGGCGGACCGTGTGCTTGCCCTAACAAGGACTTCTAAAGATGGACGACCAACCACACTGCCCTACCACTGCCCCCCCCTGGTCATGTAGTGCTCCAGTCTGTAACTTTGACAATCTGGTGCCAAAATCTGATATGGTATAAAGTGTGCTAACAGACTGCTGTAATAAATAATATTACAGGAGTAACACTTGCTGATATGATACACTAGCTACATAAAAGCTAAACTAGCTACATAACGGCTACACCCACAGTAACAGCTACACTAGCTACATATAACAGCTAAACTAGCTACATAACAGCTACACTAGCTACATAACGGCTACACCCACAGTAACAGCTACACTAGCTACATATAACAGCTAAACTAGCTACATAACAGCTACACTAGCTACATAACGGCTACACCCACAGTAACAGCTACACTAGCTACATATAACAGCTACATACGACAGCTACACTAGCTACATAACAGCTAAACTAGCTACATAACAGCTACACTAGCTACATAACGGCTACACCCACAGTAACAGCTACACTAGCTACATATAACAGCTAAACTAGCTACATAACAGCTACACTAGCTACATAACGGCTACACCCACAGTAACAGCTACACTAGCTACATATAACAGCTACATACGACAGCTACACTAGCTACATAACAGCTAAACTAGCTACATAACAGCTACACTAGCTACATAACGGCTACACCCACAGTAACAGCTACACTAGCTACATATAACAGCTACATACGACAGCTACACTAGCTACATAACAGCTAAACTAAGTAGCTACATAACAGCTACACTAGCTACATAACGGCTACACCCACAGTAACAGCTACACTAGCTACATATAACAGCTACACTAGCTACATAACGGCTACACCCACAGTAACAGCTACACTAGCTACATAACGGCTACACCCACAGTAACAGCTACACTAGCTACATATAACAGCTACACATAACAGCCTATAAGATGAAATTATGTATTTTTTCTTTCTCACACGCATTATATAATAGCTAAACATGATATCCCAGGCCACTTATTACTCAAACACTCCAAAGTAATTGAAATGGTTCAATTAGTCAACATTGGAATCTACTTACTGGAGACGGACATATTTGATTTGAACGTTTAAAATAGTTCGATTCAACATAGCAGCATCAAGAAAGCAAACAGACCATCTCTCAGACAAGTTGGACTATTTCAACAACTTCGGGTGAGTGTTTGACAAATAAGTGGCCCTGGATTTCATGTTTAGGTACTATAGAATGCTTCTGAATAAGAATAGGATTATGAAATTAAATTATGTAATGTGGCGGCTAAAGTTTTAACGTATGCACTAAGCCAGGGCTGGTAGGGACATTTTAATTTAAAATTCAATTCATTTCAGGTGAATATTCCTCAAAATCCAAATATTGAAACCATTTGGTAATGAGAACGTTGTCCTATACAACCTATTAAATAATGATGAAAGAAATGTTCTGTGATTCCTGTTCACATCTGAAGAAAAAAATAACAATAGGGTGTAAGAACTTGTTCTTAATTAACCTGCCTATTCAAATAAAGGTTTGAGGTTTGTCTGCAGTACCTGGGGGCAGTCCGGGGTCTGAGGAGCGGTGCACGCGAGGAGGCAGCATGTAGCGACCCTCCCCCGCTGAACGTCGAGGACTGGGGGCTCTGGTACGGATGGACCCCTCAAAGGGAGGCAGGGGATGGGGACGCTCTGGAGTCTGAGACAGAGCGAACGTACACACACACACACGACCACAAACAAACACTCAATCAGAACAACATACAGGCATTGCGTGTGTGTGTGTGTGTGTGTGTGCGCGTGTACCTTAGGGATTTCCTTTAGGGGTTCAGGAGTATTGATGCTGGGCGAGGGGGCAGCAGGCCAGGTCTTAACATCCTCTCCATAACCAGGGGGTACCAGCACCTGAGAACAGACCAGGGTTTAACTCTCTCTCTCTCTCTAGTTGCTTGGATAGATGAGACTACCATATCCATAACTTCAGTGGTTCCCAGGGGTGTAAAACACCACACCATGTAGACCCTTTTCCTGTTTGTAGCTATGCTCAATGTATACCTGCATCTACTGCCCTGCACTGTAATCATAACTACCTACCTCATCCTATAGTCTACCCATATACCGTTTACATACATACAGTATGATAGCCCTGTACAATAATTATATACACTGGATGGATACCATATATATATTTATCTACAATTGTTCGATATATATGCTTATATACCTGTTCACATGCCTGTGTATACATACTTGTATATATTATATCTATATATATATCCCATACTATACTAGTTATACCACTGGCCAGTATGGCTTACTACTATAGTATATTTATACTAGTTTCACCTTTTATACCTATTTATATTTGTATCACTGTAGCATAATCATACTGTACATACATCAGTTTAGCATATATTACCAGTAGATTGTTATACATACATATTATATATATATCACATTTAATCACTTGTACATTGTTAATGCACTTTACTGTTACATTTGCACTCTGGATAATGCCAACTTCTTTTCGTTCTACTGCACATGTGCTGTATGATGACGATACATTTTAATCTAATGTAGGCAGAACTCGCACGCCGCGCCGCCCATACAATAATTTTTACTAGGGATGCTCGATATTGGCTTTTTTACCGATACTGTCCAACTCTTAACACTTTGAGTGCCCACCACGTGATAACGTGTTATTAGCCCGCCACGACAATTAGCGTGTTATTTTTTTATTAGCAATCTGAATTCATATTTCATCAACCGAGTCTACCGTTGGTAAACCAGCCCCATCAGGAGCTCAGATGTGAAAAAACCGCCCCCTATCGTCTCCCAGATGGTAATGCACCCTTTTGGAATGGACTCAATGAAAATGGATGAGAAAAGAAAAATCCGGAATCCACATTTTACTTCTCAGGCATGTAACCCGAGCCGATCGGATTCATTGTGGACCATCAGAACAGCGTGGAATATGTGTTTACAGTATGTAGCGTTGGATCAATAAAAGCGATAGATTTTTGGAATGGCGATCAGGAATTGGAATGATCTTTTTGGAGAACATCTGATCTGAGGTAAGGAATCTATTTTACAAGTCTTGGGATAATCAGAGTTGTATTCGCTGAGCTCTCAGCGTTCGCCCTATGTATGTGTGTGTGTGTGGGCGATGGCTTTGAGGAAATCAGAGAATCGATTTTTCAGATCACCTATATAGCGTGCATACGTACACATATACTATCGATAATCTAGCGTTTATTTGAAAACTATTCATAAATAGGCCGAAAAATTACAACGTTCTAGAATATTCCAGTAAAGGGCGTTTATTATGGAATCTTTTTATTTTCCTTGAAAACGAGGGCTTTTCAAAATGCTATAAAACGAAAATGAACCGATAAAAAAACAATCCGCTTCGACAATGTTGACTGGAAAACGAGTCATTGATAAGCGACGGGCAGATTAGTCACATAGCCATAATTTAAAACATAGATTAGGCCAGACCTGGGCATTGTACATCCGGCCCGCGGGATGATTCTGACCGGCCCGCGAAAGATTACATGATAATAATTTTTTTTTTTTTTACTTTTTTCTTTTCATGTCAACGTTCACACGCACAATATACGCTTACCTAGGATTTGACTCGATTCAACAACAAAGCAGTCGGGGCAAGCCGAAAACGGTCGAAAGTGTGGTTATTTGAAGTTTGGATTTTTTTTTCACAACTGAGGTAGGTAGATTACATTTTTAGAGACTAAAGTACAGAAAAAAGGTACCGTTGGGTACCGGTATCGATTCACAGGTACCGGTACCGTATCGGTTCAAATGTGAACGGTACCCATCCCTACTGAACACAAAACTGCAGGGCGAGGGCATTTTTGCTCATGAAATGCATAGCCATGTGAAAGCCTTCATGACAAAGTTGCAATTAATTTCAAGGCAACTAGGCAGCAGCAAACTCAAACACATGAAAACCCTGAAAGAAGTCAAACCATCAGCTGATCACCGGCACAGGTACTCATCCATGTTGGGAGCACTGCATGATGAATCTTCAAGGCGTTTAAGATTTAAAAAAGGTTGAGGATGAAATGCAGCTAGTTTCCTCTCCCTTTACCTGCAGTGTTGATAGTTGTTCAGCTTGAACTCATTGACCTGCAGTCTGATTCACTACTGAAAGAGCAGTTTAAGTCAGCATCACTGCTAGAGTTCTACTCTGCTCTCAAGGAGGAGAACTTTCCAAACATGAGGAGACATGCTCAGAAGATGTTGGTTCTCTTTGGATCCACCTACATTATGTGAACAGACATTCTCAGTTATGACATTTACCAAGTCCAGGTACAGATCCTCTCTCACTGATGAACATCTGGCAGCTGTGCTTCGCATCTCCACCTCAGACATGCAACCTGACTTTGATGGACTTGTTAAAGCTCAACAGACTGGATTTATCACACTGAATGAAAAAAAAAAAAAAAAATGAAGAACACTAAAATGTGGAAATATAACAAGTGAAATGGGACACTTGATCTTTTTATTTCTTTTTTTTGCACAGTTCTGAAAACATTAAATGTTTAATATAGGCATGTAAAGTAAAAAAGGCTACAAAACTGGGACACTTTTCTTTACACAGTTCAGTGACATGTCTTGTTTATTTTTGCTATAAGATGATGTGATGTCTTTAGAAAGCTAAGAAAATCCTTGTTTCAATAGTATATGAAACTCAAAATGCCCTTTGTTATTAATGTTTCACATTTTGTGTATCATTTTGGAAATAAATTCTATTTGAATAAATGATATTTTTGAAAGCTAACCTCACCTTTTAATTGCCAAATAATAACATACACTCTTACCAGGGGTCAAAACAATGCCATTTACTGCTTTTTATATAGAAATAAAATGTATATTATGCATAATTGAAGTTTGGAATTTTGGCCCGGCCCTCCAACATCTTTTCAGTTGCTCATTCGGCCCCCTGGGAAAAATAATTGCCCACCCCTGGATTAGGCATTATTAACGCTAACAATTTTTTATATATACAAGCATTATTAACAGTGCACATCCAATCAAATCACCATTTAGTTAAATGTATTATACAGGATATACCCCTAATACCTGCTATCTAATACCCTACACACATATGCTCTAGCTCGTACGCCCCCCCCCCCCCCCCCCCGGACCCCCCATTGGATAATCCATCCATTATCCCTCGCTCCTAACCAGACACTACCATTATATGCTAGCTTTTATTCTCTCCACCACTTCTAACCACATTGTCATTTTGGATTCATTGAGACCCAAATTCTTGCTGTAGATATTTCTTGATAAATCACATCGAGATATGTAATAATCCAGACCTTTCGGCAATTTTTTTCCGGTTGGAACCATCGTGATGCTATCAGCTTTTTAGCCACTGTGATACCCGATAAAACCAATCTCTTTAGCTGTGGATGTACTGCACACTCAAAAACATCATTCAGCAGTAATACAGAGGGGTGTACAGGTATATTCAGAGTTAAGAGATTTGATAATTGCTGGGTCACCTCTTTCCAGAATATCTTAACTGGTGGGCAGTCCCAGTACATGTGCATAAATGTTCCCTCGTCCCCATTTGTGCATAAGGAGCATTTGGAGTCTTGTTTAAGACTCATTCTGTTCAGTCTTATAGGAGTCAAATATGTCCTGTGAATATAGTTAAGATTGATTTGTTGATGGTCCGGGTTCCTTGATGTAAATCGAACATTTGCCCAGGCTTCTTGCCAATCAAAATCTTTTTCCAGGTCTGGTATATCCCTCCTCCAGACTGAGTGTAGGTGGAGGGTTTCATACGAGGACGTTAGTAATTGATGATAAAAATCTGAAACAAAACCTCTCGATGTCTCTCTTTCATAGAAGAATTTGTGGTATCTGTGGTGTTCAATTGGTATCTTTAATGGAACACTGTGAGCCTTCAAACATAACAATAACTGTGCGTAAAAATAATATGTGGACTCTGTGAGATAATTTTTTTTGCGTATTTCTTCATAACTACAAAAACCCTGTTTGTTGAAAACATCACCTAATGAGTGTATGCCTTGCTTTTCCCATATAGGGAATCTTATAAGTCGTTTTCCAATCAAAAGTGCATTGTTATTGAATAAGGGAGTATGATTATGCCATTTATGTGGGTTAGAATATTTTTTTTGTGTTTCACGCCATATCCAGATCGCATGAGTAATTATGGGGCCAAATTTCCGTTCGCATTGCTTAATTGATAATTTAGTGTATGCTATGTCCTTCAGTCTATGTGGAGCTACTATATTTTCTTCTAAATTTCTCCAGGATACTAATGCTTGGGGATCAAACCATGTTGTCAGTGGTCTTAAAGTGTACGCCTTAAAATAGTGGAAAAAATCTGGAAATGCCATACCACCATCTGCTTTGTTTCTCTGTGCAGTGGATCTTTTTATACGTGGTGGTTTGTTATTCCAAATAAATGTGTATGTGGAGGAGTGTAATTTTTTCCAGTAACCCTCTGGAGGGGGTAACGGTAGCATTGAGCTGAAGAAGTTGATTCTAGGTAGTACGTCCATCTTAACTATTGATATCCGTGCCTGTACTGAGTTTTTAAGTTTTGACCACCTGTCAAGATCGTCTTTGATTTTGTTTTGGATTTTTATGTAATTGTGCTTCACCGTTTGTCTTATGGTGGGGAATATTTCCACTCCCAAACATCTAAAGTGTTTTACCATAGGTATCTCTTCTGGGAGGGTTATATTTCTTTTTGCAGGGGCGTTAAGTGGAAGGAAAGCCGACTTCGGCCAATTTATCGTAAATCCCGATAAATCTCCAAAGTCCTCAATCAACTTGAGCAGATGAGGCATTGTGGTGTTGGGGTTTTGCATGAACAGTATTACGTCGTCCGCATATAAACTAATTTTATGTTGTGTGCCCTTGATTTCGATTGGTTCTATGGATTGGGATTGTCTTATATATTGTGCTAAAGGCTCTAATGATAGATCGAATAGTCCAGGACTAAGAGGGCAACCCTGTCTAGATGAGCGTGATACCGGAAAGATTCCGGAGGTGATTATACTTGTTGTAATCATGGCCGATGGGTCTTTGTATAATACTTTAATCATATCAATGAAACCTTTACCTAACCCCATCGTTTCTAATACTGCCCATAGATACGACCATTCCAACCTGTCAAAAGCTTTCATTGCATCCTGGGTCAGCATCGCCTTAGGCGTGGTGTCGTCCTTGTCAGCATCTAGTACGTGCAGTAATCGTCTTATGTTATCAGTGATCAAGCGGCCTCTTATGAAGCCAGTTTGGTCCGGATGAACTAAAGACGTCATATGCTTCCGGATGAACTAAAGACGTCATATGCTTTTGCAATGTTATTAACGCTAACATTGAAGTGGATGGTGGGCATTCAAGCACTAAATCGTGCGCTCCCCTGCTGGCACTGAAAGTGTTAATTTCCGATACCGAGATCAACCGGTATATGCAGGGTCCCCCCCCCCCCCCCCCCAAAAAAAAACGGAATAATTTCAGGTAATTAACATTACCCGTACTTTTCGCACTATAAGCCGCACCTGACTATAAGCCGCAGCAGCTAAATTGAATGATGTGTACATATATAAACCGCACTGGACTATAAGCCGCAGGTGTTTTAATGTTTAATTACCATATGTAATTAGCATTGGGACACAATACTGTCGGACAAATAACAAGAATTAACTCATTTACAAGTTGTATTAAGTTTAGCAAATAAGGGAACAGATAAATAACATTTCAATGCAGTCAAAAAAGCAATATTTAGATTTTTACATTTTCAGGTTTGGTCACGTCGAGTCACATATAAGCCGCACCGTTATATAAGCCGCAGGGTCGAAAAATGGGGGAAAAAGCCGCGGCTTATAGTCCGAAAAGTACGGTACTTATTACATGGCGTTTTAACATTCGCCAAAATGCTTGATTGTGATTAGTCAATAGCGCTTGGTTGCCCCTGACAGCGGTCAATTATTTCTCGATAACAAGACGCAATAATGACCGCTGATACGGGTAACAGAGCGCTATTGACCAATCGCAATCAAGCATTTTGGTCGCAGTCACGAAAGCTAAGCATTACCATTCTGCACAGCTGCACTACATCAGTGCAATCAGACCCCACACCTGCCGGCGATGACAGCGGAGCCACAGAACAGAACAACTGCGTCTGCATTTGATCTCGTCGATGGTGTAAAATGAATTAGGTATATTCTTAGTAAGTTAGCCATGTAATAAGCTGGATAATGTATAGCTATACTCGGGCATTGTCGCAAAATAATTGACCTTCACTGCGTTTAGAACACCGTGTTGTGTCGGTCAATTATTTTGCGACAATGACCTCGTAGCTATACATTATCCCTTACATATCTATTGTCGTGTAATTAACACAACATTGTGCATACTTTGACAATAAATAAAATAATAATTTGTTCTTACTTGCCTGGGTAAATAAATTTAAACAAATATATATATATATATATTGAAAACAAATACAGATATTTTCCGATATCACATTTTTATGCCAATATCGGACATCCCAAATTTGTACATATCTGTAGATACTATATCTATATACTCTATATCCCTTACCTACTCTTACTAGTTGTACCGCTGGCCAGTATAACTTACTAGGGTGGAACGGTTCACAAAATCCACAGTTCAGTTCGTATCACGGTTTTGGGGTCATGGTTTTCTGTTTGGTTCGGTATATGTTTTATTTTTTTATGTAACACTCCAAAAATGTAAACATGCTTCTCATTTATATATATAAAAAAGAAAAAAGGTTTACAGCGGTTTTCCTTAAATAATGTTTGGCACACAAAGACCGAACTGACTGAAAAATATAGGCTACATTTGTCAAAGTATTAACTTAGTGCAGGGGTCTCAAACTCACGGCCCGCGGGCCAATTGCGGCCCGCTGGATGATATTTTGCGGCCCCCTACTTGACAAAGTTTAGTGTTAGTGCGGCCCACGTGCAACTGCTTGCCGAGTCGTTGTGCGAGTTGGATGTTTTATTTATTTTATCACTTGTAGGCTACCATAGCGCAGGCTCATGACAGCAACGTTACGTTAGTGACTTGGTTGAAACGTGATTCCGGAGTGATACCAAGTGGAAGGAAAATATATCCAGTGCGTATGGCAGGCATTCTCGAAATTCTCCGCTGTCTCCTCTGCAAGCAGTGCTCTGCCTGTCTGTGTCTGTCTGGCTACTCTGATCCAATCACATTCAGCGTCCCGTCAGCGTTTCTCCCCCCCCACCCACAGTCTGCGAATCAAGATGCCTCAACAAGTCCCTACTGTCTACGACTAGTCACAAATGTAAACAAGGTAAGTAAATACTTCACCTATAAACATAATACTGGTCTGACAGCACAATATTGATGTAATTAAAGAGATTCACTGAAAAACGAAATGCATAGCTTTATAAAATAGTCTGAGCTAAAGCACAACAAAAATAAATAAATGACAGAGTGGACGCTGGTGATAGCAGGGTTGATTGAGTAGAACACCATGACTCAATGAGACCTTCTCATAGCAGAGTTGATTGAGTAGAACACCATGACTCAATGAGACCTTCTCATAGCAGTTGATTGAGTAGAACACCATGCATGACTCAATGAGACCTTCTCATAGCAGAGTTGATTGAGTAGAACACCATGCATGACTCAATGAGACCTTCTCATAGCAGAGTTGATTGAGTAGAACACCATGACTCAATGAGACCTTCTGATGGCAGGTAAAAATAACTTATTTTAACATACGTCCAAGTGCTTGGTTTTGCCACTGAAACAAATCTAGCTCAAACAGAAGTATCCTGTGAGGTATGTGTGTGTTTACCTTGTGATACAGCTTGATTCAAGAGATTCAATGTGTGTGTGTGTGTGCGTGAGTGTACCTGTCCGTCGATGTAGGCCACCTCTCCTCTCAGTACCACCCTGCGAACCTTCCCCTTCACCTTCAGACCTTTGAAAGGAGTCCATTTACACTTAGTGAACTGCATTGCCTCAGGAATGATCCACTCTTGCTCCAAATCCACCTGAGAGAGACAGAAAGATGAGAGAGAGAGGTGGGTAAAAAGTGATGAAGGAAGTAAAGATGAAATTAAAGGTTATGCAGCAGTTGAGTGTGTGTGTAATGCTCAGATTCCTCATTGAGTCATGACTATAAATGCATAACGTAATTGCTGTATTTATTATCATTATAATTATTTAATTCCATGGAGGTCTGTAAAGCCATGTCAAGTATTGTTCAGTATTGACATTACTAAATGAGATGTCATGTTACAGTAGGACTTACTACTATAATACCTAATAAAACAAGTCATTAGAATAATAGAAGCCTACTTTGCTGGACCGATTCATTTCACACGTATACAGTACGCGTGTGTGTGCTGAGGCTGCCTCAGTAAGCAGTTTCTCCATGCATTTATTTCGTTTAGCAATAGGAATACATCAAACAAACAATAAATAATAGAGAAGACAGTATATGGCATATTAACAGTATAGACCATTATACAGTAGCTATATTCGCGGCGATCGGTTTAGTTCTTATTTATTTAGTTTGCAGTGTGTGTGTAATGCTCACGATGCCTCATTGAGTCAGGACTATAAATGCAAAACATAATTATTAATGATACAAATATTGTCGTATTAACACATTGTCTGCCAGGCATTGTGCCCATCTTTGTGCCCTCTCTGCCAGCGCTGTAAGCCTATGGAGTGGCTCACCTTCTTTGCAGGGCTATAACTTTTTAAATATTATAGCTATATCGACATTACTATGGCCCATTCAACATCGGGTATCTATCGTTCCGGATGTGGGAACGTTATATTTTTCCATTCATACATTGTCGTGTTAGTACCCTCGTGAATATAAGTATGTTTTTAGACTGTATAGCAGTAATTCCTAAAACGAGAGTTATAGGCCCTGACGCATATGATACATTATCGTTTGGCGTTTTGTTCCTATACACGCTATATAAAAAAATTCAAATGTATATGATCGGTATACATTATGCTTCATCATGCGTGAAGGAAAGGGGGGGGGGGTCGTTTATAATTCCTTGATTGTCAGTAACGGCTTTTTTTAGTATGGGTTCATACGTTGATCAGATGGATTGCAGTGAAATAAATAAACAATTGAGCTGAAAATAACGTTAGATTCCTCTTACCGTTCGCAGATGAGACTGGAGGAAAAATATTCCAATTATTTGACGTCGATCTGCTAGATCCATTTTCTGTTTGTATGACGCAATAAACGCCGAAATCATATTGATTCTTGCGTTTCGAAAGCAACCCAATGCACTCGAGTGTGTATCTAGACCCACGTTACAATACATCTCTGCCGGAGGAATTTCCCCGATGCACTGAGCGCCACTTCCGGTTTGGTGTGGAGTGTAACTCGTCCAAAATCCACCAGGGGGCGGTATTGAGGCGTTGCAATATCAGACAGGGTCCCAGCTGCGTCCCCGGAGGGAGGCTGGATGAATTATGAATGCCATGCGAAAAAATGAAATATCGATCATAAAAACGAGTAAACTCGTTGTTGGCGTTATTAGATTGGCGGGCAATAACGAGTATACTCATTTTTGCCGCACAATGTGTTAATTATAGGGGTGTAATGATGCGACCTCACAAGGATTAAATTCGATTACGATTCTTCAGGCAACGATTCAATGCATCATGAAATCTCTTCATTTGACCACGATTGGATTACCGGTAGATACATTTTCTATCAGTTAATTCCCCAAAAAAATGTGAATACACAAATGTGGCTGGGGGAACTGATTCACTCAGCATGAATGGACTATAGGTAAATAAAAACAATACACAAAAAAAAATTTAATTAAAAATCTACATCAACCAATCAAGCTCTCCTCCTTTTTCTGTTCTGTGCTCCTATTAATGTCCATCTCTGCATCTTATCCAAATAGCATAGTTACACACATGAATCATCAACAGGTGATTTTCATTCAAGCTGCACAATAAATTATATAGTTGTCAGTCCACTTCAAACCATAGCTTCAAACACATCAAATCCTTCACACAGAACAAAGAGAGATCAGGGAAGGCAAAATTATGTATTCTCCTCAACGTACTTACACAAAACAACCTCTGCATTTAGAATTTGACAGGGCAAAATCCATAATTAAATCCTTAATGTTATAAATTATAACAAACCCAGTGCAGTCATGGGTATTTTGATATTTCAGTGCATAACATCAAGCAAAACAATATTTCTTCTCATAGTCACTTCAGTGAGAGGTAATTTCCAAACCTGGAACAGACACGACACAGAATTGTCAAAGAATTATCCAACAAGTCCACTATAGGCTACACAGAGACTCCAGTAATATCAGTACATTTTAGCCTGTTATCCAGTAATACCAGTACGTTTTAGCCTGTTATCCAGTAATACCAGTACGTTTTAGCCCGTTATCCAGTAATACCAGTACGTCTTAGCCTGGTATCCGGTAATACCAGTACGTTTTAGCCTGTTATCCAGTAATACCAGTACATTTTAGCCTGGTATCCGGTAATACCAGTACGTTTTTAGCCTGTTATCCAGTAATAATAATAAAAAAAAAAAAAAAAAATTTTAAAGTGCGTGCATCTACCTCCACATAGGTGTTCTCCTGCGCCGGCAGGGAGAAGATGCGGCGGGGGTTGTCATAGAGACGGCTGATGATGTCATCCAGGGTGAGGCGCCCGTCGCTGACGGCGGTGAGGAGGAGGGGCAGCATGGTCTCCAGGCCGGGGTAGCCTGGGGGGGGCTTCTCTCCGCTCTTTTCCTCGACCGAGTGGGGTGCTGACACAAAGGAGGAGGTCCCAGTTAAAGCTACATTCACATTTCAGTGGTAAAGCAGGCACTTGTTAATATTTGCTTATTCGGATCCCGCATTAGCGGTCACCTAGGCAACAACTATGGGGTCCACATAGAACAAACAAAAACAACAACCGGTATTTCCAAAACATGAGAAAAGAAAACACTAAGTAACAAGACCCTTTAAAAATAAAAAAAATCAAGAATAAAACAAAGAAAGAGAAAATAAGACATTTTAAAATCTAAATTATACTCAAAAAGGATGAGAAAAACACTTAAAAGTGCCGTTAAGAAACGCGCACAAAAGACATGCACAAAAAATAATAGTTGACCAAATTCAAAACAAAAGAATCAAAAGTTCAATAGAGCTTTAGTGAAAGTTCACTCAGGAAAACGACCTAGCGTCTAGGGGTGTCCCGATACCACTTTTCAAAGGCTGATTATTGATTACAGACGACGTGAACAAAATAAGCTACTCTTTGTGTAAGGATCATTAGCAGGATTTCATGCCTTCAGACTCAATACTTTGGGTCATTATGCACACTTCTCATTTTATCATCCCTAAATTGCATTTGTATCATGACAGTCAATTATTAATTTCAATCAACATCATGTTCCAACAGTTAATGTTTTGCTATCTCTCTGATGGGGGTTGTTTTGTTTTTTCTGTCTAATGATGGCTTGATTCACTGATAGGACCTCATATGAGAGTTGACGGCAACAGATTCCAAATGCAAATACCACACTTGAAATTAACTCTAGACCTTTTATCTGCCAATTGTCCAATTACTTTTGGTCCCTTAAAAAGGAGGAGCCATATATAGAAATTGTAATTCCTACACCGTTCACCTGATTTGGACGTAAATACCCTAAAATTAAACCACTTTAAGCACATCTTGATTGTTTCATTTCAAATCCGCTGTGGTGGTGTACAGAGTCAAAATGACTGTAGCTCTCTATGATGGTCATGTTTTGCAATTAATCTGTGGTTCACATGCATGCTGAACCATGGATAAAACTATGATCCATTACACCCCTAGAAGATTCTGAACAATTGTTCTCATTTCTCTCTCTGCGTGTACTTCCTTGTTTACTTTCCTGAACTCGGCACTTTCCGTAGTAGCGCCTTTGTAGTCCAATGTGCACATCGATTTCTTTGAGGTGACCAATTTGTTAGCTCTACCAGGATATATTTAACATGGGTTTTATCACCATACTGGTAAGGTCTTTAAAACAAAACAACTGTAGTCCGCTCCTCACCATGGTCGGTGGCGAAGCAGTCGATGATGTCCAGGTTCTCCCAGAGGGCGTCCATGTCTTCCCTGGTACCCAGCATGGGTCTGACCTGAGCCCTGCCTAACCCGATGTCCCCAACATTGTCCTCGCACAGGAAGAGGTGGTGGGGAGACACTTCACACGTCACCTGGATGCCCTTCAGCTTGGCCGCGCGGATGATCAGGATCTGAGGAGTTCAAACCTTTTATTTGTCTTTGGTGTAATACATTTGTTAGAATATTAGTGTACCACGCAATGGACGGACAAATGAGGAGGACTACTTCTCTATACTATTGCATAATTTTACTATCTATTATATTATTGCACCGTATTATTTTACTCCGTCTATTGCTTTATATATATTTTTTATCTTTAATCTACAATTTTATTGCACTATTTTACTCTGTCTATTTGATCTTACTCTTTTTATTATTGTCTATTTAAAAATTAAAATGAATCAAACTATAAACAAGGTGGCCTGTTGGGATGTTAGATCCTAATGTAAAAAACTGATTTTATATGTCTGCACTTTATGTGCTCATTTTATGCCTGTCTTTTTTCTGTTGTGAAGCACTTTGAGCTGCAGTTTCTGTATGAAAGGTGCTATACAAATACAGTTTATTATTATTATTATTATTATTATTATTATTATTATTATTATTATTATTATTATTATTATTATTATTATTATTATACTGATAAATCTTGGGAGATTATTGAACATGTTCCATGGCCTTTGCTTTCCTGGTCATACATTGAAACTGAACTGTCCAAAGCCAAAATAAATAAAGACATTATATTTGCATATACATACTGTAGCGTACAACTGTTACTTTAAAATTTGAAGCCTGCTGACTTCAAGAGGACATAATCAAGAGCAACATAACTGGACCACATACCACTTTAACATAACCTTTAGAGCAGTGGTTCTCAAACTTTTTACACCAAGTACCACATGAGAACGTAGCTGACTCTCCAAGTACCACCATATGACCGGCGTTAAAATACAGTCTATTCAGCTATGCACAGTTCACGCAGGAGGCAAATGTATTCCTGATACCATTATTTATTGTTAACTTTTGTCAGACACAGCCACAATGTACAAAGAGATAGCACTAGAACTACGCTTCCACACAACTCATCCAATGCAAGGGGCATTGAGAACATAATAACTAACATTCTCACATAGCAAGTGAGAAAATTAAGAACAACTGTATTTCAGCAAATGTACTTAATTCTCTCTCTCTTTCTCTCTCTCTCTCACACAGCAAGCAATTGTCCGTCATTCTCTCTCTCTCTCACACACACACACACTTATTTTGTTACAAAAACTTAATTTCCTGCATTCTGGTGGAGGCATTTTTACCCTTTAAATGCCAGTGTTTGTGATGGGCATCACAAATTATTGTAAAAAAGAAGAAAACACATATTCAATACATTTTTGAATGTTTACCCTTTAAATGCCAGTTTGTGTGATGGCATCACAAATTATTGTTAAAAAAAACACAAAAAGTAAAATATTTTCAATATATCAAATGCAAAGTACATTTTTCTGGGGGGGATTATTACAGGCTAGGCATGTGTCAATGATTAGCAGCAACACATATTTTGATGGATTTTTTGTAATGTCAGATTTAACACCAACTCTTTTCAGAAAAGTGGGAGTATTTCATTTTTTATCTGACATTACAAGAAATCTAAAAATAAATGGTTATGATCAAGTTTAATTAAAGATTTATGACTGTTTAGACTGCATTACTCTCTGTCACAGTGATCTCCTGGTTGTTCCCCACTTAGATTATCTAACTATCGCGCCGCCGCAACCAGAAACACTGGCCTGGCCTGCTTCTAAGTTCAGTGGCCTGACTGCACCAAAAAAAAAAAAAAAAAAAAAAAATCGCTTTTTTGGAAATGTTTTCAAGTACCACCAGCAGTACCACCAAGTACCACTAGTGGTACGCGTACCACAGTTTGAGAACCACTGCTTTAGAGGTCAATGGTTTGAGGACTGAACGCTCCCAAGTACTGGAATACACAAATGTCATACAGCATGTGTACTTTTACTCTTGATATTTAAGTACAATCAAGTACAATCAATAACAAATATATTTCTACTTTTACTTAACCTGTTAAGCCCTAGCCATATTTTCAGAACATTTGCCTTTACATACCCAAGTAAATGGAAGATTGCTCCACTTCTATAAGGTCCATTTGCATGTTCTTGGTATCTAGGGACATCTATGGACCTCAGGGAATGTATTCCCAGTGTCAGGAATATTGTGTCCGTTACTATGCCTGAGTAAATTGCTTATAGTTAGTAAATTATTATATACCCATCTTTGACGGTGAATAACACCATGCTAACATTGACCACAAGTGAGAAGTTTCCACTGAGCTCATTCAGCACCATCTTGTGTACTAGATACTAGATGTAGATACAGTACAGAATTTTGCCATCCGGACACATTCAATATGAAATATAGAATATCAGGCCTATAAATGATCTTATTATGGCCAAATCATACATTTATGGATCGGCCCAAATCGCCTCTTTCCATTGGCTTAAATTGAGTTAAATCTGGATTTAGTACCACCAGGTGCCCGGTACAGGGCAGCAAAGACCGTGACTGAAATATACTGTAAGTACAGTTACTTTTGTATAATGTTGCAATTTTTCCTAGACATTCACAGGTAAAGAAACTAAATACGTTGTATTTTATGCCAATAACGTTGAGGTTTGTTCGACCCGTGAGATATAATCACATCAATATTTGTAAACAAAAAATGGTTAAGCTTTCTATGTCTGCGGCTGGTGTGAGCTGGGTAGTGTAGTTTTATGAAATGTCTATGTCCATCGAAAGCCCTGGGTCTCCTCTCCTCATGGAGTCATGTCCTCGTGTCTAAATCATCCGGTTTCCGATGCAATGCGCAGAGATTTTTATAAGCTCATATTTCACTTTAAATCATTGGTAAACAAACGTAGTGCTGAAAATATACACTTTGACCGCTGTTTTGATAGGGTTAGGGTCTTTACTCTTGGCTACATTTGAAAAAGAAACACAACATCACTTAATACGGACTGTATTGATCCATTTGTGACATTAAATAAATCTCGGGCTTAACACTTTCAATGCCCAAAACGTGATAAGACGTTTTATCAGCCCAATGCCTGAATGCCCACGACGACAATTATCGTTTATTTTTTTTTATTAGCGATCTGAATCATATTTCATCAACCGAGTCTCCCATTGGTATGCAGCCCCTGTAGGAGCTCAGATGTGAAAAAACCACCCCTATCGTCTCCCAGATGGTAATGCACCCTTTTGGAATGGACTCAATGAAAATGGATGAGAAAAAAAAAAAATCCGGAGTCCACATTTTACTTCTCAGGCATGTAACCCGAACCGATCGGATTCATTGTGGAGCCTCAGAACAGCGTGGAATACATATGTAGCGTTGGATCAATAAACACGATCGATTTTTGGAATGGCGATCAGGAATTGGAATGATCTTTTTGGAGAACATCTGATCTGAGGTAAGGAATCTATTTTACAAGTCTTGGGATAATCAGAGTTGTATTCGCTGAGATCTCAGCGTTCGCCCCATGTGTGTGTGTGTGTGTGTGTGTGTGGGCGATCGCTTTGAGGAAATCAGAGAATCGATTTTTCAATCGCCTATATAGCGTGCATACGTACACATACTATCGATAATCTAGCGTTTATTTGAAAACGATTCATAAATAGGCCGAAAAATGACAGTTTGTGTATTCTAGAATATTCCAGTAAAGGGCGATTATCATGGAATATTTATATTTTCCTTGAAAACGAGGGCTTTTCAAAATGCTATAAAACGAAAATGAACCGATCCGCTTCGACAATGTTCACTGGAAAACGAGTCATTGATAAGCGACGGGCAGATTAGACACATAGCCATAATTTAAAACATAGATTAGGCGTTATTAACGCTAACATTGAAGTGGATGGTGGGCATTCAAGCGGTAAATCAAGATTAAGCTTGGGCTCTGAAAGTGTTAAGAGGTTAAGTAAAGGAACGGTGTACTTCTTCCACCACTGGTTTTAAGCCATTTTGACCCTGGATTGTGAGAGTGGCAGTTGAGATGAGAAGGAGAGGGAGAGATGTGATGGCTGGGTTTTTACCTCCTCCTTCTTGGCCACGTGACAGATGTGAACTGGTCTCTGGTACAGCTGGGCCACCATCAAAATGGCCGCCACTGTCTGCTTCTCAGCGTGGGCCACGATGGGCATCTGCTTGGGCCACTTCTCAAAGTGCTACACATATAACACACACACACAGAGACACAAGTTAGACCCCCAATGCCTGCATCAGTGAAACCTACATCAGTGATACCTACACCTGGTTGGTTTCATGACACATTACCGAGACAGTTCAATGAGATGGACATCGACTGGATTACATAACCCGTGATTTCACGTATATGCAAGGCGATACGGATTTCTCAGATTGCGGTGATAATAGATTTTTCCAAGACGCCGACCCTGCTCCCCATCCTACCTCCATCCAGAGAGAGACGTTGTCCATCTTGAGGGTGGAGTAGGTGTCGTTGAGGTACATCTTGAGGCCAGCAGTCTGGCTGGCGATGGAGGGCAGGATGGCAGCGTTGTCCGAAGCAGCACCCACATACAGGGCATAGTCGCAACGACAGCCTGCCTTGGCCAGCTACACACACACACAGACACACACAACAAAACACATTTAGACAGGTTCTCCTGTGTCAGCTCCTGGTGTCGACTGACCAGGGCAATGTTTCTCCTCTGCCAGGTCATGGCCTGATGACCGTTTTCATTGAGTGGGTTTTTGTTTTTATAAGCAGGACTTAGTCAGGGTTCCCACAGACATTGCAAAATGAAATTCAAGGACTTTCAAGTACTTTCCTAAGCACTCTTTCATTTTAACATATTGGATGCCGTTAACGTAGAACTACGTTTCTGTCGCCCGACGATTGAGTGCCGGAAACGTAGAACTACATTTTTCTCACTGTATTTCTTTTAATCGCTATTGCCATTCATAATTCAGCGGGGCACCTTGTGCATACTGTTCTGAGTGAGCTGGCAGACGGTCTTATACGGCCCTTTAACGCATTCAGCCATTATTGCACTCCATTAGAAACGGGGTAGTTTATTTTCTCTACCGAGCTGCGGCGTGAGTCCTAAACACTCCGGCAAAACACACGCATGTAGGGATGGTTTGGACAACTGACTCCGCCCGCCCGTTCATGTGCAATGCCCAACAACGTCGGAGACAGGATCACTGTGGATAACTGGAATGGCGATCAGATAATTGGATTCTTTTTTTTGCATTACATCAGATACCAGGTAAGGACTATATATAAAAGCTTGCGTTGATCCGATATTTCTTTCTACCGCGATTGAAGCTATCTGTGTTTTATGTGTGTGGCTGTGTGCCGTTGGGTGCAGGAGGGGAGGGGGGGGGAACGCCGCGCTCCAGGGCACATTTCATGTATTCACGAGGAAGGATAATAATGATAATCTAGCGTTGATTTCAGGAAGATTCGATAATCAGGCAAAAAATTACAACGTGTTTATTGAATTACACAAAAACGCTGTTTTCGCGAATTACTGGAAGCACCCAACCTATATTCATATTCAAAACGGTATAAAACGGAAATGTACGGATGAAAAAATTATCAGTTTTTTGCACGTTGACTGGAAGCAACTCACTGACAATCGACGGCGTTATTAGACCCATAGCTATAATATAAAATATAGGTCTAGCTCTACAAACTACAACTACGTTTACATGGGGTTAATGGACAGCAAGGCCAGGTCATTTCCCGGAAGGGGCGTGGCACTCAATGTGTTAAAAGGGCATTTAAAAGGATACAATTCACTTTTAAATGCTGTTTTTTATAGAAAAAAAATCGGATCAAATATTTATGGCTTAAAACCAATTTCCGACATTTAGTTCCTTTAACACAATAATTGCCAAAAATGAGTATACTCGTTATTGCCCGCCATGCGAATATCGCCAAAAACTAGTTAACTCGTTTTTGGGATCGTTATTTCGTTTATTCGCTATATCTATTCATAATTCATGTCTGCAGCCTCTGTATACCCTGGTGAATGTGTCCAAGCTGGCAGACGGTCAACACCGCCCTCTACTGCCTTGCGGAGCTATTGCATCCCATTGTAAATGGGCTGGTGTGTTTTATGAGCCGATCTGAGCCGTGCGGGCGGGGTTTAAATACTCAGGCGAGCCAGGGGCTTACAACGGAATATTGGAATATTAACCCCGCCCGCCCGTCCGTCCGTGTGTAACGCTCGGTAATGTCGGGGACATGATCGCTGTGGATAACTGGAATGGCGATCAGATAATTGGATTCTTTGTTTTGCATTACATCAGAGCCACTATATATGAAACCTTGCGTTGATCTGATATAGAGGGTTGTGTATTCTTAAAACATGTAAAAAGGTAAGAACTAATGTAAAAACTAGATGTGTTTCAATCTTGGGAGTTAGATTATGGAATGGTCTTAGTGACGGGTTGAAGTTGTGCACTTCTCAGGGGAGATTTAAAAAGGCCCTGAAGGATAAAAAAATTCAGGAGTACAGTTTTGAGTAAAACAACAAACTTGTTTTTTCTTTTTTTTCTCTTAAAAAAAGAATGAAAATAAATGTAATTATATCTTGCGGCATATATTACGTTTTTCTTTCTTATATTAAAGTATATTTAGTTTTTAAGAATTGTAAAGGATAGGCAAAAATAAGCATGTGCTTCAGCTTATTCCTTTTCCTTCCTTAGTCATTGAGTTTGGATTTTGTGTGTGAGCTTACTTTGAATATGTACATTTGTGATTTTTTCTTTTCCTTTTGAAAGTCCACACATGTGTTTTTGATTTATCTGTAAACAAAGACCGAAAATAAAACTATTCATTCATTCAATATTTATTTCTACCGCGATCAAAGCTATCTGTGTGTAGGCTACGATGGCCATTTCATGTATGCACGACGAGATATAATAATGATAATCTAGCGGTGATTTCCAGATGATTAGATAATCAGCCAAAAAATTACAACGTGATGACTGGATTACACTAAAATGCCTTTTTCTCACCTTTTTCCTGGAATTACTCAAAAGCACCCAAACCATGAAAAAACAATCTGTTTTGGGCATGTTGACTGGAAGCAACTCACTGACAGTCGACGGCGTTATTAGACCCATAGATATAATATAAGATATATTTTAAGCACTCGCAAATGTCGCAGTCTAAAACTATATCCATTGAATAAAGACCTGGCGATGAAGGGGGATCAGCGGTTTGTGATTTGAACTTGTGACAATAGGATCCACAGCCAGCAGACTAATGAGGTGAGCTAAGTCGGATGTTAAAACTGAGTGACTAATCCATGATTTACACTTGTGCCAATTGCGTTTGTCCCTAATCTTTAGTATTGGCATTAATAAATCAGATATCATGCTAATATGTCATGTTCCACAGTAGGACTTACTACTGTGATACCCATTAAAACAGTAATTCGAATAATAGAAGCCTACTTTGCTGGAATGATTAATTTCAAAGTGTGTGTGTGCAATAGAAGCCTACTTTGCTGGAATGATTAATTTCAAAGTGCGTGTGTGCGAGGCTCGCTCTCCACGCATTATTTCTACGCCCGCCTGGCGTCATACCGGGGGGGGGGGGGGGGGGGGCAAAACTAGCGTACGTCAGTGGCCAATCAGATCGCAGAACGCGAAAGCAGAAATCCGTTAATCCGATAAGAATAGACGCGTTCTGGGCCCCTTTGGATTTGGGGGGGATGGTTGCAGGATGGGGGGGGGGGGGGGGGGGCTGGTTCGCGGCCTCGGCGGGTCGTGGTGTTAAAGAGGCTGATGCTTTGACTCGCTGGGGCACCGGACTCGGGGTCTTCGAGGGTTGGGGATCGTGGCTGATGGGGGGGGGAGGGGGGGGGTTGGTCACTGTGCAGTCTGTCTCAATTATTGTCTTGTCATGTTAAATTGTTGCATTGTGATGTCTTTTTATGTATTATTCAGGGTTCTTACACCTTTTCCAAAGCAAAATTCAAGCACTTTTCAAGCTTTTTCAAGGTGCATTTTCAAGCTTTTCCAGCATCTTATGAATTAAATATTTACTCAAAATGATAATTTTACTTCTTCCATCACATTAAATCAGATGTTATTGTGCTATAAAGTTATAAACAACCAAAATGATGTTGGCATCCTATATAACCTGGCTGGGCCAATATGAAACAATCACTCAAATAATCACCAGATAAAACTTCAATTTCAATCAAATATTTACTGAAAATGTGCAAAATAAGAGAACAGTCTTTGAGGTAGGCAGTCAATCAGCTCATTGAGCCTTAAAATGTATACAAAATCAAATCAACCTAGGATTTTTATATAACCCCCGAGTGGTGTGTTCAGTTGGTACGTCCCAGCAGGGACCAGGATGTAAGCTATATGATGCCCATGTTATTGGTTGCAATACAGACGCACAGTTAGTTGACGCACGTTCTAGTCTCCTCTCTTGTTATTTCACACAAACAGCTACCCTTAGTAGCTGCCTGGCTTCTTATGTTGCCGACATATCCTACAGAACATTCCTTAAAATAGAAAGAACTGATTTGCTTGTTAGCCATGTTGATCACAGCGAAACCACAGCTCCAATGCATAATGGCGTTAGCTAAACGAAACTTGTTTGAAGGTAAATTGGCCTTCAGTGTGTCAGAGCGAGCACACTCAAGTTGTGCAGACTGACCGAAGAGTTAGTTTATCAGAGCGGAGCAGTGAATTTATTAACTCACCTTAATATACGGTGTCGCTTGTCGTTGTCAACATTAACAATAAACAAGATTCAAGATTCAAGATTCAAGAGTTTTAATTGTCACGGCATACAGGTATACAATGAAAATGAAAACATAGCCGTCTGTGGCAACGCTAGCTCACTAGCTTGCTAACGTCTTAAAAAATTTAATAAGAATCTTGCTCACGTTAGCTCGCTAACATTACTGGGATTAAAGCAAGCTTTTCAGGAGGGGCGGGGGTGCCGTTGGCGGGGCGGGCATGCGAGTGGCGAGGCTCGAGAGAGGACTCCGAAATTGTATTTCTTTATCTAAAAACCTAACTATTCAGTCAGATAGCGATTTATTATGAAAGTATATACAGTGCAATTACAATTTCAATAACTTTCCAGCACTTTATGCACAATTCAAGCACTTTTCAAACCTTGAAAACACCACATTGAAATACAAGCATTTTCAAGGATTTCCAGCACCCGTACGAACCCTGATTATTGTATTGTTATATGTCTTTGTTTCATGTTTGAAAAAAGAAAAGAAAAATATTTGATCAAAAAAAAGAAAAGTTAGGGTAGCAGTGTCTTAGGAGGTAGTGAAGTCGTCTGGTAATCTGAAGGTTAGAGTTAGACAGTGTCTCAGGAGGTAGAGCAATCGTCTGGTAATCTGAAGGTTAAGGTAGCAGTGTCTCAGGAGGTAGAGCAGTCGTCTGGTAATCTGAAGGTTAGAGTTAGCAGTGTCTCAGGAGGTAGAGTGGTCATCTGGTAATCTGAAGGTTAGAGTTAGCAGTGTCTCAGGAGGTAGAGCAGTCGTCTGGTAATCTGAAGGTTAGGGGTAGCAGTGTCTCAGGAGGTAGAGCAGTCGTCTGGTAATCTGAAGGTTAGAGTTAGCAGTGTCTCAGGAGGTAGAGCAGTCGTCTGGTAATCTGAAGGTTAGAGTTAGCAGTGTCTCAGGAGGTAGAGCAGTCGTCTGGTAATCTGAAGGTTAGAGTTAGACAGTGTCTCAGGAGGTAGAGCAGTCGTCTGGTAATCTGAAGGTTCCTCCCGACCTCATGTCAGAATGGCTTGCATGGCTGACTTCGCCGTCAGTGTGTGAACGGGTGAATGTGAGGCATACGTTGTAAAGTGATATATAAATGCAGTCCATTCACAACATTATTTACCATTAGAGTATTCAGACAAACCCAAATAAAAACGCAAACAAATTAAGAAAGAACGAAAACGGGAAATAAAATGAGATCAAATACCTTCTGGACCATGGCCAATGTGCTGTGGTCTATGATGGCAGGGGAGGTGTTGGGCATGGCACACACCATGGTCACTCCCCCTGCCAGCGCTGCCGCCGTGCCCGACGAGAAGTCCTCCTTGTGGGTGGCGCCAGGTTCACGCAGGTGTACATGCACGTCAATCAGACCTGGGGGGGGGGGGGAAGAGGAGGTTCAGACACCTATAGTAGGGCTTCTCCTTTATCTTGTCTAGCATTGGTAGGAATTAAACACCTAGAGCTTCTCCTTTATCCTCTAGCAGTGGTAGGAATTAAACACCTAGAGCTTCTCCTTTATCCTCTAGCAGTGGTAGGAATTAAACACCTAGAGCTTCTCCTTTATCCTCTAGCAGTGGTAGGAATTAAACACATAGAGCTTCTCCTTTATCCTCTCTAGCAGTGGTAGGAATTAAACACCTAGAGCTTCTCCTTTATCCTCTCTAGCAGTGGTAGGAATTAAACACCTAGAGCTTCTCCTTTATCCTCTCTAGCAGTGGTAGGAATTAAACGCCTAGAGCTTCTCCTTTATCCTCTCTAGCAGTGGTAGGAATTAAACGCCTAGAGCTTCTCCTTTATCCTCTCTAGCAGTGGTAGGAATTAAACGCCTAGAGCTTCTCCTTTATCCTCTAGCAGTGGTAGGAATTAAACGCCTAGAGCTTCTCCTTTATCCTCTCTAGCAGTGGTAGGAATTAAACGCCTAGAGCTTCTCCTTTATCCTCTCTAGCAGTGGTAGGAATTAAACACCTAGAGCTTCTCCTTTATCCTCTCTAGCAGTGGTAGGAATTAAACGCCTAGAGCTTCTCCTTTATCCTCTCTAGCAGTGGTAGGAATTAAACACCTAGAGCTTCTCCTTTATCCTCTCTAGCAGTGGTAGGAATTAAACGCCTAGAGCTTCTCCTTTATCCTCTCTAGCAGTGGTAGGAATTAAACACCTAGAGCTTCTCCTTTATCCTCTAGCAGTGGTAGGAATTAAACGCCTAGAGCTTCTCCTTTATCCTCTCTAGCAGTGGTAGGAATTAAACGCCTAGAGCTTCTCCTTTATCCTCTCTAGCAGTGGTAGGAATTAAACGCCTAGAGCTTCTCCTTTATCCTCTCTAGCAGTGGTAGGAATTAAACGCCTAGAGCTTCTCCTTTATCCTCTCTAGCATTGGTAGGAATTAAACGCCTATAGTAGGGCATTTTATTTGTTTTTAATAAAAATGTCTTCATGTCGTTTCTTCCCATTTTACCACCCAAAAGGGATTTGTCTTAATGTGGTCACTGCAGGTAGGCATGGCTTGAATCTCTCGAGTCCAGTCATGATATTTACTGATTGAATGACCGTTCACAAGGATAGCAGCTACAACTATGTGAACGTGCCTGGGCCTGTTCACTCCACCCAGAGTGAAGCCGCCGTCTCTCACTCCGTTTGCCCAATTCTATCGCCTTTGAATTAACGGTGACCTCTCCACTTCCTGAGTTGCAGCCTACCTGCCATCTGGTGTAACTTTGAACTTTTAAACGTCTCCACTGTTGATCACGAGTCACTTCAACATTTTGGCTTCATAGTCTCATAAAAAGCGAAGTTTGGGCCCAGCTGCTGTATCAGACAGTTCAAATGTTTGGGCTCTACTGAATACTGTATCAGACAGTTAAAATGTGGGCTCTACCAGATACTGTATCTGACAGTTAAAATGTGGGCTCTACTGAATACTGTATCAGACAGTTCAAATGTTTGGGCTCTACCAGATACTGTATCTGACAGTTAAAATGTGGGCTCTACCAGATACTGTATCAGACAGTTAAAATGTGGGCTCTACCAGATACTGTATCAGACAGTTCAAATGTTTGGGCTCTACCAGATACTGTATCTGACAGTTAAAATGTGGGCTCTACCAGATACTGTATCAGACAGTTCAAATGTTTGGGCTCTAACAGATACTGTATCAGACAGTTAAAATGTTTGGGCTCTACCAGATACTGTATCAGACAGTTCAAATGTGGGCTCTACCAGATACTGTATCTGACAGTTCAAATGTTTGGGCTCTACCAGATACTGTATCAGACAGTTCAAATGTTTGGGCTCTACCAGATACTGTATCAGACAGTTCAAATGTGGGCTCTACCAGATACTGTATCAGACAGTTCAAATGTTTGGGCTCTACCAGATACTGTATCTGACAGTTAAAAGGTTTGGGCTCTACCAGATACTGTATCTGACCGTTAAAAGGTTTGGGCTCTACCAGATACTGTATCTGACCGTTAAAAGGTTTGGGCTCTACCAGATACTGTATCTGACCGTTAAAAGGTTTGGGCTCTACCAGATACTGTATCTGACCGTTAAAATGTGGGCTCTACCAGATACTGTATCTGACCGTTAAAATGTGGGCTCTACCAGATACTGTATCAGACAGTTAAAAGGTTTGGGCTCTACCAGATACTGTATCTGACCGTTAAAATGTGGGCTCTACCAGATACTGTATCTGACCGTTAAAATGTGGGCTCTACCAGATACTGTATCAGACAGTTAAAAGGTTTGGGCTCTACCAGATACTGTATCTGACCGTTAAAAGGTTTGGGCTCTACCAGATACTGTATCAGACAGTTCAAAGGTTTGGGCTCTACCAGATACTGTATCAGACAGTTAAAATGTGGGCTCTACCAGATACTGTATCAGACAGTTAAAATGTGGGCTCTACCAGATACTGTATCTGACAGTTAAAATGTGGGCTCTACCAGATACTGTATCTGACCGTTAAAAGGTTTGGGCTCTACCAGATACTGTATCTGACAGTTAAAAGGTTTGGGCTCTACCAGATACTGTATCTGACAGTTAAAATGTGGGCTCTACCAGATACTGTATCAGACAGTTCAAATGTGGGCTCTACCAGATACTGTATCAGACAGTTCAAATGTTTGGGCTCTACCAGATACTGTATCTGACAGTTAAAAGGTTTGGGCTCTACCAGATACTGTATCTGACCGTTAAAAGGTTTGGGCTCTACCAGATACTGTATCTGACCGTTAAAAGGTTTGGGCTCTACCAGATACTGTATCTGACCGTTAAAAGGTTTGGGCTCTACCAGATACTGTATCTGACCGTTAAAATGTGGGCTCTACCAGATACTGTATCTGACCGTTAAAATGTGGGCTCTACCAGATACTGTATCAGACAGTTAAAAGGTTTGGGCTCTACCAGATACTGTATCTGACAGTTAAAATGTGGGCTCTACCAGATACTGTATCTGACCGTTAAAAGGTTTGGGCTCTACCAGATACTGTATCTGACCGTTAAAAGGTTTGGGCTCTACCAGATACTGTATCAGACAGTTCAAAGGTTTGGGCTCTACCAGATACTGTATCAGACAGTTAAAATGTGGGCTCTACCAGATACTGTATCAGACAGTTAAAATGTGGGCTCTACCAGATACTGTATCTGACAGTTAAAATGTGGGCTCTACCAGATACTGTATCTGACCGTTAAAAGGTTTGGGCTCTACCAGATACTGTATCTGACAGTTAAAAGGTTTGGGCTCTACCAGATACTGTATCTGACAGTTAAAATGTGGGCTCTACCAGATACTGTATCAGACAGTTCAAATGTGGGCTCTACCAGATACTGTATCAGACAGTTCAAATGTGGGCTCTACCAGATACTGTATCAGACAGTTCAAATGTGGGCTCTACCAGATACTGTATCAGACAGTTAAAATGTTTGGGCTCTACCAGATACTGTATCAGACAGTTCAAATGTGGGCTCTACCAGATACTGTATCAGACAGTTAAAATGTTTGGGCTCTACCAGATACTGTATCAGACAGTTAAAATGTTTGGGCTCTACCAGATACTGTATCCGACAGTTACAAAGTTTGGGCTCTACCAGATACTGTATCTGACAGTTAAAATGTGGGCTCTACCAGATACTGTATCAGACAGTTAAAATGTTTGGGCTCTACCAGATACTGTATCTGACAGTTAAAATGTTTGGGCTCTACCAGATACTGTATCTGACCGTTACAAAGTTTGGGCTCTACCAGATACTGTATCAAAGTTAAAATGTGGGCTCTACCAGATACTGTATCAGACAGTTAAAATGTGGGCTCTACCAGATACTGTATCAGACAGTTCAAATGTTTGGGCTCTACCAGATACTGTATCAGACAGTTCAAATGTTTGGGCTCTACCAGATACTGTATCAGACAGTTCAAATGTTTGGGCTCTACCAGATACTGTATCAGACAGTTCAAATGTTTGGGCTCTACCAGATACTGTATCTGACAGTTAGAAGTTTTCCTATCCTGCTCACCAGGCAGACGGATTAGTTTCTGCGATGACATGCTGTCGATGTGGGTCTTCACAGGAGGACTTCTACCAACCAAGTGTAATGCCTACAAACAAACAAGAAAAGTCATTAACAGGCCTTGATGTTGATACCATTTATGATGATGACATACTAACATTATGACAGGCTAATGAAAATACAAAGCGGACACTTGGATTTTGTTCCGACAATCTAAAAATCTACCATTTGGAATTCACAAGTAGGGGTCAAGCGTGTAACCCACCAGAAATACTTGCTTCAATTTAGCCCCGCCCCTCTGTGAATCTCTGCACGTTATAATAATAATTTCTTCAATTTATTTAGCCCCTTTCTTTTTTATTTTCAATTTTTTTTATTTTATTATATAGCCCCTTTCAAGGAACCCAAGGCACTTAACAGAAGAGGCGGGAAGGAAATCAGATTGGGTAAAGATCCCCTCCAGATATATGTTAAACCATTACAAATATTCTATATTGAATAACTAAACGTTTTTCCCACCAAATAGTTCAATAAACGACTGAAAATGTCTTAGCAGTATCTCTACACTTTTACCCTCATTGAGAACGCAAGGAGCTATGAATATGCAAATTAGCAACAAGCACCCATTGATATTTACCAGAAATTCTAAACTGGCAGCTTATATTCTCTCAACACATGTCAATACCTACTCAGCTTTCTGTGTAGCTGAGGCTAAAGGTGTCAAGTGACCACATATTGGACCATGAGAGGTTAAACCTATTAGTGACATCACACATCAGGGCTCTACAGTGCGAGCATTTCAAAAAATATTTGTGTGAACCGGAAAAATCATTTAGGAGCACAGTGTGCGAGTAATAGTTTTGCGTAGTGGGCGTGTCAACGTGCAATTGTCATTTCATAATAGACAGAGCAGCGCGGACCAGTTCTGTAACAACTCATCTCGCGAGTCACATGTTACAAGGGAATGGGGAATGTTGTATAACCCCCCCACAGTGGTGTGTTCATTTGGTACGGCCCAGCAAAGACCAGGATGTAAGCTATGATACCCATGTTATTGTTTGCAATACAGACGCACAGTTGACACACGCTCTAGTCTCCTGTCTTGTTATTTCACACAAACATCACGCTGTTTCTATGTGCCACGAAAACTCTGCGAGCAATGGGTCCAATGGTCTAACATGCTTTGCATCCTTGACATTCCTAAATACCCACGTTGCGCTAAAACCTTAACTAATGTTAGCTGCTAACTCTAACTAAGCTAACGCCAACTACTGTAAGCTATCCCTGGGAACGCTCAGAGGCATAGTGAGGGAAGGGGGGGCTGAGGCCATGGTTAGACTAGGTGTTTTTGTTTTCGTTTTGTTACTGAATGAATATGTTTGCTGTCCCTGTTAAATAGAAATGCCGTTTTGGCAGGAAAACGCGTTGCCCTACTGACAACGCTGAAATTGTGTTTCCGTTTTGGAAAAAAGCCAAAACTCGCCGACAACGTGTCGTGTAATCTGCGCGGAGCCGTTTTGCCCACTGCCCATGCGCAGTAGAGACCAAGGCCAAATCCTCCGCCTCCCAACATGCATGTCAACAAACCAGCAGCAACGCAAGAGTCGATTGCATGAGCAGCTCAGAGCTCCTCTTTCAACATAACAAGCATTAAACAAAATGGCCCAGTCATCTATTCACTTTTGTTTAATACATGATGCGTTGTCTCTAATGTTATCTAGCTACTGATAGCTCCTTATATCATCAGTTTTGTGCTGGCTGGCTAACGTGAGCTAACGTTAGCTACCTACCGTAGCTACCTAGCTACCAGACCCTGTTAGCTCAGAGCCCCTCTTTCAACATAACAAGCATTAAACAAAATGGCCCAGTCATCTATTCACTTTTGTTTAATACATGAGGCGTTGTCTCTAATGTTATCTAGCTACTGATAGCTCCTGATATCATCAGTTTGGTGCTGGCTGGCTAACTAACGTGAGCTAACGTTAGCTGCTAGCCACAATGCTATACTGTTATAATGGCATATTCCATTCACATTAGCATGTAAGCTAACAAAATCGGCGCCGATGAGACTAAACTCTGCTTTGCTGCATTGGCTAAATAGCCGGAAGGATTTAAAGATGGCGGCTTGTTGATATTTCTTTGCAGGAAGTGTATTGGCACATTCAAGTTCTGATTGGTTGAAAATTGCCTTCATGTTCGCCACCTACTGCTTTGGCATTGTACTACAGCACTGTGCTCAGGAGGCAAAACAAAAGTGCTCAGGTTGCAAAACGAATCTCTAACTCGGCTGCCACTACATTGTTTTCATCCTGAAAACGAAACGAAAACACCCTAGGTGTAACCGACGCCAGAGTCTCTCTCTCTCTCTCTCTCTCTCGCTCTTGAACCCATTTTATTCAAAAGGAAGATATTGATGGACAGTAGCTATAGTATATACTGTAGCTCAGCAGCTGTAACAGAATAATTGTATAATTTTTAAGGTTGTCAAAGTTAACGCGGTATTAACGCGTTATCGCCCGATTCTATTAACGCCACTATTTTTTTTAACTCACGATTAACTTTTAACACTTTCAATGCCGACGACGATATATATCGTTATTTCATGCCCCCCGTTGAGCCGACAACGCTTTTTTTTTTTTATATTAGCAATCTGAATTCATATTTCATCAACCGAGCCTCCCGTTAGTACAGCAGCCTCTCTGAGCTCCAATGGGAAAATACCGCCCCTATCGTCTATCCCTGTGTAACTGCACCCCATTCGATTACACTGGTGTATGTGTGGGGGGGAGCCTCCTCGCTCCACTATGCTGGCGAGGGATCTGATGAACAGGGATGTGATCGCGAGATGGAAAACAACCTGGAATATATATTTACAGTAGCCAATAATCAATCAATAAACGCGATCGATATTTGGAATGGCGATCAGGAATTGGAATAATCTTTTTGGAGAACATCTGATCTGAGGTAAGGAATCTATTTTACCAGTATTGGGATAATCAGACCTATTTTCACCTATATATCAGCGTGTGCCATATGTGTGTATGTGTGTGTGTGCGATCAGGAAATAAGAGAATACATTTTTCAGCCCGCTTCTATAGCGTGCATAAGTACACATATACTATTAATAATCTAGCGTTTATTTGAAAACGATTCATAAATAGGCTGAAAAATGACAACGTGTTTTGTGTATTACAGTAAAGGCCGTTTATCACAGAATCTTCTGAAATCTTCAGGAAGTTTCAAGAAACGAGCGCTTTTCAAACAAGTCATTGATAAGCGACAGCCAGATTAGACACATAGCCATAATTTAAGATATAGTTTATGCATTCGCAAATATGAGAGCTCTATCATTGAAGTGGGTGGCGGCATTCAAGGGGGTAAATAGGAAACAGAGGCCGGCACTGAAAGTGTTAAGGTAGATACAAATAAATTAAAAAAAATGCGATTAATTTGCAATTAATCGCGAGTTAACTATGGACAATCGTGCGATTAATCGTGATTAACTATTTTAATCGATTGACAGCACTAATTATTTTTGATTATTTACGTTTCAAGTTTAAATTATAACGACTGAATTTTCCATGTTCTGTCATCTAATAATATATTCCAGACCATTACCTTTCGTATCTGTATCGGAGTCAACATTTTGGTAGCGTGACAACACTACAACATACAAAAGCAGCTTGACAACCGACATCCTTTGACATCCTTGTCCCTTAGTATGCACATGCACAGTATAATATGCATGTAATCAATTGTTTGTTAATAAACGTTTTTCACTGTGCCCCTAAATTTCTTTGTGTGCTCCTACATTCTCATTTAGGAGCACATGTGCTCCTTGGGAAAAAGGTTAGTGTAGAGCCCTGCACATGTTTCCTCTCTCTCAATACCTGGACGAAGAGCTTGGTACATTTGATGTCTATGATGAGGGGGACGGAGTAGTCGATGGCCATGCGCCTGGTCCGGTAACCCTTGGTCACAAAGGACGACAGCCTCCTGCCTCCACTGTTCAGGGACAGGTTGATCACCAGGTCAAAGTGGTTTTCTGCCAGGTAGTTCATGATGCTACGCTGCTTCTCCTTCGTAGGGCAACCACTATCCTCCTCCTCAAAGGGCCAGTCCACTGCCGTCACCTGGGGGTTGGGAGGGAGAGAGGGAGAGAGAGAGACCATTTCTTCACCTTTCCATTACAGTTGAAAATTGTTTGACGAAATAGTGTCTGCAGTCCGCTAGGGGTCTGCTCTGCTCTCTGTGACGTCTGATGACACATGCCGGGTTAACACCCTGTCTATCACTCACCACTGGCTGTTATAATGTTCTCTCCACTAGACAGGGATGTGATTGCGCCTTAAGAAAAAAAAAACTGAAAATCTTCGAAATTATCTTTATTTATTTTTTTGCAACCAGCCGGTTGGCCGACACCACCCTTCAGGATGATAAGAGTACTGGCATCAGCAAGCGACAAACATATTTGAATGAATGAACACATTTTATTTGTATAGATTGAACTGTTCACAGGGAAGAGGAAGGTGGGAGAGGAAAGGGACAAAGAAAATAAATTACCGGTAAATGAAATATCTCAGTGTCCCCCTAAAAAATTTAAAGGGGGTCATCTTGACCCCTCCCAAGTCATCCTGGCTCAAATACTAATGGTAGGACCTTATCTTTTCTTCTTTGCAACCAGATTGTGCAACACCTGTAACCGCCTCCTCTGGAAGTCTTGCCTACTGCGAAGGGCTGCAGTTGGACTAATGGACTCTTTTGCTCTCAGGTCGATTTTGAGAATGAAGGTGGTGACATTTCTCCATCTCAGCTTCTTGGTTATGTCTAGGTTGGCTTCTGTACCTCATGCTTGAGAGTTTGATGTTTCTACAGAGCTTCACATTAACTGGACAATGCTTGCTCTCCCTTGAGTAGTGTTGAGTGGCAGACTGCTGCACTGCTTGCAAGTAACCTTCCCTGGTTGGTCAGTTTTACAAAAGCAATCAGTGTTAGTGTGTTTCCTAGTGTGTTGACGTCTTTACAGCATCTCGCACCACTCAACAAAACTGCTAACATTATCGATAGCCAATGAAAATCTGTTCTGCAAGAATAGCAGGTCTGATAAACGCTTAGACCAGGTGGAAAAATAATCAAAACATACATAAAGCTCAATATATATATAAAAAAATTTTTTTGATTATTATTATTATTATTATTATTATTATTATTATTATTATTATGGAATATTTTTGTATCATGATTTTAGGTCAGAAAAACCGGAAATCCGGTTTAAAACGGAGAAATCACTTCCCTGACTAGATGACTGCTCTACCAGGTACCCAGGATTTGTTCAGAACTTGGTAGAGCAGCTTTCTCCTCTTTTGCTCCCTGGTCATTGAATAACCTTCAGAATACACTACAGATTCATGATTTTGTCATAGCTCTGGTAAAAACAACCGTGTAATTGTATGATTGCCATTTGTAAGTTGTCCATTTTAGAATAGAATACTTTATTCATCGCAAGGGAAATTTGGCACTACAAATCGCTCACATTTAGTTGACAAAAACAAAAAGTCACTAATAAGAATAGAAATGTAAATAAGCCACGTCACCAATGCAAGAGGCTGCGGTCTCGACTCCCGGAGTCGGCATTGCCTTGGCTTGGGCTGATCGCTATACCAACTCGTTTGGCTGGGTTAGGGGGAGGGAAGCCGTGGGTGGGAAACTGGCGTTGTGGACAGCGACGCCTACAGGTCAGGTCTGGGCGCTTGCTCAGCGGAGGCAGGACTTGAGGAAGGCAGCGTGATCTCCCACGCGTTAAACTTCACCAATGAGAGCCCTCGCTGCCAGGTGAGAAGAGAGCCACTGGCTGTCGCCGCACGTGTCGGAGGAATCGTGCGGATACTTCAGGGTTCCCTTGTACCGACCAGTAGGAGAACATGCGCACAACAACCAGGTAGGGGAAGGGGGGGGGGAATTGGCACAACGACTAAATTGGGACGGGGAGAAAACGGAGAAAGAAATCTGAGAAAGAGAGATACAAAAAAAAGAAATGTAAATAAGCCTAAGAATAAAATATGGTCCGGGATATACATTTCCTATGTTACATTCTAATATAAAATATACAGTAAAGATATCCAGAATATACAGTAAGTGTAAAATTGTACAATGTCGGTCTAAAAGTAAAAGTCCAGGAAGATAGTACTGTCACCCTGTGCTCAGTGAGGCACAGTGATGCATTATACGGTCTGATGGCTGTTGGAATGAAGGACTTCCTATGCCGTTCAGTGCTACATCTTGGGAGTGTTAGCCTAGCACTGAACGTGCTCCTTCTGTCAGCCAAGTCCGTGTGTAGTGGGTAGGAGGGGTTGTCCCTGATGGCGTGGAGCTTAGCAAGGCTCCTCCTCTCCGCCACCACCGCTAGAGAGTCCAGCTCTACCCCCACCACGTTACTGGCTCAGCCCCATTTTTAATGGGCTCTTTTGTAATGGTGTGCTATCTTGGCCAGGTTGCCCTCAAAAAAAGATATTTTAATCACAAGGGACTTCCTGGTTGAAAATCTGCAAAGTGGCCCTTTAACACTTTGAGTGCCACTCACGAGATTTCTCTGGTTTTTTTTATAGGTGGTTGCGTGCCACTCACGAGATTTCTCTGATTTTTTTTTTTTTTTTTTGGTCTGAAAAATTATTGCATCACCCGAGCCTACCCGAGTATAGCCGAGGGGTGCCGGCGATCACTGTGGAAAAAAGCGCCCCCTGTCGTCTCCCAGATGACATAAGTGATTTTGGAATGGACTCAATGAAAATGAAATGGGGAAAAAAATACGGTACTCCACATTTTCCAGTTCACTGATCCAGCCGGGGTTACTAGAGTTCATTCTGGAGCCTCAGATCCCGGCGGATCATGGAGTTCTACTGTATCGCGTTGGATCCATACACGTATAGATTTTTTCGAATGGTGATCAGGAATTGGAATATACCAGTTGGATACCATCTGATGTCAGGTAAGGACTCTATGTTATCAGTGGTAGGATAATCAGAGTAAGTTTGATGAAGTTATAAGCTGTTTTGTGAAATGTCTTCTTTCGGTTTCACTGTAAAACTCTGTGAGGAAATCAACGGAGCAATTATCAGTGCGCGGCCATAATGTGCTTGCGTGCACGTATAATATTGATCATCTAGCGTTTATTTGAAAACGATTCATAAAAAGGCAGATGAATATCAACGTTGTGGAATATTCCACTAAAAGACGATTTTCATAGAATGCTCCAGAATGAGCTGTTTTTTATATCAAAACGGGGGCTTTTCTAACTGCTCTGAAACGGAAACGACGCGATAAAAAAACAATCTGTCTTCACAGCACTGACTGGAAAATAGTATTTGATAATGCGATGGGCAGATTAGACACATAGCCATAATTTAAAACATAGATTAGGCGATATTAACGTTAACATTGGCGCCGATGGTGGCATTCAAGCGGTAAAGCGGAAAACCAGGCGTGGCGCTCAAAGTGTTAAAAGGTCCAATCTATAATTCTCTCAAGGTTTCTGTGACGATACAGACTTTGCCTCATCATATAATTCTGGTTAGTTTGTTAGTTTCCATAAGACTGCCAACTAGGGCTGCAACGATTAGTCGACATAATCGACGACGTCGATTATAAAAAATAGTCGACGAGAAATTGTTGCGTCGATTAGTCAATAATTTTTTTTTTTTGCACTACCTATCTTTGTGAGAGTGGCTTCTCAGGGTTCCAGACAACATCATAACATGATGATCCCATAGCAAATGTTGGACATTGAAAACATTGTTCCCCTGCAGGAGATGATGATCAGACTAGACACACAATACATTACACACGCACTCCTCTCACTCACACACAGCGATCAGAGTAAGACACACACACACTCCTCTCACTCACAGCGATCAGAGTAAGACACACACACATTCACACTCCTCTCACTCACAGCGATCAGAGTAAGACACACACACATTCACACTCCTCTCTCTCACACACAGCGATCAGAGTAAGACACACACATTCACACTCCTCTCACTCACACACAGCGATCAGAGTAAGACACAGACACATTCACACTCCTCTCACTCACACACAGCGATCAGAGTAAGACACACACACACACACACAAATTACACAGTACACACCTCTCACTCACACAGCGATCAGAGTAAGACACACACACAAATTACACAGTACACACTCCTCTCATTCACACAGCGATCAGAGTAAGACACACACACATACACACACACACGGACTCCTCTCACACACAGCAAACAAAAGTTATTTAAAGTACACTTCCACTTTAATTTGTATTATTTAATTTATTTATCTTGTTATGAGTGATTGCTGTATTGTTCTTCAAATACATTTTCATTTAAAGTGGCTTAAAGATCCAAATTCAAATGTTTCATGAGTCATTATTTTAATTTGCTATGGGATCATCATGTTATGATGTTGTTGTTTGGTCCTGACAAGAGTCTCAAAGTCTGGGGTGATGGTAGACAAGCAACTCTGAGGTCATGCTCAATGTCCAATCTGTTCCTCTGCTCTGTCTTCAGCTGGACCAGAGCTGAGAAGCCACTTTCACAAAGATAGGTAATTATAAAAAAAAAAAAAAAAAAAAAAAAATGTTGTTGTTGTTTACATTGGTTTTCGATTAGTCGACTAATCGAAAAAATAATCGGCAGATTAGTCGACTACCAAATTAGTCATTAGTTGCAGCCCTACTGCCAACAAACTAATTACAAAGTCATCTAAACTGTCAATGTTGTTTTCCTTCTAATTCACATGATAGATGCCTGGTGATGGTGCCGCCTTGAACATTTGTTTTGTTACGTAGTCCAGCCTGATATCTATCCTTTAGTCTATCCATATAACTCTATATGATAGCCATGTGCATTATTAATTAAAAGTATAGATTCTATGGTATACATAGGAAAGCTTAGGATAAATTACTCATTCTGGGCTGACCGGAGGTGCAGGAAAGGAAGAAGTTGTACGCGAAGGAGGTATCAAATAGGTACCTTGTACGGCTCTGTAAGGGAGGGGGGGATCAGGGGTTTATTTGTATATATGTATGTTTTTATGCTCGGCTCTCAACGGGACCTCAATAGTGGGATGTAAATCCATTGTGAATTCGCACTCCAGAAGTGTTACCAACAACTACAAAACAATATGTATAGATTATGGCTAGTTTGAATATAATGATCTGGAACACTGGGGGAATAAATAATCAACATAAAAGCAAAAGCGTGCTCACATTGATGAAAAACAAACAGGTTGATGTGGCTCTCTTAAGCGAAACGCACATTTTAGTGGGAGACAAAGCTACGTTAGCGGACAACACATACCATAACATTAGTCACTCTTCCTTTGGAACGAAAACCTGTGGAGTTGCTATAGTCGTGAAACGGAAGTTGAATATTGAATTGAAGGGAGTATGGTCTGATGCAGATGGTCGGATAACCATAGCTAAGATTATACACAAGAATAGGAAAATAGCGTTGGTAGCGGTATATGCCCCAAATCTATACAAAGCTAATTTCTACACTACACTTACCAGAAAAATGTTAGACCTTCCAGAATACTAATTTATAATTGGTGCGGATTTTAATGCAATCTGGGATCCTGGGTTGGATAAATCTTATCCCACCTTTTCCAACGAACAAAAAAATGCATCTAATGCGTTAAAGGATTGGTCGAAGAATACAGGTGTAAATTATCTATGGCGATCACTCAACCCCACGACCCGGAAGTACTCTTGTCGATCAGCAAGGCATAAAACACTTTCCAGAATAGATTATGTTTTTGCAACCCCGAGACTATTTGATAACTATGACGTGGAGATGGTATCCAATGCATTATCAGATCACTGTTATTTACTCCTAAAAGGATAATTTGGTATACTGTCATCCCGAGCCCCAAGATGGCGATTTAACACAATACTGCTGAATAACAAGGAATTCATTACACAACTCAAAAAAGCTCTTTCAGTATTCCTACTAGAGAATGTGAAATCGGTGCCGGACCATAGAATATTATGGATGTCGGTAAAGGGAATGATCAAGGATTTCACTGATAGCTTTTCCTCCAAAATACGCAAGAATCGATGCACAAAACTGGCGGAACTGGAAACGCTTTACTCTACGTTATTTACTTCTTTACAATACAACGACTCGGTTCGACTGGAAACTCAAGTTAATGTACTAAAAAAAGAGATTAACGCCATTTATAAACAACAATCTGAAGTACAAATACGTAGCACAAGACAACAGTATTACTCTAAGGTTCCAAACCAAGTCACCTACTAGCTATGCGATTAAGAGTTAACGCAAAATTTGCAGATATAACTACCATTAAAGCACAACAAGGACTTGTAAGACACTAAAAAAATAAACGCGACATTCAAAGAGTTCTACTCCAACTTGTATAAATCAGAAACGACCTTCGATCAAAACAAAATGGACACATATCTTAATCAAATTAACCTCCCCAAACTTTCAGAGGATGACGCTAAACAGTTAGAAACACCTATCACACTAGAGGAACTCAGGAAGGCCATATCCGAAATGCAAAGTGGTAGGGCTCCAGGAAGAGACGGTATCCCACCAGAAATGTACCTCTCATGCTGGGACATAATTGGACCCCTATTACTTAATATGATTTTATACTCAGTCAAGGAGGGGAACTTCCATAAAAACGACAATATTGCACTCATAACAGTCCTCCTTAAAAAAGACAAAGACCCCACAGAGTGCGGTAGTTACAGACCCTTAAGCCTCCTCGGAACCGATATCAAACTGTACTCTAAGGTATTAGCCATCAGACTTCAAAAGCATATGACGTCTTTAGTTCATCCGGATCAAACTGGCTTCATAAGAAACCGCTTGATCACTGATAACATAAGACGATTACTACACGTACTAGATGCCAGCAAGGACGACACCACACCTAAGGCGATGCTGTCCCTGGATGCAATGAAAGCTTTTGATAGGTTGGAATGGTCGTATCTATGGGCAGTATTAGAAAGGATGGGGTTAGGAAAAGGATTCATTGATATGATTAAAGTATTATACAAAGACCCATCGGCCATGATTACAACAGGTATAATCACCTCCGAAATCTTTCCGGTATCACGCTCTTCTAGACAGGGTTGCCCTCTTAGTCCCGGACTATTCGATTTATCATTAGAACCTTTAGCACAATATATAAGACAATCCCAATTCATAGAACCAATCGTAATCAAGGGCACACAACACAAAATTTGTTTATATGCAGACGACGTAATACTGTTCATGCAAAACCCTAACACCGCAATGCCTCATCTTCTCAAGTTGATTGATGACTTTGGCGACCTATCAGGATTTAAGATAAATTGGCCAAAGTCGGCTTTCCTTCCACTTAACGCCCCTGCAAAAAATATACGCCTTCCAGGAGAAATACCAATGGTTAAACACTTGGGAGTTTGAAGTGTTCCCTACCATAAGCCAAACGGTGAAGCACAATTACATAGAAATCCAAAATAAAATAAAATACGACTTTGACAGGTGGTCAAAACTTAAAAACTCAGTACAGGCACGGGTTTCAATAGTTAAGATGGATGTCTTACCTAGAATCAACTTCATCAGCTCAATGCTACCGTTACCCCCTCCAGATGGTTACTGGAAAAAATTACACTCTTCCGCATACAAATTTATTTGGAATAACAAACCACCATGTATAAAAAGATCCACCGCACAGAGAAACAAAGCCGACGGAGGTATGGCATTTCCAGATTTTTTCCACTATTTTAAGGCGTACACTCTAAGACCACTGACAACCTGGTTTGATCCCCAAGCATCAGTATCCTGGAGAAATTTAGAAGTAAATATAGTAGCACCACATAGACTGCAGGACATAGTATACACCAAATGATCAATTAAGCAATGTGAACTGAAATTTGGCCCCATTATTACTCATGCGATCCGGATATGGCGTGAAACACACAAAAAATATTCTAACCCACATAAATGGCATAATCATACTCCCTTATTCAATAACAATGCACTCCTGATTGGAAAACGACCTATAAGATTCCCTAGATGGGAAAAGCAGGGCATACACACATTAGGAGATGTTTTCAACAAACAGGGATTTTGTAGTTATGAGGAAATACGCAAAAAAAATTACCTCACCAGTTCCACATATTACTTTTACGCACAGTTATTGTTATGTTTGAAGGCTCACAGTGTTCCATTAAGGATACCAATTGTACACCACAGATACCACAAATTCTTCTATGAAAGAGAGACATCGAGAGGTTTTGTTTCAGATTTTTATCATCAATTACTAACGTCCTCGTATGAAATCCTCCAGCTAGACTCAGTCTGGAGGAGGGATATACCAGACCTGGAAATAGATTTTGATTGGCAAGAAGCCTGGGCAAATGTTCGACTTGCATCAAGGAACCCGGACCATCAACAAATCAATCTTAACTATATTCATAGGACATACTTGACTCCTATAAGACTGAACAGAATGGGTCTTAAACAAGACTCCAAATGCTCCTCATGTACAAATGGGGACGAGGGGACATTTATGCACATGTACTGGGACTGCCCAACAGTTAAGATATTCTGGAAAGAAGTGACCCAGCAATTATCAAATCTCTTAACTCTGAATATACCTGTACACCCCTCTGTATTACTGCTGAATGATGTTTTTGAGTGTGCAGTACCTATACAGCTAAAGAGATTGGTTTTGTCTGGTATCACAGCGGCTAAAAAGCTGATAGCATCACAATGGTTTCAACCGGAAAAAATGTGCCGGAAGGTCTGGATTCTTACATATCTCGAAGTGATTTATCTAGAAATATCTACAGCAAGAATTTGGGTCTCAATGAATCCAAAATGACAATGTGGTTAGAAGTGGTGGAGAGAATAAAAGCTAGCATATAATGGTAGTGCCTGGTTAGGAGCGAACGATAATGGATGGATTATCCAATGGGGGGTCCGGGGGGGGGGGGAGCGAGCGAGAGCATATGTGTGTAGGGTATTAGATAGCAGGTATTAGGGGTATATCTTGTATAAGACATTTATCTAAATGGTGATTTCATTGGATGTGCACTGTTAATTAATGCTTGTATATCTAATTTTATGTTGTCATGTTTGTTTATGTGTTTGTTTAAAATATAATAATAAAAAAAAATATGATAGCCATGTGCAATAATACTGTATATATTTTTTATATATGTATATTTACCATATTTGTATCCATCCACACCCGTCTGAATATACCTCAATATATTCCTGTTTACATACCTGTATGTATATATTAACTACATCTATATCTGTATATATCCCTTACCTACTGGCCAGTATGACTTACACCACTGGTCAGTATGACTTACTACTAGGGCTGACCCCTATTAATCGATTAGTCGACTAATCGGCCGAAAGGAGCCGTAGTCGACTGGCCAACCTCTTAGTCGAATATAAAAAATACAAAATATATATATACCGGTATATATATATATATATATATATATATTTTTTTTTTAAATAATTTTTTCCAAAAGAAAAGAGGCCTAGAAGCGTGGCTAACGCTAATGGCACGCATACCAGAGGCTAACTGCCTACGAAAACAGGCACAGAAAGAGGATTTCACCCATCTAATGAACACACTAGACTAGACAAATATCAAGATGTATCCATCAGTGTAGGGCTGGGCGATAACGATAATCATCGTGATAAATTATTTCCTCGAAATAAACATGAAACGTGGTCGCAAAGTTTCGATATATCGATTTTCCAAGCTTGGACCAAACAGTGTTCCATTCTATGCATATGATCCAGTGGCGGTAGGTTTACCCCTGGTGGAATATAATAATCTATGCACTGGGCCGTGTGTGTACTGCGTAGAAGGTGCGCAGACTGATGACGACATCAACTCGAGACAAGACATTCAGTTTTGGTGGTTTGAAAATAATCACGCGGCATAATCACAAGGAAGAAACATTCATTCAGACTGTGTTGGATATAACTAAATGGATTTATATGGATTATGGACTTGGACACATTCATGGAGAATTCAAGCCGGGACCACAACGCTTCTCAAAGGGTTGGCTCGCTCGACACGCGACGGCTCCAACTCGTCTCCTAGTGACGGCTTCGTTCTACCGCATCAAAAAAGTTAGTCTATTTTTTTTTGTATTTTATTTTTTTATTCTTTTTTAAAACAAACATATAAACAAACATGACAACACACGATAAGATATACAAGCATTAATTGTCAGGGCACATCCAATGAGATCACATTTTGGTTAGTTGTTTTATATAAGATATACCCATAATACCTGTTATCTAAAAAAAAACCCTACATACGTATGCTCAGCTCGAAACCCCCCCTCCCGGACCCCACCTTGAGAAGTACCTCCACTATCCCTCGCACCTAACCAGACACTACCATTATAAGCTAGCTTTTATTCTCTCCACCACTTCTAACCACATTGACATTTTGGATTCATTGAGACCCAGAATTCTTGCTGTAGATATTTCATGGTAAATTACATCGAGATATGTAAGAAACCAAACTTTACGGCACATTTTTTCCGGTTGAAACCAGCGTGATGCGATCAGCTTTTTGGCTACTGTGATACCCGATAAAACCAATCTCTTTAGCTGTGGATTCACTGCAAACTCAAAAACATCATTCAACAGCAATACCGAGGGGTGTACAGGTATATTCCAAGATACGAGTTTTGATATTTGTTGGGTCACATCTTTCCAGAATGCCTTAACTGGTGAGCAGTCCCAATACATGTGCATAAATGTCCCTTCGTCCCCATTTGTACATTGGGTGCATTTGGAATCTTGTTTGAGCCCCATTCGGCACAGTCTTATAGGAGTCAAGTATGTCCTGTGAATATAGTTAAGATTGATTTGTTGATGATCCGGGTTCCTTGATGTAAGTCGGACATTTGCCCAGGCTCCTTGCCAATCAAAGTCATTTTCCAGGTCTGGTATATCCCTCCTCCAGACAGAGTCAAGTTGGAGGGTTTCATACGAGGACGTTAGTAATTGATGATAAAATTCTGAAACAAAACCTCTCGATGTCTCTCTTGAGTAGAAGAATTTGTGGTATCTGTGGTGTTCAATTGGTCTGTCTAATGGAACACCGTGAGACTTCAAACATAGCTCTAACTGTTTGTGAAAAAGCCATGTGGACTTGGTGAGATTAAATTTTTTGCGTATTTCTTTATCACTACAAAAACCCTGTTTGTTAAAAATATCCCCTAATGAGTGTATGCCTTGCTTTTCCCATATAGGGAATCTTATAGGTCGTTTTCCAATTAAGAGAGCATTGTTATTGAATAAGGGAGTATGGTTGTGCCATTCTTGTGGGATAGGATTTTTTTTTTGTGATTCACGCCATATCCGGATCGCATGAGTAATTATGGGGCCAAATTTTCGTTCACAGTGCTTGATTGGTAGTTTAGTGTGTGCTATGTCCTTCAGTCTATGTGGGGCTACTATGTTTTCTTCTATTTTCCTCCAAGATGCTAATGCTTGGGAGTCAAACCATGTTGTCAATGGACTTAATGAGTACGCCTTAAAATATAGGAAAAAATCTGGAAATGCCATGCCACCATCTGCTTTATTTCTCTGTGCGGTGGATCTTTTTATACGTGGTGGTTTGTTATTCCAAATAAATTTGTATGTGGAGGAGTGTAATCTTTTCCAGTAACCCTCTGGAGGGGGTAACGGTAGCATTGAACAGAAGAAGTTGATTTTAGGTAGTACATCCATCTTAACTATTGATATCCGTGCTTGTACTGTGTTCTTAAGTTTTGCCCATCTATCAAGGTCGTCTTTGATTTTGTTTTGGATTTTTGTGTAGTTGTGCTTCACCGTTTGTCTTATGGTAGGGAATATTTCCACTCCCAAGCATCTGAAATGTTTTACCATCGGTATCTGTCCTGGGAGGGTTGTATCTTTTTTTGCAGGGGTGTTAAGTGGAAGGAAAGCCGACTTCGGCCAATTTATCTTAAATCCCGATAAATCACCAAAGTCCTCAATCAACTTGAGCAGATGAGGCAATGTGGTGTTGGGGTTTTTCATGAACAATATTACATCGTCCGCATATAAACAAATTTTTTGTTGTGTGCCCTTGATTACGATAGGTTCTATGGATTGGGATTGTCTTATATATTGTGCTAACGGCTCTAATGATAGATTGAACAGACCGGGACTAAGAGGGCAACCTTGTCTGGCTGAGCGCGATACCGGAAAGATATCGGAGATGATTGTGCCTGTTATAATCATGGCCGATGGGTCTTTGTATAATACTTTAATCATATCGATGAATCCTTTTCCTAACCCCATCCTTTCTAGCACTGCCCACAGATACGACCATTCCAGCCTGTCAAAGGCCTTCATAGCATCCAGGGACAGTATCGCCTTAGGTATGGTATCCTCTTTGTCGGCATCAAGTACGTGCAGTATACGTCTTATGTTCTCAGTGATCAGGCGGCCTCCTATGAAGCCAGTTTGGTCCGGGTGAACTAAAGACGTCATATGCTTTTGTAATCTGATGGCTAATACCTTAGAGTACAGTTTGATATCTGTTCCGAGGAGGCTTACAGGTCTATAACTACCGCACTCGTTGGGGTCTTTGTCTTTTTTAAGGAGGACTATTAGTCTATTAATAGCCCGTCGCGCTGGGCATAAGAAGTTAATTAAACTCGACAGAAATGTATATCGACGATAATTATCGATATAGAGTTATATGAAAATAATTGTATTATTTTATCACGATAAAGTTTTTGGCCATATCGCCCAGCCCTACATCAGTGGACCAATTGCATGCTTTTGCAGAGGACAAGAAGCCTTCAGTCGACTCCTTCAGACATTAAGCACCCCCCACAGCCCAAATGGAATGATAAAAAAAATTAAAAATCTATATTATACTTTTTTTTATTTTTTATTTTTTTTAAGTCGACCAATATATTTGGCAAATTTTGGCCAATCCTAGTCGACCATCTAAATCCTTAGTCGGGGACAGCCCTACTTACTACCATAGTGTATTTATACATGTATCACTGTACATAATACTGTACATGCATCAGATTAGCATTATTACTCGGCAGTACTCATTTATATATACACACACTCCAGTTTAATCACTTGTACCAGTATTGTTAATGCACTTTACCGTTACCTTTGCACTCTGGTTAGATGACAATTTATTTGAGTTATTCTGTACTTGTGCTGTACGATGACAATACATTTGAATCTAATACCCATCATTTAATGTTATATAGTACACAGAGAGAGTTATATGAAGGATGGCAGTACCTTGACCCCATGTTCAGTGTAGAAGTCTGCGGTGCCCAGACTAGCGTACAGGTCATATCCCAGACTCTCCAGAGTCTGGACTGTAGGAAGAAGCTCATTCTTGTTCTACAAAACACAGAAGATGTAGAGACAGTCAGTTACTGCATTACTATGTAACCAGCTTTGTCCGTTTGTACTTTTGTACCTTTATGAAGACCTAGTCGGTCATCCATGACTCAATAAAGGATTTTTAAACTTTGCGATCAGAGAGCCTCAGTGTTTTCCAGACAGTCTACCACCACCACCACCACCACCACCACCACGTCAATGTGTTTTATTCCTCGATACTGCAGTTTATTTGACAACAATACATTGAAACATGGACAACCTTCTTGCGCTAAATGGTTCTTAACACATTAATTGCCAATAACGAGTATACTCGTTATTGGCCGCCATGCATTCATAATTCATCCAGGAAGCCTCCGGGAGCCAGCTGGACCCTGTCTGATATTGCAATGCCTCAATACCGCCGCCTGGTGGATTTCGGGCGAGTTACACTCCACTCTAAACCGGAAGTGGCACTCGGTGCATCGGGGGGAAAGCTCCGCCAGAGATATCTTGTAACGTGGATCAATATACCTTGAATGCATGGGATCGCTTTCGAGACGCAAGAATCAATATGCTTTCGGTGTTTATTGCGTCATACAAACGGAAAATGGATCTAGCAGATCGACGTCAAATAATTGGAGTTTTCCTTCTCCAGACACATCGGCCTGAGGTAAGAGGAAACTAACGTTATTTCCAGCTTGATTGTCCATTTATTTCATTGCAATCCGTCCGATCAACGTATGGTGTCTTACTAAAGAAAGCCGTTAGTGACAATCAATGAATCATAAACGACCCCCCCCCCCCCTTTCCTTCACGCATGATGGAGCATAATGTATAGCGATCATATGCATTTGACATTTTTTATATAGCGTGTATAGGGACGAAACGGCAATCGATAATGTATAATACGCGTCAGGGCCTATAACGCGCGTTTTAGGAATTACTGCTATACAGTCTAAAAACATACTTATATTCTCGACGGTACTAACACGACAATGTATGAATGGAAAAATATAACGTTCCCACATCCGGAACGATATATACCCAATGTTAAATGGGCCATAGTAATGTCGATATAGCTATAATATTTAAAAAGTTATAGCCCTGCAAAGAAGGTGAGCCACTCCATAGGGTTACAGCACTGGCAGAGAGTGGTAAAGATGGGCATACTGCATGGCACCCAATGTGTTAATAATCCAAATTTTGGAGAAAACCCACTTCCTGAATAGACTGAATTAAATTGAACTGACTAACACTGTTGGGGTATTCATTTTCTCTCGGTTCAGTGGTTGTAGGACACCAAGTACCATGGTTCAGTAGTGGTTGTAGGATACCAAGTACCTTGGTTCAGTGGTAGTTGTACCGTAAGTACCTTGGTTCAGTAGTAGATGTACATTAAGTACCTTGGTTCAGTGGTAGTTGTACATAAGCACCGTGGTTCAGTAGTAGATGTACATTAAGCACCTTGGTTCAGTAGTAGTTGTACAGTAAGTACCTTGGTTCAGTAGTAGTTGTACATTAAGTACCTTGGTTCAGTAGTAGATGTACATTAAGTACCTTGGTTCAGTAGTAGATGTACATTAAGTACCTTGGTTCAGTAGTAGATGTACATTATGCACCTTGGTTCAGTAGTAGTTGTACATTAAGTACCTTGGTTCAGTAGTAGATGTACATTAAGTACCTTGGTTCAGTAGTAGTTGTACATTAAGTACCTTGGTTCAGTAGTAGATGTACATTAAGCACCTTGGTTCAGTAGTAGATGTACATTAAGCACCTTGGTTCAGTAGTAGTTGTACAGTAAGTACCTTGGTTCAGTAGTAGTTGTACATTAAGTACCTTGGTTCAGTAGTAGATGTACATTAAGTACCTTGGTTCAGTAGTAGATGTACATTAAGCACCATGGTTCAGTAGTAGATGTACAGTAAGCACCATGGTTCAGTAGTAGATGTACAGTAAGTACCTTGGTTCAGTAGTAGATGTACATTAAGCACCTTGGTTCAGTAGTAGTTGTACAGTAAGCACCATGGTTCAGTAGTAGATGTACAGTAAGTACCTTGTAGCTGCCAATGGACAGCAGGATATTCTTCTTGGGGATCTTGAAGCCAGTGGAGAGCATGGCCTTCAGGTAGGCCTCGTAGCGGTTCTCCCCGAAGCCGGCCACCTCCCCGGTGCTGGTCATCTCCACGCCCAGAACCACGTCGGCCCCCGCCAGCCGAGAGAAGGAGAACTGAGGCACCTGGAGAAGAGCAAATAAATAAAATTGCAATGAGAAATTGCAACTGAAATTCTTAGAACTCCAAAATTGTACATTTTCATGGTATTAAAAAAGGGACATATTATGAAAGATATTTTTTGCCTAACTTAGTCTTTTGTATGGATTAGATGATCGGATATGTTATTTAGGTGCTGGGGAAAGAAAATTGGACTCCTTGCTGTCCAGGGTTTGAAGTCTCTCCAGATTAACAAGATGTTAAGAATTATGTGATGTCACAAACAATTGATTAGCTTTGATTAATCAATTAGTTGTGCTTTATGGAGCCAGGAACGCCGTCTCTGTAATTTACAAAACCAGTTTGTAAAGGTTTTTTACTGTTGGGTGTGGGGTAGCCAGGCAGGGAAGGAAATCATTCATAAAACATTTGTGTTGCTACATCCAGCAAAAACACTGTGTTCAATACAAAAAAAGGTGCTGGGAAATAAATCATTAACTTAGATTTAAACCTTTCTTTACATAACATGTCCCCTTTAAGCAAAATAACCTTATATAAGATTGACGTTCACGTCGAAGAAGGCATACTTGTCTCTTCTAATGAAAAGGATTTAACCACAGGCGATTGGTTGGTTGGTTACCTTGACACCCACGATCCCCGTTCCCCTCATCAGGCCAACGGGCTCCAGCTTCTTCCCCATAATGAGCCGTGTTGCCAGGGCAACCAGGTCCACTCCCAGAGTCTTGGAGACAAAAGGGAAGGAGCGCGATACACGAACGTTGCACTCGATCACCTTCAGCTGGTCGTCCTGGAGGGGAGAGAAAGATGGAACAAGAACGGTCGCTAGAGGCCTTCCACGGGACGCTTCTTCCAACATGGCTGCCTGTAACCAATTTCTGGTTTAAGGTAAAACACTGGAAAAGCATGATATTACTGTTCCACTGTGACTTGTGCTACTGCGACTTGCCCATAACAGTGACGTGCTTGGTCCATACCTTGCGCTGTGTTAGGGGGCTTGGTCCTTCTTAGGGCTGGGCGATATGGCCTAAATATGATATCACGATATTTTCTGACCTTTCGGCGATACGCGATACGCATCACGATGTTTTTCTTTTTTTCCCCAAACAATTCATTATGAGGCTTACCAAGACAGTATTTGAGTTTGCAAGCTAACATTAAAGACAAAATAAAATACCCATGCATTTAGCATTTTTATATTATATATTAGATTTAGATTATTGGATTATTAGATTATATATTGCATATATTTAGCAATGAGATATTATATGATTTAGATATGAAATATGATGAATTGAAAATGGGGGACCCTGATGTAAACAAGACGAAAGTCTTTCTCTGGTCTGCATCCTCCAGTCCACTGTTGACTGTTGTTGTATTGAGCTGTACTGTATTGTACCCATGCTGCAATCTGTTAATAACGTTTTCATTCATCAGACGGCAAACAGAATCATTTTGATTGACAGTCGCGTCTGCCAATTACGTCACATCGCTTGCACCCGCCCTGCTGTTCTTAGCACCAATGGGCAAGCGCATATTCATTTTTTACTTCCGCCATTGGAGAGCTCAATGACAACAACAATGGCAGCGGTAGCTCGCCGCGGCCGACGTTTAGCTTTTAGCTCCGCAGAATGACTAAACGACTGGAGGCATAATGATTTTACTGCAACGGATGTTATAATAAAAGCCTTTCCATACATCTGTCTGATTGAAAACTTTATTAACAGACCGCAGAATGGGCACAACTGAGTCAGCACGGGCTGAGATATGAACGACTAATGCTTGCTATATCTAGGTCGACCTCGGACGTTGCTATGTAAATACGCTGATGTTATTGAAAGTGTAACTATATAACGTTAATGCCACAAAACGAATGCCTTTGTTAATCATAAGTAGTAACTTTTGATGCACTAGTGTGTGTGTGGGGCGGCGCTGTTCAAAAGTGTCAACGTGTGGACCAGATTGACGCGACACAAGCCTCTTGGGCAAAACATCACGATATCCACGATACGTTTAAAAAGTGTATCGTTAATGAACTGTACCCGATATTTATATAATATCGTCATATCGCCCAGCCCTAACTACACGTATGAACTTGACATAACGTTAACGTTACTCAGTTTCCATGAAATGTTTAATTAGCAGCAATCTGTTGTTGAAAATGTAACGTAAACCGGAAATGGAATGCGAGGACAGGAAGCCGTCATGAAGTCGGCTTCTGGCCCTTGTAGTCATATATATTGTAGTCTTTTAGTCTTAACTAAAAGATTTTAACAAAATAAAAAGCAGCAGCACTATTGGATAACTGAGTCATGTTTGCTATGTATTTCTTTCTTTAGGGGAGTAGGACATTTGTTTCACAGTTTTAGCATGATGTTTTATAGATGGCTAGGTTAAACACAGGTTTTTGTTTTTAAGAGGGGGGATTTGATTTGATTGAAGTTTATTTCAAGTATGCAACACAACAAACAAACATCAAGTACAGATATAGCCTTAAGCCGTTCAAATCTAATATTTAATCTAAAAAAACTAAAGGCTAAAGTGCTAAATATATAATCTAAGAATCCAATAATCTAAATCTATAATATAATATAAAAATGCTAAATGCATGAGTCTTTTGTCTTTAATGTTCGCTTGCAAACTCAAATACTGTCTTGGTAAGCCTCATAATGAATTGTTTGGGGAAAAAAGGAAAAACATCGTGATGTGTATCGTGTATCGCCGAAAAGTCAGAAAATATCGTGATATCATATTTAGGCCATATCGCCCAGCCCTACGTGTAGTGTAGTATGAACTCGACATAACGTTAACATTACTCCGTGTCCACTGTTGCTGCCACTGTTGCGTCGCAGATGGATGGTACACTCTGTTAGCTCCGTAGCTAATCCGCTCATACTACTAATTTACCGATAGCAGTACCGTTAACGTCGGAGCTTACTCCTGGGTTTCAGGGGGCATCCCTAGCACCGAGCCACCGCCTCTCTGTCTCTGGCTAGGTGTGTGCGCTTGCGTGTATGTGCGTGTAGATGACGTAATTTGGGCAAGTGTGTGTGTGACTGACTTTTTTTTTCTGCGAGAGGGAGAGGCGAGAGGGAGAGGAAAGCATTTAGCACTGCGCTTGTAAGTCTCATCTCAGCCGCGGCGGCCTCTAACGCGAGGGCAAAACATCACGATATCCACGATACGTTTAAAAAGTGTATCGTTAATGAACTGTACCCGATATTTATATAATATCGTCATATCGCCCAGCCCTACTGTATATGGTCCTCAACCACACTAAACTATGTGCTTATTATTTGTACTTGGTTGAGCTGCTGCACCACTTTTTCCAAATACCTTAGTTCAGCTTTCATTTCCTTTTTTTATTTAAAATGTTTTATTCTCCCATCCCCCAATTTAGTCATCATACCAACTAGTGATGCACCGATGTGAAAATTGTGGCCGATACCGATAACCGATATTAATATTGCTGATGAATTGCCGATACCGATATTTACCGATGTCGATATCTCTGTATAGAAAACACTTTGATAATCAAATAAAGAGTCATTTTCCAAAACGCATTTTTTTTAAAAACTTTTGTAACTTATTTTCAGAAATGACTGATATTTTGAAACTATTTAAGACCAAAACATGTAAATATTATATATATATATATACACACACGATTTTTTTATATATATCGGCCCTATCTTGATATCGGACCGAAAAAACGGCCATATCGGCCGATATTATATATTATATCGGCGGCCGATATATCGTGCATCACTAATACCAACCCCCTCCTGGTCATTGCGCTGCCCTACTGTCAGTGTAGGGAGGGTGTAGACTACCACGTGCCTCCTTTGATACATGTGGCGTCGCCAGCCGCTTCTTTTCACCTCGGAGAGCATTACGCGTGCAGAGGTTCACACAATCTCCCCCAGATCCCCTCCCTGCTGAACAGATGCCGACCGACCACTAGGAGTCGCTATCGGCTTCCCACCCTCGAATGCTACCAATAATGTGTTCGTAGGCACGACTGACCAAGCCAGGGGTGTGTGGGGAATTGAACCCGGGTGGTGGTAGGCGAGTGCTTACTGCTCATCAGGGGTGTAAAGTACTTGAGTAATTGTACTTCGTTACAATACTTAACACTTTGATCGCCATGGGTTAAATTCATAATTTACCATCCCTCGCCAGCTCTATTTGTCTATGGAGAAGTTCCCCTTCTTTGCAGGGCTATAACTTTTTAAATTCTATTGCTACATTGCCATTATTATGGCCCATTCAATGTTGTATATGTATTGTTCAGGGTGTAGCAACGTTAAACTTTTTCATTCACATATTCATACTAAAATATGGTCTAAAGTATAAGTATGTTTTTATCGTTTTCTGCAGCTTTCTTCAGAACGTGATTTATAGCCCTAAATGCATTATATTGATGATCAGATACAGTTTGGTAGGAATCTGTGCGAGATGAAAAATTTAAACTGGACGTACTTCTAGAATGATCTACGTATGATCTGATGATGACCGGATGGGCGGGGGATCGTTTATAATTCCGTGGGCAGCGTTAGATGATTCATCCAGAGTGGGTCATATGTTCATCATAGCAGTTTATATGGAATAAGTTAGAAAATAACGCTGAATCTTACCGTATGTTCCTCGCGCCGTTGGACGATCAGCGTGGAGTAGACCGTTTTCGATTATGGGATGTTGATCCTGATGAACCATTTCCAGGTTGTATAATAGTATATACGTCCAAATAACGTTGTTTATTGAGTTAGGGCGAGCAATCTATTATCCAGTGTTTCAAGATGGAGTCGCGGGAGCTATAGCGAGTGGCCGGACCACATATGGATGAGTACTACTGGTTCAAAGTAGGGCTGGGCGATATGACCAAAAACGTTATCGCGATAAAATTATAAAATTATTTTCATATAATTCGATATCGATAATTATCGTCGATATAATGTCCGTCAAGTTTAATTGACTTCTTATGCTGCTGCGAATGTCTCAAGTCGAGTTGATGTCGTCATCAGTCCGCGCACGTTACACGTTAGCCGACAAGCGGAGTATCTCATGACAATAAATATGACACTAAAATACTCTCTTCCGCCACAATATATTGAAACGAACTGTATACCTCACACTACTATAAACGTGGCCTCAGAATTCAAAACACACACATACTCGGCACGTAAATATATAAAACATCGGCGTGCAAGCTAATTAGCCTAGCAAGCCTGTAGTATCTAAGCTGTGTATTCCATGACAATGTGCTAAATATTACACTAAAATACTCTCTTCCGCCACAATATATTGAAACGACGTCCACTGTATACCCCCACTACTATAAACGTGGCCTCAGAATTCACGTCACACACATACTCGGCACGTAAATATATAAAACATTGCCGTGCAAGCTAATTAGCCTAGCAAGCCTGGTTGTTGAGTGAGTCCTACCTCCTTCCGGGTATACTTCGCTCTCGGCCATCTCCTTCACTGATTGGTTGTTAGCTGTTGTGCGTAAATACGTCATCACGTAACGTTGGTTGTTGTTAGTGAGTGTGGTGAGCCGAGGCTGAACGGAGCCAAGCTTGGAAAATCGATATATCGAAACTTTGCGACCACGTTTCATGTTTATTTCGAGGAAATAATTTATCGCGATAGTTATCGTTATCGTTTTATCGCCCAGCCCTAGTTCAAAGGTTAATATCCGGTTGGCGATCTGCCGATCGGCCACCAGATGGCGCTCTTGAACCGCTAGAGAGTTGAGAGGAGATCACACTTGTGTCTCAGGGCTCCGGAAAGGAAATATGATTTCGATGACAGATTTTTGAAATATTGACATCAAAGACGAGTTACGGCGTCTTCGGCAGAATGAGCATGGCTCTGAATGACGTGAAAACTCGTTCCCGGCGATCATAGTGTTAAGTACTGTTTTTGGGGATTTGTACTTTACTCAAGTATTATTAGGTTTGTATACTTGTAATTTTAGTCAATTACATTTCAGAGAAAAAAAAACATTAAACACCTACTATCAGAAGAATAGACAGCCAGAGTGACAAGCTACAGAAGATCGCCACAAACGATAGTACGAGTGATGAAGAGGACGAAACGGAACATTTCATTGCCCCGGTATAAAAAAGTTTTAACTTTTACTTTTGAGTACTCAAGTACAAAGTTGAACCTTTTTGACTTTTACTCAAGTGTGTTTTTAGCCAGATACTCAACTTTTACTTGAGTAAGATTTTGAGACGGTATCCATACTTTCACTTAAGTATAATTTCTGGGTACTTTTTACACCCTTGCTGCTCATTAAACTGAATTATTGTTTTACCTTTGCGATGAGCTGCAGGTTGAAGGGCCCGGTGACCTGCAGCTCCTGTCCGATGGCGTGTACGATCACTTTGATGGTCTCCATGGTCTTGTGGTTGATGTCCTGGGGTGGCGTCACCAGCGTGGCGTCTCCAGAGTGCACCCCCGCATTCTCTACGTGCTCCGACACCGCGATGGCCATCACCACGCCATCACACGCCACCGCATCCACATCTATCTCCTGGGGAAACCCGGGACACACGTTGGTGTCGCTAATATACTCGTGAGGACCTTCTATCGACTTGTATTCACTTTCCTATAGGGGTGGTCCAGGTTTATATTTATATTGCCAGGTGAGTTTAGCTCCAAACCCCGCCCCCCCATCATTTTCATTTTCATGACATGTCGTGACACCTGGCCTCACAGCGCCAACTGCGGGTGGGTCTTTGTGCTTTTACTGGTCGTCAAGCCCTGGCTGACCACTGAGCTAATGGTAGCCTTGTTGCCCTAGTAGCTATGTTATTCCTACCTAGGCCTACGAAATAGAACATCAGTCATTCAAAATATGAAAACATTCCCACATATTTGTGCCCATTTTTACAAGGAATGTATAAAGGTTGCATAGCTCGGCGGCTACGTGGCGTAGTGGGCAAGGTGCTCGCCACAAATGCGGAGACGCTGGGCTCGCCTGTTCGAGCCCAGCGCTCCACATTGCTTTCAGTTTAGCTGGTCGTTCATACTAATACACATTGGCCGTATTAGGGGCTGGGAAACTGATGGGTGGGGATCGGGCGGTGTGGACAGCGACTCCTACAGGTCGGTTGGTGCGCCTGCGCAGTAGAATCAGGAAGTGTCGGGGGCAGCGTGAGCCTCCCACGCGTTACTCCTCGCCACTGAGAGATCGAGCTGCGCAGGTGAAAAGATGCGACTGCTGTTACCTCAAGTACCGGAGGGGACTTGTGCTATGTATGACTTAGTCCACATTGCAGCCGGCTTGTGGGAGGCAAGAAACAGCGTTCGTGACAGGGGAGGGTTGAATTGGATGATACGAAAATTGGGATGGGAGAAAATGTAGAAAATGGGAGAAAAAGTGGATACAAAAAAAAAAAAAAATTGCATAGCTCTTGCCATTTTACAGGAGGCCCGTCAGTCAGTGGACCCTGGCAGCACTGATAATGGAGCCAACGTTACACTATAAAGCTCCTAAAGTAAATCTGTTACGGCCAAAATTGCTGAGACAATGAAGTAGCTAATTAGCTATTTAAAAAAACATTTCTGTCAAGATTATTATTCACTGATCAACAACCATAGAAGCCTAGCGACAACAGGGGCGCTCCAGACTCCAGTAGCACACCACATAGCGCGGCGAGTCGCGAAGCGGTCGTCCCGGGTTCGTTTCCCATTTTCTGCATGTCTTCCCTACCTCTCCTCCCGTTCTCCCTCTCTCCATCTATCGGTCCTGCGTGGCCAGAAAAAGCTGAAAATGCTATAAATAAAAGTAAAAAAAATATATATATAAATAAAGACTAGCAACAACAAGGCTGGCTAAGCATAACGTCAGCTTCTAACCAACAGCTTGATGCTGACGAACTGAACATTAGAGAGAGGGAAGGCAGCCTGGAGAGCGTCTCAGTCCATCACAGTGCGATATCCGAGGCCACTGCAGTTGGTGGCACCATGGGGCAGGGTTTGGAGCTAAACTCACCTGGCAATCGATAGGAAGCCTTTCCACTTGCATGCTTAGCGTGATTACAACATTATGACAACAATCTTCTCGCTTCCAATATCTCATCACAAAAATAGTAAGTAATGCGTTTTTTTCTGACCTTAGCCTCCTGTATGAACTTGGAGATGACAACGGGCTGTTCTTTGGACACGGCTACAGCACTGGTCAGGTATTTCTCCAGGTCACTGTCGCTGTAGGCCACGTTCATAGCCGCTCCGCTCAGTACATAGGACGGACGTACCAGACAGGGATATCCTACAGTCTCGCAGAACTTCATAGCAGACTGGAGGAGGGAGAGAGGATAAAGAGAGAGAGGAAGGCACAGACTTGTCTTATAGTGATGATCCAAACTCAGCTGTGGTGTGGCTGACCAATAACGACTTCATACAGGACACCAGACAACATTATACCTGTCAGAATTTTTCACTTTATCCTCTTTCTATTTTTCTCCCATCCCAATTTCGCTGTGCCAATTCTCCCGTCCCCTGTCTTGAACGTTGCTCGCATATGCCCCCCACTGGCCGGTGGTAGGGAGGATAGAAGCCTTGCATCACGTGTCCCCTCCGATACACGAGGAGGCAGCCTGTCACATCTTTTCACCTGCCAGCGCGGACTCTCATTGGCGAGGTGTAACGTGTGGGAGGCTCACACTACCCCCGCCATTTCCTGTCTCTGCTGTGCAGGCGTCCCCCAACCCACCTGTAGGAGTCGCTGTCCACAACGTCCAGATTACCACCCATCGACTTCCACCCGCCAATTGAGTTAGTATGACGGCAGGCCCAAGCCGGAGGCAACGCAGACAGCCGGATTCAAACCCGGTGTCTCTTGCGTTGGTGACGAGCGCAATGTCCGCTGCGCCACCCAGCCGCCTTGACAGTATAATTTTTATACATTAAGTGTGTTTAAAAAGTATAGGTTATTTCTACCCTTATATGTACTTTTCACATAGTATACATGCTATGTATTTTTGGTACTTATGTGCTTCTATGTACTAATTCAAAGCACAAGTGAAGTGCACCTTTTAATCCCCCCCCCCCTTTTTTTTCTTTACTTGGAGAGATGCCATACCTCAGTGTCAGACAGCTCTTTCCAGCGGGGCTGGCTGATGCCGATGGTGTCCAGCATGCGGGAGAACTTGAAGCGGTTCTCTGCCGAGTCGATGAACTCGGGCGACGTTCCCAGAATGCGACAAAGCTGGCGGTGGAGAGGCATGGCGATGTTGTTTGGCAGCTGACCGCCCATGCACAGAATCACTCCCTCCGGATTCTCCATCTCATAGATGTCCATCACAACCTGAGAGAGAGAGAGAGAGAGAGAAAAGACCGATAGAGAGAGAGAGATGGAGAGAGCAAGAGAGGTCGATTGATTGAAAACTTTATTAACAGATTGCAGAATGGGTACAGTACGGCTCAATACAAACAATTGTTAAGAGGATGCAGACCAGAAAATAGTCTTGTTTACATCAGGGTCCCCCATTTTCAATTCATCAAGACATTTATGACATACAAGACATATACACAATATACAGTAATTTAACACTTTGATTGCCAGCCGTGTTTTCCTTTTTACCCCCTTGAATGCCACCATCCACTCCAATGTTAACGTTAATATCGCCTAATCTATGTTTTAAATTATGGCTATGTGTCTAATCTGCCCGTCGCTTATCAAAGACTCATTTTCCAGTCAACATTGTCAAAGCAGATTGTATTTTTATCGCTTCATTTCAGTTTGATAGCATTTTGAAAATCACTCGTTTTCGCAGAAAAAAAACACATTCTATGATAATCGTCTTTTACTGGAATATTCCAGAACGTTGTCATTTGTCGGCCTATTTATGAATAGTTTTCAAATAAACGCTAGATGTATATGTGTGCGCACGCACGCACGCTCGTGCCGCACGCTGATAAATCGCTGCTCTTATTTCCTGATGGCTTTTACAGTGAAACAGCAATATCACATATAGTGGAAACGCTTATATCTCCGTGAAAACGAGTCTGATTATCCTAAGACTGATAACATAGATTCCTTACCCGACATCAGATGGTATCCAAATGGTATATTCCAATTCCTGATCACCATTCGAAAAAATCGATAATTGTATTGATCCAGCGTGTGTACAGTATAACACATATTCGCCGTGGCACCAAGGTTCCAGAATGAACTCTGGTAGACCCCGGTTACATCAGTGAGAAGTAAAATGTGGAGTCAGAAATCCGTTCTCCCATTCACTTTCATTGAGTCCACTCCAAAAGGGTGATTTACCATCTGGGAGACGATAGGGGGCGCTTTTTTCACATCTGAGCGCCGGCGGTGCCTGGATCTCCAACGGTAGGCTCGCTTGATGCAATATGATTTCAGAACGCTAATAATTATAAAAAAAATAAATAAAAAAAACTTGTGACGTGGCATTCAACAGTCGGGGGGTAAACCAGAGAAAAGCTGTGAGTGGCATTCAAAGTGTTAAGAGAAAGAGATCATAAAAAAAAATATATATATATATATATATATATACTAGAGCTGGGCCGTTAACGCGCGCGATAATATAATTGACGCAGTTAATCTAAAAAAAATATATATATAATTTTTTTTTTACCCTTATTTACCCAGGGTAGGTTCGCCGAGCACAGATGCTCTTTTTCAGGAACGCCCTGCTTCACATTCACACAGTTCCATTCACACCTGGGAGCTGCCCAGTACAACCACAATTGACACCATTGGCCACTGAGCAACTCCACGGAGCAGTTGATTTGCATTGGCAGGGTTTGGCCCTGTCTGGCACCCAACGGGAAAAATATTATAGGCACTATAAGTAGACACCGCTACATAAAACAAGCTGCCCGAGTGACTGGTGGAAGAAGGAGAAATAGAAATTGGACTGATTGAGTCAAGCCATGTCACATAGTTCAAGTTTGAAATGCTTCTTTCTGTTTTGCTCCTGAGAGTGTGCTAGATACTGTACTGTACTGGTAATATTATTTATTTGTGTTAACTTCTGAATAAAACAACTTATTAAACACAAGTACATCTTATTGAACATTATTTTGATATTTCATTACCAATTATCATAGCAAAACAGCTTTTTCAAACAGTCTGTAATGCATTTTGGAAACGGGAGATGGGCTCATGGTGTAATGGGCCACCTGGCCTGAGAAACATAAGGAGGAAAGAAAAAGTAAGGACTTACTTCTGGTCATTATTTGGGTAGAACACACATATTTTGAAAACCGGCAGATTTTTTTTTTTTTTTAGCCATTTTAATCTAGATTAAATCCAGGATTGCAGATAGATTAAAAAAAAATATCTATGCCCACCATTATATACATTCAAAGGGGAAGAACTGTACATTGGAGGGGGTTGGGTGGGGGTTACTCCCACCACCACTCCCCTGAATCAGACACCCTGGGTCTACTAGAATTGGAACTTCATACCAGAGTCCAACACCAAAACAATGACAACTGCACACTGAGGGCCAAAGCCAGTGGCGGTTCTAGACCCTTTTTAGGGGGGGCTGAAGACCCTCACATTTAATTTGAGCCCCCCTAAAATAACGTTTTTTATATATTTTTTATTACATTTGTATTGTGTTTATTCTCGTTTTATTATTATTATTACAGACATGGATTGCCGGTAGTAGCCCGTTTACCCCATTGGTTAACTATAAAAATAAAAACGTCATGGTAACATCATGTCAAGTCCCAGTCCGACATTCAACAATTCAAGACGTGGAAGCAGATGTAGCTACTAGCTAGCTACCTACTGTAACTAGTTTAGTAATAGTGAATTTGCCAGGGCTGATGAGCAACAAGACAAGTATGGTGAAACGTTAGCTAGCACTATATAGAATTACTGACTATTCTGACAGAGAACGTTGTCAAATTGGTCATTAGTTCCATGGTGTTGGTGTAATAATAAGTAAGCTAATGTTAGCTAGCTGATGCTATTCGCTAGTTAGCTATCAAGCTAATGTCAGTTCAGCTAATGTTAGCTAGCTAGCCCAGCTAATCTGCTTGCTACAAAGGCTTATTGCTGCCACGCAAAAGTTTATGAAAAAAATATGTCGTGGCCTCAAAATAGTATTTTGTTACCTCAAAATGTATTTAGTCATCTCAAATTAATCAATTTGGGGCCTGAAAATAATATTTTGTGGCCTCAAAATAGTTACCTCAAGTATTTTCTTCCCTCAAATTAACCCTTTATCTGCCACAGATTATTCTGATCTTAATCCACTCTCTGCCACCACTATAAGTCTATGGAGATGTTCCCCTTCTTTGCAGGGCTATAACTTTTTAAATTGTATTGCTAAATTGACATTACTATGGCCCATTCAACGTCAAGTATCTATCGTTTAGGATGTAGCAACGTTCTACTTTTTCATTCACATATTCATACTAAAATACGGTCTAAAGTATAAATATGTTTTTATTGGTTTCTGCAGCATTCTGCAGAACGCGAGTTATAGGCATAAATACATATATTAGATCATCAAATGTAGTTTGATACCGATTGACGTCAGATAAAAAATTTCAATTGTACAAGATCCTACACGTCATGCCTCATCATCTGCTGGTGACCGGAGGGGGGGGGATTTATACGTCCGTGGCCGACGTTAAATGATTCATGTAGTATGGGCGATATATATATATATCAGAGCAGATTATACGTTTAATAATAATCAAACAAGCTGAAACTCACCGCGGCTTCCTCTGACCGTTGGGTGATCAGCGTGGAGCAGAAATATCTCTATTATGGGATGTTGATATATGCGAGGTTGTATAATACTATATGCGTCCAAATCATGTTGTTTATCGAGTTATTTGCAACCGATCGCTGTCCAGTGTATCAAGATGGAGTCCCGCTAACGATAGCGAGTGCCCGGACGAAATATGGTTGAGCACCACTTCCGGCGCGTCACTTCCGGTTTTGGCGATTCGCCGATCGGCCACCAGATTGCGGTCTTGAACCGTTGGAGAGTTGAGAGGAGCAAGTCTCAAGTCTCCGTGGGTGAAATATGATTGCCATCACAGATTTTTGAAATATTGATCTCAAAGACGCCTTACGGCGTCATTGGCAGATTACGCATGGCGAGCAATGACGTGGTAACACGTTCTTGGCGAGAAAAGGGTTAATCAATTTGAGGCCTCAAAATAGTATTTTGTTCCCTCATGATTTGAACAAACCTTCACTCACTGGAAATGTCTTTTTCCCATAGATGGATATACGAAAATGTGAGTCTCTCTCTCGCTCTCCCTCTCTCTCGAATGCAGTGAGCGCTCCGTAATATGATCATGATCATTATGATCGACTGGAATAAAAATAATAATACGTTTACAACTTACATACTGTAGCTGTCTCCTTTGTTCATTAATGTTACCTAAATGTCATAAGTGAATATAGAAACAACTCACCAAAATTTACTATTGCACAACTGATTTGACAAAAAAAATTATCCACCAAGGGGGGGGGGGGGGGATTGGAGAGATTGAACTGGCCAAGTACCAAACTCCTGAAACCAAACTCCTGAAACCAAATAAACAAAATACAGACTTGGGGATCATAGCCTTGAGATAGAAGTCCAGTCAAGTCCAACTCTGGCTTCCCATCCAGGCCAGATCTGACTTTAAAGTGTTGCTACTCGCTTATACAATTTTGAATGGGCTTGCACCGCTCCATCTATCCGATCTCATTACACAACACTCGCCCCCTCGTGCTCTTCGTTCACAAAATGCAGGGCTGCTATCGATTCCTAGGGTAAAAAAGAAATCCGCCGGCCACAGAGCCTTTGCCTACTGCGCTCCCTACCTGTTGAATAAATTACCCGCCGCAGTTAGTTTTAAAATCCTTGCTCAAGTCCCATCTTTTCTCTCCCTCCTTCGGCCTCCCCTGATCCTACCTGGTCTGGGAGTCGGGACAGACCTTAGTATGGTTAGTTCCGTTTACGTGCTAGAGTAAGGTAGTGCTGATGGGAACATAGATAGGTCTTCTAACCCCCGTCCCCCTCTCTCTGTGAGTGGATGTCTCGAGTGACTGTGTGATACAGGTACACAGCCTATATACCGCCAGCCCTGGTCTAGTCCCCGTTGGGCCCGTTAACACTTTGGATGCCACGCCCGAGATATCTCGGGTTTACGCCACAACCATTAAATGCCCATCACGAGATTTCTGTTTTTATTTTTTTTTATTTTATTATTAGCAATCTGAAATCATATTGCATCAAGCGAGCCTACCGTTGGATATCCAGGCACCGCCGGCGCTCAGATGTGAAAAAAGCGCCCCCTATCGTCTCCCAGATGGTAAATCACCCTTTTGGAGTGGACTCAATGAAAGTGAATGGGAGAACGGATTTCTGACTCCACATTTTACTTCTCACTGATGTAACCGGGGTCTACCAGAGTTCATTCTGGAACCTTGGTGCCACGGCGAATATGTGTTATACTGTACACACGCTGGATCAATACAATTATCGATTTTTTTGAATGGTGATCAGGAATTGGAATATACCATTTGGATACCATCTGATGTCGGGTAAGGAATCTATGTTATCAGTCTTAGGATAATCACTCGTTTTCACTGAGATATAAGCGTTTCCACTATATGTGATATTGCTGTTTCACTGTAAAAGCCATCAGGAAATAAGAGCAGCGATTATCAGCGCGCGGCACGAGCGTGCGTGCGCACACATACTATCGATCATCTAGCGTTTATTTGAAAACGATTCATAAATAGGCAGACAAATGACAACGTTCTGGAATATTCCAGTAAAAGACGATCATCATCATAGGGTTGTTTTTTCCGAGAAAATGAGTGATTTTCAAAATGCTATCAAACGGAAATGAAGCGATAAAAAAACAATCTGCCTTGACAAAATGAGTCTTTGATAAGCGACGGGCAGATTAGACACATAGCCATAATTTAAAACATAGATTAGGCGATATTAAGTTAACATTGGAGGGGGTTTGGGCATCAAGGGGGTAAAAAGGAAAACATGGCGTGGCATCCAAAGTGTTAAGGTGGTGTGATCTACCCTGCGCCATCCTCGCTGTGGCCTACACTGTTGATTGCAGCGGCTGTTCTACCTCAAACTAGATCCGAGCACCTCAGGTGTGGTGGATCTGCTCTACGCCGTCCTCAGTTTGGCCTACAGCATCTACTTAATATTTAAGACAAATGATATATACAATACATACCAATTATTTGCTTGTTCCATTATCCGTCCTATCATCTATTGCAACACCAATATAACACAGACACACTGATGGGGGATCCCTTTTGATCCCTTTTTTTATTGTGGATCTATTGTGATGTTAATTGTTGATCTGTGAAGCCCATAGCGGTAACTTGTGATTTTGGGCTATACAAATACATTTGACTTGACTTGATTTGATAGAAAAAGGAAGACATTCAAAATCATGGTTACCCAGAGACCAAATACTGCGTCATCACTGTGACCTCTCAGAAATAGACTGAAATTATCTTCCTTCTCTAATGTCCAAAATATCTTCAAATAAGGGAAACATATTACCCTAAATTAGCAGAAATATTTCAGCACCTTTTCAGAAACACAACAAATACCAATACTTCTGGGAGAGGATGAGAGGTGCCCATTATTGGCATACAAATATGTAACTGCAGGCCACAGCCTCAGAGCGATAATAAGAGTGAGCATTTGTACTATGGCTGTAATATGGTGTTTCAAATGTAGTGATTTGATTCCGTCTACCTCCGTGTCTAATATACTGAATATATGCAGAGCTCCTGTAAGATTCTTGTTACGTATCTGCTTTGATTTATTTTTGCACTACAATTGCAATTGTTTTATTGTATAATTTATTTAAAATAATAAAATATGAGAAATGGAGAAAGAGGGAGAGAGAGCGAGAGGGGGGGGGGTGGAGAGAGAGGGATGGAGAGGAGAGAGAAGAAAGAGAAAGGAGAGAGATGGAGGAGAGAAGTGGAGGGAGAGAAGAGGGATCGATAAGAGGAAATGAGAGATGGAGAAAGGAGAGGTGGGGAGAGAGATATGGAGAGAGGGATGGGTAAAAAGTGATGGAGATGAGTGATTGAGAGATAGAAAGAGAGAAAAAAGTCTATTTAGGAACATCCACTTCATCACTGCCTCTAAAAGTAGTAAACTAGAAGTATCGTTGGTATGGACCAGAACCGATTCGTTCTACTGAACAGTAGAGGCCATTCAAATATAATCCACTTTCTCCATTAGAGGCTTCTGACATCTTCCTTTGTTGAACATGAGCTTTGAGTTGTGACATTTTACACAGGCGCTAGTTAGGGTTTTCTTTTTTTGATCTACTTTTTCTCCCTATTTTTCTATTTTTCTCGCGTCCCCAATTTCGTATTGTCCAATTCTACCCTCCCGTCTCGAACGTTGTTAGGCCATGCCTCCCACAAGCCGGCTGCAATGTGGACGAAGCCTTGCATCACGTGTCCCCTCCGGTACTCGAGGAGGCAGCCGTTGCATCTTTTCACCTGCACAGCGCGATCTCTCAGCGGCGAGGGTCTGTGTGGGAGGGACACGCCGCCCTTGTCGCTTCCTGATTCTACTGCGCAGGCGCACCAACAGACCTGTAGGAGTCGCTGTCCACAACGTCCGATCCCCACCCACCAGCTTCCCACCCCCTAATACTGCCAATTGTATTAGTATGAACGACCAGCCAAGCTGGTAGCAACACCGAGAGCTGGGCTCGAACCCAGCATATCCTGCGTTGGTGGCGAGCGCCTTGCCCACTGCGCCACCTAGCCGCCATGCTAGTTAGTGTTTTCTAGGGATGATTCATGATTTTCAAATGATCCAATAGTCATTAGCCAAATTCCCAATCGGGTCTCTGACATCACGGCCACCTAATCATCCCTTCCCCTTAATTGACCGATATTAACACTTTGGTTGCCTAAGGTTAAAGGATAACTCCACTATTTTGGGAAATTAGCTTATTTAACATCTTCCCTGGAGTTAGACAAGAAGATGCATACCTTTTTTGTCTCTGTGCGTGCATTTTAGCTTTGGGAATAGATGCTCCGTTAGCATAGCTTAGCTTCATCACTGGAAGTGGGGGAGGACAGTAGCCTTACAGTGCCTTACAGTGTATTGCAAGGTCTGACATTGACCAAACTTGATATGCATGACCTTGGTGGGCTCTAGGTCAACTCCTGAAAAGGGGGTCAATGTCAGACTTTGCAATCAAAAGTTAGGGGGCTAATAACCCTTGCCATAATTTCAGTGCGCCCCTAACTTTTGATTGCAAGGTCTGACATTGACCCCCTTTTCAGGAGTTGACCTAGAGCCCACCAAGGTCATGCATATCAAGTTTGGTCAATGTCAGACCTTGCAATACACTGTAAGGCACTGTAAGGCTACTGTCCTCCCCCACTTCCAGTGATGAAGCTAAGCTATGCTAACGGAGCATCTATTCCCAAAGCTAAAATGCACGCACAGAGACAAAAAAGGTATGCATCTTCTTGTCTAACTCCAGGGAAGATGTTAAATAAGCTAATTTCCCAAAATAGTGGAGTTATCCTATTAATGATATACCATAGATTGCCAGCGCCATTTGTCTATGGAGAAAGTCCCCTTCTTTGCAGGGCTATAACTTTTTAAATTCTATTGCTACATTGCCATTATTAGGGCCCATTCAAAGTCCTATATGTATTGTTCATTGTGTAGCAACGTTAAACTTTTTCATTCACATATTCATAGTAAAGTATGGTCTAATGCAGTGGTTCCCAAAGTCGGGGTCGCGACCCAAAGGTGGGCCGCGAGCAGCCACGGGTGGGCCGCGAGATGATTTAAAAAATAAAATAAAAATATATATATATATATTTTTTTTTTTTTTTTTTTTTTTTTTAATTTTTTTTGTCAGGCCACTGAACTTAGAAGCAGGCCAGGACAGTGTTTCTAGTTGTATTCTAAAATGTGACTATATGGTTTTATATTAACTTAATAAATAAACAAAAACGAAAAATCTACTTATTTCAACGAACATTTCAAACTAAATAACAGATTATGCACATAAAACGCTGAAAACAACCGAAGCAACAATAGTATTTTAATGAGGCTATTATTATTATCATTATTATTTTGCAACAAGTTAGCCCTCTCATAAATAGCACATATAAATTAATAACTAACTTGAACTAACTTAATAGGATTGAAGTGATATTTGGCTTAAAAAATCGGTCGCCTGGCAAAAAAAAAAAAAAAAAAGCCTGACGATGTGCATTGGGCCGCGGCTCTCTGACGCCTAATTTTCTGGGCCCTGGCCTGAAAAGTTTGGGAACCCCTGGTCTAATGTATAAGTATGTTTTCATCTCTTTCTGCAGCTTTCTCCAGAACGTGATATATAGCCCCAAATGCATTATATTGATGATGAAATACAGTTTGATGGCAATCAGCGCGATATAAAAAATTCCAACTAGACGTACTTCTAGAAGTTACTACACGTCATCTGATGTTGACCGGATGGGCGAGGGGGCGTTTATAATTCCGTGGGCAGCGTTATACCAATCATCTAATGTGGGTCAAATGTTGATAATATCAGTTATTATCGAAGACGGTAACGTTACACGCTGAAACTCACCCCAGTCTCCGCGCGCCGTTGGGCGATCATCGTCGAGTAGAAATTTTATCATTATGGGATATATTATTACCCGGTCCATCTCCAGCTTGTATAATGGTATATACGTCCAAATCATGTTGTTTATCGAGTTATTGGCAATCGATCGCTATGTAGTGTGACGAGCTAGAGTGCCGGAACCTATACCGAGTGCCCGGAAGTATAATGGCCGACCAGCAAAACCTCTACTGCGCTTCCCGTTAAGCGGTTGCGCCGATCGGCCACCAGATGGCGCTCCTGAACCGCCAGAGAGCTCAGTGGGTCCTGCTGGTGGATCTCAGGCCAGCGGAGGGACATTATGAATCCGATCGCAGATTTTTGAAATATTGATATAAGGACGCTGTACAGCGTCCCCCGGCAACTTTAGCATGGCCAGGAAAGACGTCTAAAGACGGGTCCCGGCAGTCAAAGTGTTAATCCCCGTCTCCTGAGCCGTTCAGCCATTGTGTAGTGTGATGTGTGCCGGGTGCTAGTGTATGGCAGCCATTGAGCCTGCATAGCCCAAGGTTGGGTGCACTGCTACCAGTGGTGGTGAAGGAGGCAATTTCCACCCTACATTGTTTTTTTTTATCCACCTTTTCTCCTTATTTTTCTATTTTTCTCCCATCCCAATTTCGTATCGCCAATTCTCCCCTCCCCTATCTTGAACGTTGCTAGACTATGCCTCCCACTGGTCGGCTGTAGTGAGGATAGAAGCCTTGCATCACGTGTCCCCTCCGGTACATGAGGAGGCAGCCTGTCACATCTTTTCCACCAGACAGCGCAGTCTCTCAGTGGCGAGGAGTAACGCGTGGGAGGCTCACGCTGCCCCCGATACTTCCTGTCTCTGCTGTGCAGGCGTCACCCAACCGACCTGTAGGAGTCGCTGTCCACAACGTCCAATCCCCACCCATCGACTTTCCACCCGCTACCTCTGCCAATTGAGATAGTATGACGACTGGCCAAGCCGCAGGCAATGCTGACTCGGGGAGTCGAGACCGCAGCCTCTTGCATTGGTGACGAGCGCAATCTCCCCTATGCCACCCAGCCGCCACCTTCCACCCTACATTGTAAAGCACTTGGAGTGTCTAGAAAAGCGCTATATAAATGCAATTATTATTTATTATTATTATTAGATTATAAAAAATCTAACTTTATTGTCTAGTCTCAAAAAGAAGGGCATTTCCTGGTTGTTAAACAAGGTAGGTAAATAATTTACCTACAAACACAATACTGTTCCGACAGCAATAATATTGGTGTAATTAAGAGATTTGCTGATTTGCTAAAGCATGATCCGGGTTTTGTAAACAAAGAAAATAAATTAATGAATAAAAACTGGTGGCACAAGGTTGATCACATAGGACAGTGACTCAGCAACACCTGATGGTGGGTGGTCATGGGAAGTTTTGAAAATGTGAAGAATACGGTCAGATTTTTTTTTTTTTTTTTTTTTTTTTAAACTTTGGCCATTCCGCTGGCTCTTTTTTGCGTTTATCGCATTTTCTCTGGTCAAGAATGACCGACAGAAACAGGTTTGAATGGGTACAGATGGGGGGAAGACACTCTGAGAAAGATACGGCTGCAGTCCGGGAATCGAACTCGCTAACCCCAGATCCGTGACGAGCACGGTTGTCCCCGGCGCCGAAATAGCGCTCGAGGTACGCGGTGAGCTACTGGAGCTCCCCCAGAAAATCGTTTTAACTTTAATGAGTCACCATCCTTGGTGTCTGTATTCTTTAGTATTTTTATTTTATTTTTTTAAACTAATTATTATTATAATATAATTTTTTCTATCAAATCAGTTTGGCATTTATTAATTTACAGAACATTTATAGAAAAGTAAACAAACACCCCCCCCCCCAGGACACCCACATCCCTAAGACACAAATAATTTCTAAATAATTCCTCACATCAAATAAAATAGCAGCGGTAAAGTCTCACCTCAAAGGAGATCTCGTCAAAGTAGAGGCGGTCACACATGTCGTAGTCCGTACTGACCGTCTCCGGGTTATAGTTCACCATAATGGTCTTATAGCCCATCTGTAAACAAAAAGCATTCAACAATGAAGGATATATTACAAAAAGCCTGTTTCCTGCAGAAACACGAGAGATTACAGAATAACGCTGACATTAAATAGAATTCTTTTCACATCAAGTGGTATGAAATACTTGCGCTAGCAGTGTCATTGATGCAGAGCCAGTAGCGGAGTTACCCACGGTCAGAGTTCTGGCCATGTTAGAGTCAGGCAGCTTCAGACCGGCAGCACACGGGGTCGGGTAACAAAAAGGTCCGAATCCACACCACAGCAGAACACAACAGCCTTCATGCATTCCCTTCTCAGACTGTCTTGGAACTAGCTAGCTAGATAGACGCAGTGCGCAGTATGGCCTTCTCCAAGACACAACAAGTATCAAATATAAAAGGACTGTTGTATTCTGTTGTAGATGCTTACACCTTTTGTTTGCATGTTGCAGTGTGATTTAAAACCTTGGTTACCGGACCCTGTGTGCTGCCCGTCTGAAGCTGCCCGGCTCACTCAGAACACTGACAAAGGGACTCTGTAAGCCAGCTAATGGCTCTGCATCGATTTCTCCATTAGTAAGTATTTTAGTAAGTCAGCTAATGGCTCTATATCGATTACTCTATTGGCAAGTATCAGTACTCTAAAAAGCGGAGTGTTGCGCCAACACGACACTAGACATGTTTTGCAAAACATTAAATATCTTTGGAACTGTTTGTGAAATGTTTTAAACTATCGGAATCGAGAGATTCATACCCGGCAGTGCGCGGAAGTAAGGCATAGAATCTCATAGAACTCTGAGCCAGAATGCTGGGACAGTGATGATGACAATCATAGTGGAGGATTTGATGCATCTGAAGTAGGGATGCCCCGATCGATCGGCCAGCGATCGGTATCGGCCGATATTCAGTATAAATATGAGATTGGTGAATTCCGATAATGCTTTATTTTCGCCGATCGTGAAAACCGATCGATGACACGGAAAACATGATCCAATTCTCTGCAGAGTTCTCACTCGCTCTTCTCTCACAGCCACACAGCTGCTGCTGCAGCACGTCTTGCCCCTCCTCCTCCCCCTCCCAGACCCATGTCATGTCAACAAACCCTTCTTACGGCAAGAGTCGAGTGGATGAGCAGCTCAGAGCTCCTCTTTCAACATAACAAGCATTAAACAAAATGGCCCAGTCATCTATTCACTTTTGTTTAATACATGAGGCGTTGTCTAATGTTATCTAGCTCCTGATATCAACGTCTGATATCATCAGTTTGGCATTCGTTTTCGCAAGTGGTGGCTAGCGTTGGCTAACTAGCTATCGCTCGTGAGCTACTGTTTAAACAAAACTACAGTCAACTATTCACTTTAGTTTAATACATGATGCATTATCTAACTGGCTAGCTACCGATAGCTCCTGATATCAACAAATGTGCATTTCAGTTTAAGAATGATAGGGATGCCCTGTGCCGATCGATCGGCCAGCATGAGACCTCCGTTAGCTAGGTAGCTAACGTTAGCTCACTGTTTTAACTAAATTACCCAGTAAACTAAATAGTTCACTTTATTTTAATACATGAAGCATTGTCTAACGTCATCTAGCCGGCTAGCAGTAGCTACAGATAGCTCCTGATGCCAATGTCTTGTAACATAATTGACATTATTCGTTTTTGCAGCTGAACATTGGCTAATTACCGGTTTTGATTGATTGAAAACTTTATTAACAGATTGCAGAATGGGTACAATACAGTACAGCTCAATACACACAATTGTTAAGGGGATGCAGACCAGAGAAAGACTTTAGTCTCGTTTACATCAGGGTCCCCCATTTTCAATTCATCAGGACATATATGACATACATGACATACAGATAGACAGTACGGCTACATATATACATTTATGACATACCAGATTTGCAAATACAGTACCGTTTGTGATACAAAAAGAGTCCAGAAAAAAGTATATACATTTGACGTAAAAACTGTACATTGGGGGAGGTTGGGTAGGTGAGGTGGGTGGGGGATGGGGCTGTACATTGGAGGTGGTTCGGTGGGTGGGGTGGGGGGGGGGGTTGGGCAGGAGGGGTGGGGGGGGGGAACACTGTACAACTGTACAAGCAAAACTGTACATTGGAATATTGACAACCATACTTGGTCATTTACTGTACATTGGAGGGGGTTGGGTTAGGACATTTACATGGGCCAGTTTCGAATTGCAGTCTCCCGTAGGTGTTCTTTGAGAGTGTTTTTGAAAGTGGGTAGTGATTCACATTCCTTTACAGCTTTGGATAGGGCGTTCCACATTGATGTGGCATAATTGCTAAACGTGTTTAGTCCCTTGTTTGAGCCGAATCTGGGTTTAACATGATTTGTGGAGCTCCCTCTGGTGTTGTGATCATGGTATTCACTGACCTTTGGGAAGTATTTTGACATGTACATGGGTACCTTGGTCGTGTAGTGTATCTTGTAGACCAGGCCCATTGCAAGTTGCTGTACTCTGTCGTCTACTCTAAGCCATCCTAGGTTGTCAAAGTGGGCAGGGGTGAGGTGGGTTCTAGGAGTAAGGTCAAGCAGTAGTCTGACCAGTTTGTTTTGAGATGTTTGTAATTTTGTTTTTAGCGCCTTTGAGGTGCTTTGGTACCATGAGGTGCAAGCATAGTCGTAGTACCCTTGAATGAGTGCTCCTGCCAGAGTCTTCAGGGTGTTCTTGTTTACCAGAGAGGAGATCCGGTACAAGAATCGAGTTCGTTGGTTGACTTTTTTTATTACATTGGATGCCATTTTGTCACAGGAAAGATTAGCCTCTAGGATGGAGCCCAGGTAGGTAATTTCATCTTTCCTTGTGACAATATTGTCACCCACTGTAACTGAGAAGCCGTCGGTCTTGCTGAGTTTGTTATTTGAACCGAAGAGAATGGACTCTGTTTTGCCCATGTGTAATGATAGTTTGTTATCAGCGAGCCATATGCAGATTTTGCCTAGTTCCGAGCTGAGGGTTTTCTCAACCTGTAACTTGTTCTTGTCAGAGACCAGCAGGGCTGAGTCGTCTGCGAACAAGAACAAGTTGCAGTCACAAGCTGACGACATGTAATTTGCATAAATTAGCTATCATGCTTCATAACACTGCGAAGATGGCAATGCTGAATGTGATTTGACCAAAGCAGAGTATACACACAAGCTGTTGGCAGATAGCGAGCATTTTGACTTGTTGCGTGGTGGCGATGTCTCGCAGATAATACAACTACAAGTATAATATATATATATATATATATATATATATATATATATATATAAAAATATTATATATTAAAAAAACGAATTTATATAAAACCAAAAATTATCGGTATCGGTCGATATGGCTCATAGACTATCAGTGATCGGTATCGGTGGCAAAAAACGTGATCGGGGCATCCCTAGTCTAAAGCTATGGTTTGAATTGGACTGACAACTATATAATTTATTGTGCAGCTTGAATGAAAATCACCTGTTGATGATTCATGTGTGTAACTATGCTATTTGGATAAGAATCAAAGAGGGACATTGATAGGAGCCCACAACAGAAAAGGAGGAGAGCTATATGATGGAGGGGCTTTTTGTGTGTGTGTGTGTGTGTGTGTGTGTGTGTATGTGTATGTGTATGTGTATGTGTATGTGTATGTGTATGTGTATGTGTGTGTGTCTTTAGAGGGGCCATTTGAGCCTCACCTTCCTGAGTTCCATGATGCACCCCACGGCGCACCAATCAAATTCCACGCTGCTACCGATGCGGTAGACCCCTGAGCCAATCACCATGACGTGCTGCTCTTCAAAGCTCAGGTCGCTCTCTGTGCCGTGATAGGTCAGGTACAGGTAGTTAGTGTGGGCGGGCCATTCTGCCGCCACTGTGTCAATCTGCTTCACCACCGGCAGGATGGACCAATCACGGCGCAGCTTCCTCACTGCCAGCTCAGTGCTATGGGAGGGGACAACGGTTGAATGAGGAGAAGAGAAGAGGAAGAGAGGAGAAGAGATTAGGAGAGGGAAAGAGAAGAGGGGAAAAGAAGATAAGAGAGGGGAAGATAAGAGGGGGAGAGAAGAGAGGGGAAGAGAGGAGAGGGGAAGAGAGGGAATGAGAGAATAGGAGAGGAGGAAAGGGGAAGAGAAGAGGGGAAAGGAGAGGGGAAGAGAGAAGAGGATAGTATTTTTGTACCCACCTCTGTACAGCCATTGCTATCTGTTTATCAGAGAATCCAAGCTGCTTGGCCTTCCTCAGCACCTCGGTGGGCATGGTGCTCTCCTCCTGGTTGGACACACGTTAGGAATATACAGTTAGTTATCAATCTATTATTGTATGAGCATATACAGGCTAGTCCCCTCAATGTGTATCTTTATTGAGACAATAGGAGAGGGTTCTGGTGAGATTCGATCCAAGCAACTCACTCCTGTTTAACAGGCAACCAGATAAGTGGCATTTTTTTTTTACTTGAACTTGAGGACTGCATACTTTTTTTGCAAAGCTTAGCTTTATACTTACACATACATGAGCCTGGTCTCTTTTGAAAGATAACATTCTAAAGTTACTAATGCAAAAAAGGAGAATCACTTTTAGTGCTAATGAAATGGAGTAACAGAGGTCTTGAACTATCAGTGATTATGTGGATTGAATGACACAGCAATGCACAGAATTTGCGTCAATGCTTTTTAAGTAAAACTAGTGACTAGTTCCTGACCTGCTTGTAGGTCTCCAGCAGGCGCTCGTGGTCGGCGATGTTCTTCATCTTGTGAAGGAACCAGCGGTCGATCTTGGTCAGCTCGTACAGGCGGTCCACGGTGTAGCCTGCTCGGAGGGCAGCCGCCAGTACGAAGATACGCTTATCTGTAGGGGTCTGCAGCTCCTGGGGGGGTGATGTCATCAGAAGAAAAACGGAAGTGAGCGTGCCTGGGGACTGCTAGATCCATGCGTGTGTGTGTATATATGATGTTTACCTACTGATTATACAATCACTACAACTAAAGAAATTAATAGAATTGGTTATCATTTGGCAAAGCACAACAGTAACATTAATATTGTGTTTGTGATTGAATCAATTGTCGTTTCTTCTGGTAAATTAATAATTTAAATTAATTGACAAATCGATAAAACAATCAACAGATTCATCAATAACATGATCTTAAATACTTCGAAGCTTCGTTCGATGGCACAAGCTTCGAACATAAAAAAATAATCGAAGTAAGAAACTAAAGTAAGCGGCGCCTCGACTCCACCTCTCTACAACAAGCACGTGGAGATTGTCTGTGTTGAAAACAACAAGGACATGTGCAGCAGACATGTCGACGAAGAAGTCATCAGACGTGTGGTTACACTTTAAAATATGCAAAGACAATGCCCAAAAAGCTGAGTGCCAGATATGCCAGAAGAAAATGGCATATAACAACTATACAACTCAACAACTTTGTCAAATCACCTAAAAAAACGTAAGTATCGTTGTACACAACGGCGACGCCACACAAAACATTAATAAGGCTATGCCTATGCTGCTATGACTAATGTGTTACCAAGTTGGCTAATTTAATTGTAATCATCTGCTTTTGTAGGTGCATTGTCTGATATAATTATAAATGATCAATTATAAATTAAAAATGATCAATTATAAATTAAATATAATATAATTGTTACAAAGGGTCAGATTAAACCGAATATATATATTTATTGCCTGAGATCCCATGTATAATATTTGTATATCGTTTGATATCCCCTGTATATTCCTTGTACAATATGCACTGAATATCCCTTTAGTCTAGCAGGACAGACCATAATATTCGTTCCCCTATTGGAAGCGATCCCCTGGCGCCAGGTACCGAGTAAAGCCTTACCCCCTCGAGCTGACTTGAAAGCTACCGCCAGGACTTGCCCAAACATGCCCGCTTTCGCCCACGGCTACGAGACCGAGAGGCGACAGAAATGAGATAGGTACTATTTGTTCACGGTACATATATATATGGCGCAAGAAATGTAGAACCCCCCTTGCAGTTCCTCTTCAGTTCGTCTTCAGTTCAGTCTGGTTCAGTTACCAAGTAAAGCCTTACCCACTACGCAACGTGCGGTACAGCAGGGCTCGCATTGCCCCAATATAGTCTCGTGTTATCCTAAATACGTCTGTTTGTCGTATCGTTCGCTATTCATTAGTAAACCTTCATTACGAGTCAAAGACCACGTGGAGTGAGTAATTGTGCGTCGACATAGAGCACTTATTGCCCGTGCTAATAGTATAGTAACGTCAAGTTCAGCCGTGCATTACCGCACCGGAGGATTTACACCGGAGCAGCAGCAGCACCACGGGGGATTTACACCCCGCCCGCAGTGCCACTTCTCCGGCAAGGATTATTATTCTTCATTCTTCACTACGCTGCTGGAAGCAGAGAAACCGTCTACCCCACTGCTGTGGGATCCACGTGCCCGTGGAGACCATCACTCAAGCCCGTTTCTGTCGTACCAGAGACTCCACGGCTCTCACCTACACGGCGCGCATCCTGGGACCAGGCTGCTTCTCCCCGCTGCCCCAGGGGTGACATCGCCTCATTGAACCCTGGACTTGCATAGAGCTTTGGCCCCCTCTGCTGGCTTACAACCGGTAGTACACCCTTTCCCAGAAGATCCCTAGATAATTACTTAATATCCATTATTGATTTACCTGCACATTCTATTTGCCTTATAAGCGCAATTGACCAAAGTTATGTAATACTATCCCTTTTATGTAATAAATATTCTAACCGAGTATTTTGTGTGGAAAACCGTGTTCTTGTTGGAGTGTTCTAATCTAATAATACTTATGTACAGTATTGGTCAGGAGTACATAGACGGTAGTGATTCAATGATATCAGTACTTGATTAATACAGTCAGGGAATTGTACCCCTCAGTTACAATAATTGTTTGCTTGATAGACGAAGGTTGCAACATAATTATGTAATGTCATGTCGTTGGCTGTGAGAGCAGCCCCCACTGCACCCAGGCAGCGCAGCAGAGTGAAACCTTGTTGGCTGCGTCAGTCACGAAAGGGGCTACTTAATTAATTAATCCAATCCACTTTATTTATAGAGCACATTTAAAAACAACAAAGTTTACCAAAGTGCTGTACAAGTCCCACAACATAAGATAAAAAAATTAAAATAAAAAATATTATAATAATAAATTTTTTTTTTCTCGAAGCTTCGATTGCCAAAAAAAGCTTCGAAGGTCAGCCCTAGCCCTACTACCAACAGTCGAGTTTTTTTTTTTACTTCATTTCTTAGCGTTTATCACTTTTCTGGTCAAGCATGACCGACAGATGCAGGGTGAAACGGGAGAGAGAGCAGGGGAAGACATTTTGGCAAATGACGGCGGGTCTGGGAATCGAACTCGGAGTCAACCGATCCGTGACGCAGCACGGTACTGCGCGACGCAGCGCGGTACATGGTGTGCTACTGGAGCACCCCAACAGTCGAGTTTCAAACAAAATACACACCTGACCTAGGTTTATATAGACCAGGGGTTCCCAAACTTTTCAGGCCGCGACCCAAAAATAACGGTATTATAGGAGGTATAAAACATTTAAAAAATATATATATATATTAATTTTTTATTTATTTTTTTATAAATGGAAATGTATGGTTGAAACATGCACACGTTCAAACGCACACACACTAATAAGCATTGGAGGCTTTTAACCAGGGCCGGACTGGGGAAATCATTCAGGCCAGGAAATATAGTGCAAAATATAGCCCCAATCAGGCCACTTTTAAAGCAGGGGGTCTGGGGGTCCCCCACCAGGACATTTCTTGTTACAAAGACTTTATTTCCTGCATTCTGGTGCAGGCATTTTTTATTTGTACACTTTCAATGCCAGTGTTTGTGATGGCATCACAAATTATTGTTAAAAAACAGGCTAGCATATGTATGATTAGCAACAACACTGATTTTGATGGATTCAGTTTTTGTAATGTCAGATTGAAAATAATACAATCTTTTATTAAACTTCAGCCCTGATCATAACACCACATATTAATTTTATAATTCTAACCCTTTAAATGCCAGTGTGTGTGATGGCATATATTTGCAATATATCAAATGCAAAGTAGATTTTTCTGGGGGGGATTATTACGCGTCTCTACATTTCGTAGCTTCATTTCTGCAGACCCCTCTCTGATTGGTTGAACTCCATTTCTGCAGACCCCTCTCTGATTGGCCACTACGCCCATGTGACCGCGGCAGCGCGAGAGAGCTGCAGTGCGGAAATAGGCTGCATTCTATTGCCATTCTCTGCGACAAACTCTAACCTTAACCAACTCCGAAACAGCGCCTAAACTTAACCCTTCTAACCTTAACCAACTCCGAAACAATGCCTAACCTTAACCCTAACCTTAACCAACTCCGAAACAATGCCTAAACTTAACCATAACCTTAACCAACTCCGAAAGAATATTGCCATGCTCTAAGACAAACTCTAACCTTAACCAACTCCGAAACAGCGCCTAAACGTAACCCTTCTAACCTTAACCAACTCTGAAACAATGCCTAACCTTAACCCTAACCTTAACCAACTCCGAAACAATGCCTAAACTTAACCATAACCTTAACCAACTCCGAAAGAATATTGCCATGCTCTAAGACAAACTCTAACCAACTCCGAAACAGCGCCTAAACTTACCCCTAAACTTAACATGCCTAAACTTAACCGGCGAAAGAATGCACGTTAAAAAAAAATTGAAGGGAATCGAACTTGTCACCAACGCACCGCAGGATCCACAGCAAGGCGGCGAACCAGTTGAGCTAGCTCAACCAATCAGAGAGGGGCTTCGCTCAACCAATCAGAGAGGGGTCTGCAGAAATAGAGTTCAACCAATCAGAGAGGGGTCTGCAGAAATGGAGCTACGAAATGTAGAGACGCGATTATTACAGGCTAGCATGTGTCAATGATTAGCAACAACAGTTTTTTGTAAGGGTCCCGCCTCCACCAATCACATGCGGCTCCTTTTGTGTGTGTGTGAGAGAGCAAGAGAGAGAGAGAGAGAGATAGTTCTCCAACTTGTGTGAGTTGCAGTGATCTCCTGGTTGTTCCCCACATAGGTTATCTAATTATTGCGCTGATGCAACTAGAAACACTGTCCTGGCCTGCAGTGGCCTGACTTTTTTTGGAAATCATCTGGCGACCCCCCCCCCCCCCGGCGGCTCGCGACCCTCCTGTGGGTCGCGAGTCGCGACCCCTACTTTGGGAACCCAGGGTTTGTACACCTTTTCCCAGGCAAAATGCAAGCACTTTTCAAGCATTTTCAAGGTGCATTTTCAAGATTTTCCAGCATCTTAAATATTTACTCAAAATGATTATTTCACTTCTTCCATCACATTAAATCAGATGTTATTGTGCTATAAACAACCAGAATGATGTAGACTTGGCATCAAATATAACCTGGCTGAGCCGATGTGTTATGCAGTAACGTACTGTATATCTGTATGTCATGTATGTTATAAATGTCATGATGATTGTTAGAGAGGACGCGACCCTGGTCAGACGCCTCTGGTTTTAGCTCCGCAACGATGTACTCACTTTTAGCTATTATGTTTGTTTTTGCTACTTTTTTATTTAAAGCAACACTGGCGGGTACGTCATACGACCGTCAGACACTTATGGACCTGAACCCCGGGCTCAAAGAGGAGTTTGGAGACACTTTTGACCTAGAATGGCCAGCAGAAATCAGACGGGAGAATGGCGGCAAAGAAAAGAACAAAGGCGACGGCAGGAGAAGACACAGAGGGAGACGAGGAGGTATCAGATTGAGACTAAAAAGAGCTGCTTACCGCCCAGCAATTCCATCCATCTTTCTGGCGAATGCCCGTTCGTTGGAGGGTAGGATGGATGATCTGAGAGCGAGGGTCCGGTTCCAACGGGAGATGAGAGACATCAACATTATATGTCTCACAGAGACATGGCTCACGTCGACGACCCCAGACAAAAGCGTCTCTCCCTCGGATGCCTTCACAGTCTTACGTGCAGATCGCAACGCTGGCTCAGGAAAGACCATCGGCGGCGGAGTCTGCCTCATCACGAACAATTCCTGGGTTAATCCCGAGGGGGTGCAGGTCCTCTCAAACTCGTGTTCGCCGGACTTGGAACATCTTTCTATCCTATGTCGTCCGTTTCACCTCCCGAGGGAGTTCACAGCAGTCGTCATGACTGCCGTGTATATTCCCCCACACGCGAATACGGGCAAAGCGCTGGGCGAATTACACGATCATCTCAACAGACACCAGATCAAACACCCAGACGCAGCGATGGTAGTGGCCGGCGATTTCAACCAGGCCAACCTGAAGAAAGTGATGCCGTCCTTTTTTCAGCACATCACTTGCTCCACCAGAGGGAAGAACACACTCGACCACTGCTATTCCCCGTTCAAAGCGGGTTACAAGGCAGTAGCCGCTCCGCCATTAACGGGGTCCACAAGCTCGAGCGATCATGACTCCATCTTGCTATTTCCGGCATATCAACAGAGATCACGTGACGCCGTCGTGTCACGTGAGACAAAGAAGTGGACCGACGAATCAGAGGCCACGCTCAAGGACGTGCTTGCAGACACGGATTGGGATATGTTCATAGGAAGCGCCAGTGACGTCAGTGAACTAGCAGACATAGTGGTGTGCTACATAACAACAATAGCTGATGGTATTGTCCTCAGGAAAACGGTGCGGATTTTCCCAAACCAGAAACCGTGGGTGGATAGCACTATTAGAGCAGCTCTGAACTCTCGTACCACCGCCTACAACCTGGGTAGAGAGTCAGGAAACATGGAGGAGTATAAGGCTTCAGTCTATACTCTACGCAAAGCTGTCAAACTTGCTAAGAGGACATATGCTGACAAACTGGAGACACAAATGGCACAAAACGACACAAGAGGATTATGGCAGGGACTGAAGACAATAACTGACTATAAAGTCAGCGCCCCCTCAATGGGGAGCGACGACGCCTCCCTCGCGGACAAGCTCAACACCTTCTACGCTCGGTTTGGTGTAGACAGTGGCGCTGCTGGCTCTCCGGCTAGTGATGTCACTGGCGCGCCGGCTGTTGTGGAGGGGGGGGGGCAACCGCGAGGGGGGGGGGACGCTCTCTCGTTGTCGGAACACAGTGTGAGAAGAGCATTTATGCAGGTGAACACCAGGAAGGCTGCTGGCCCAGATGGCATAACAGGACGTATACTCAAGACCTGTGCCAACCAGCTGGCCCCTGTGTTCACCGCCATATTTAATCAATCACTGGCGGAGTCAGTGGTCCCTGCCTGCTTCAAGAGGTCTACCATCATCCCTGTGCCGAAGAAACCCTCCCCAGCATGTCCAAATGACTACAGACCGGTGGCACTCACCTCTGTGGTCATGAAATGTTTCGAGAGGCTGGTCAAGGACCACATTTGTGCCTCCCTCCCCAGTGATATGGACCCTATGCAATTTGCATACAGGACAAACAGGTCCACCGACGACGCGGTCTCCCAGGTACTGCACAGCACCCTCTCGCACCTTGACCGTCAGAAGGGGGGCTATGTGAGACTGTTGTTCATTGACTACAGCTCAGCGTTCAACACCATAGTACCCACCAGACTGGTGGACAAGCTGATCGAGCTAGGTCTGAGCTCCGCCCTGAGCGCCTGGGTACTGGACTTTCTGAGCGAAAGACCCCAGGCGGTCAGGGTGGGGGGTCAGACCTCCAACACCATCACCCTGAGCATCGGGTCCCCCCAGGGCTGTGTTCTGAGCCCCCTGCTGTACTCACTCTACACACACGACTGTGTGGCCAAGTTCAGCTCCAACTCCATAGTGAAGTTCGCAGATGACACGGTGGTGGTGGGGCTGATCTTGGACAACGACGAGAAGGCCTACCGGGAGGAGGTTGAGGTACTGGAACGCTGGTGCCAGGACAACAGCCTGCTCCTGAACATTGGCAAAACCAAGGAACTGATCGTGGATTATAGGAGAGGACAGCAGGAGACACACACACCACTGATGATAAACGGGGCTACCGTGGACAGGGTGAGCAGCTTCAAGTACCTGGGGGTCCACATCTCAGAGGACCTGACATGGTCAACACACATAGGCACAGTAGTAAAGAAGGCGAAACAGCGTCTCTACCACCTGAGACAGTTAAGGAAGTTCAGAGTATCGGGGAAGATACTCCAGTCCTTCTACTCAGGAGCTGTAGAGAGCATCCTGACCGGAAACATCACTGCCTGGTATGGAAACAGCACGGCACAGGACAAGAAGGCCCTACAGAAAGTGGTGCGCTCAGCCGAGCGTACCACGGGTATTGCACTACCCCCCCTGCAGGTTCTATACAACAAGAGGTGCAAATCCAGAGCCTGCAGGATAATGAAAGACCCTCACCACCCCAATAACAGCCTGTTTCAGCTGCTGAGGTCAGGCAGACGCCTGCAAATCCCAGCTACTAGGACAGAGCGGCTTAGGCTCAGCTTCTTCCCCCAGGCCATCAGAGCCATGAACAATGTATATTGAGTGCTCAGAACATTGAACTGTCCACACACAAGCACACATGAACACACACACGACACGCACACTGTGCACGCTGAGAGAAAACGGTGCTTTTTCAATGTATGTGATGTATAGATTGGGGAGAGATGACCACAGCTAAAATGGTAGATCGAAATGTGCATGGAAGCAGGAGACGGTGATAGAACGGTGGTGGAACCAGTGGTTTCACAGGCACAGGCCGCGTCAGCGAGGGTTTTGTTATGAATTCCTTAGAAGAACATCTGAGATTAGAGTGTACTGTCTCCCAGGACAGGAGGGAGAGAGGTTCATCTTAATGAAACGTGAGTTTATTAGTGTTAAAGGTTATGCAGTTGTCATGACAACACGTCGCATGACAACCAGAAGGCGGGGCCGTCGTTGCGACGACGAACATCTATAAGTCGAACGGTGTTTCCGGGTGTTGAGCAGACTAAAATCTGACTGAGACTAAGAGGGAAGAAACCAGAAGAGACTCTCTCCTCTCGACGAGAGAGAGGGGGGGGGGGGGGGGAGAATGGCACATCACCAGTAGCTTCGGCTACCACGAGGATGGTTTTAGGCTAACGAACAGGCCTGAACACTATTGGACTGAACAGCAAAAGGACGATAATATGAACACACCGAAAGATCATTAGAAATATACTCTTCAAGGACAATACAATCTGTTAACATCTGAGCTGAGGTTTCTGTTTAGAGAAATAAAACCATGCTTTTCCTTGTAAGGTATTTCACGTTGTCGAAGTGTCGAATTCTTACGGAGGTGGGGAAGTATTATGGTTTACGGATTGCACTAACGGGGGGGAGATAAGGATCTTATCTACCAGTATCGGAGACGTCAGGACCATTAAAAGTACACAACGCAGAGGAATTGGATGGAGAGCCAAACAGACGAAGACGTGATACTGGCCAGTTTGATCAGAATCTTACAGTTGGTGCCGTGACCCGGATTTGCAAGAGATTAAAACAACGGGAACAGTTGGTTGTTGATGACAGCCGGATTTGCAAGAGATAAGAAAACAGATAAAGACTTTTTCAATAATGGGGCGACAGTGGACAACAGTCATCAATGTGTGGGAGAATCATGATCGAAGCAAGGCCGGTCAGCCCTGGGAGAGAGCGGCGAGTCGAGCGGTCAGGAGGCGAACCAGCGCTGTAGGGGAAACAGCGCTCCGATAAAAAATGTGAGTTCACTGTGCACACGGTTGTTTTGATTTTAAGCCAAATTAAAACGAACAGATAGTGAATCCGTAAACGTAAACATTTCTAGTTCGACAGAGAGAATGCCAGCTGTAATAATATGAGCAGAGAGCCATGGTGAAAATCGAGGGTGTTATCTACAGAGAATGAAAAGCAAACGAGGCAGGCTGCACAGTTTTGGTTTAAGGAGGGTAAATGCGAGATGAGGAAAGGGGGGGGGGGGGGGGCGCTTGAATCAGATCGAAAAATTGTTATGGCGGGACTGTTTTCATAACAGAAGGAAAGTCGAAAGGAGATTGTACCAGTGTGTATTATGTCCGATCAGGCAAGAGTATTAGTCTGAGAAAGCGTCCCCTGATAATGGATAGGAAAGAGAGGAAAAACAGCGGTGTTTTCAGGCCTTGGAAGGAAGGGCAGCGGCCGTTTGTTGAGAGAGTAGCCATTTGCACCGAGTCAAAATGGCCGCAGAGCCACGAGGGGTTTAGAATCAGGAAATGACACGTCAACTAAACCACCATAGAGGAGGAGTAGGTCGCCACCTAGTGGTGGAGGGGGGGGTAGTGCTGGGGAGTTTTCATTACCCATAGGGGAATATTTAGATATAGGCCTGTACTACCATCTAGCGGCGGAGTGGGGGAGTGATTCAATAGTGAATCTAATATTTAGCACAGAGAGTGGATTATTATTATAATAATAATATTAGATATAGAGTTTAAGCATACAATGGATTAAATAAGAATTGCACAGACAGAGGAGGTGCAGTTATTTGAATGGGTTAATTATGGAATAAAGTTTGAATTCCAGTGGGGCCTTCTCACACCTAATAAATAGGCAGAGTCTTGAGGGGACACGTCACCAGAAAGAACTGGCGCGCGCTGGGGGTCACCCGTGGGACAAACGTAGAGCGCCGAGTGGGTATCGTTTAGCTGCTGGTGTCACGCCGGAAGACAACAAAACAGGGAACAGCCCTGTAGGATTAGATATGGGTGTTGAGAAGGTGGGGGACTAATAGAGAACAAATAGCGCCATGGGCTGTAGGACACTCACACCGTCCAACAGTCTGAAAGGGCGTGGCCATGGCAGGGGCTTGCAGAGGGAAAAAAAATATATAGAGAACGAGCTGCAGGCCCAAAGCCACGGTAGACTAATAGAAAACACAGGGTCGAGTGTACAGAAAGACTGCCGGTGTTGTGTTTCTGCTTTCAAGGGGGGAATGACACCGACAGCGATGGAGATGACCAGGAGGACAGACTGGAGGAGGAGGAAGCCGCAGGGGCCAGGCACCGCAGCCTGGTCCACAGATGATCCACGACGAGGGAGGAGACGGCGGCGGTGGAGGAGCAGATGTGGAGAGGACAGCCAGAGACACTGAGCAGTAGCAGACCAGGGGAGACATTTTTGCCTAGGGGACCGCGCCCTGGGAGGGGGACCAGCTCAGGAAAGGAGCCGTCACTGAAAGGGGCCCTTGCCCTAGAAGATGGGACCGGCCCGAGATGGGAGGTGTACTGTAAGAGAGGGAAGGGAGCGCTCTGATTTGGACGTGGGGTACCGAATAGGGGGGCCGAAGGGTTTAGGTGTGTCGTTTGGAAAGTTGCAATCTGTGTTTTTCTCTGTCTCTCTCTCTCTCTCTCCTCCATGGCCGTTGTTTATCCTTTCTGGTTTGGGTGTGATGCGGGTAATGGAAAACGAGGAAAAACAGCAGACGGCGGGGCCCTAATTGTTATGAGTCTATTTTTGTGTATAATTAATTGAAAAACCAAGTAGTCTTATGATTCTGAGGGGTGATAAGAATCAAGGGGGGATTGAGAGAAAACGGTGCTTTTTCAATGTATGTGATGTATAGATTGGGGAGAGATGACCACAGCTAAAATGGTAGATCGAAATGTGCATGGAAGCAGGAGACGGTGATAGAACGGTGGTGGAACCAGTGGTTTCACAGGCACAGGCCGCGTCAGCGAGGGTTTTGTTATGAATTCCTTAGAAGAACATCTGAGATTAGAGTGTACTGTCTCCCAGGACAGGAGGGAGAGAGGTTCATCTTAATGAAACGTGAGTTTATTAGTGTTAAAGGTTATGCAGTTGTCATGACAACACGTCGCATGACAACCAGAAGGCGGGGCCGTCGTTGCGACGACGAACATCTATAAGTCGAACGGTGTTTCCGGGTGTTGAGCAGACTAAAATCTGACTGAGACTAAGAGGGAAGAAACCAGAAGAGACTCTCTCCTCTCGACGAGAGAGAGGGGGGGGGGGGGGGGGGAGAATGGCACATCACCAGTAGCTTCGGCTACCACGAGGATGGTTTTAGGCTAACGAACAGGCCTGAACACTATTGGACTGAACAGCAAAAGGACGATAATATGAACACACCGAAAGATCATTAGAAATATACTCTTCAAGGACAATACAATCTGTTAACATCTGAGCTGAGGTTTCTGTTTAGAGAAATAAAACCATGCTTTTCCTTGTAAGGTATTTCACGTTGTCGAAGTGTCGAATTCTTACGGAGGTGGGGAAGTATTATGGTTTACGGATTGCACTAACGGGGGGGAGATAAGGATCTTATCTACCAGTATCGGAGACGTCAGGACCATTAAAAGTACACAACGCAGAGGAATTGGATGGAGAGCCAAACAGACGAAGACGTGATACTGGCCAGTTTGATCAGAATCTTACAACGCTCACACACGAGCAGCCACTTAACACTTTAACATGAGCGGGCACACACTCATGTCGCACACACGCACACTTATGGCCAAAGGAAAGGACACTTTAAATTAGAATAACAGGAACAGTGTATTGCACTACCAAAGCTAACTAGCATGTCACACATGCGCTGTAAATAACTATGTACAGATACCGAGATGTCACTCCATGTTACCTGTTACCTGTTACTGCACAATGTTGTTTCTTCTTTTGATTCTATTATATGTACCACTGTATTGCACATCGTTGCGGGCAAGACCACCCGCATTTCATTGTATACCTGTATGCCGTGACAATTAAAACTCTTGACTTGACTTGACTTGACTTGAACATGGGGGACCCTGATGTAGGGCTGGGCGATATGGCCTCTAAATGATATCGCGATATTTTTTGGCCATATCACGATATATATCGCGATATTTTGACATTTCCTCCAAAGCACTTAAAAATGCTTGATTTAACCCTTTGATGCATACAGTCAAGCCTATTATGATTATAATAAGTCCCTGCAACATATGTTTGCATTATTAAACCATGAAGATGCTTTAAAAAATTATTTAATGAAAATGTACTAAGAGTAGTCTACTGACACTAATAAAAAAATGTATTTACATCTAAGACCATTTATATAAAAACTCTTGGGTGCCTAAGACTTTTGCACAGTACTGTGTTTTCTATCCACTTTAGCCAAACACATATATATATATATATATACACACTACTGTGAGAAAATAATAATCACACACAAATGGATAATGGCTTATAGCAGACTTAATGATTTTAGAATATTTCAGATAATGAAATTAAATGTTTATATCATCAACTATCCAGTTAGTAATTTATACTGTAACGTTTGGCTAAATCATTGAATGTAGAGAGAGAGCGAGAGAGAGAGAGCGAGAGAGAAAGAGAGAGAGAGAGAGGGCGAGAGCGCACGAGGCCCCCCACCCCCTCGGGTTTTGTTCTAGGTTTGCGTTTTGATCGTCTAAGCTGCCATAGGTGATGATGTCACACTCTAATGTAAACAGGAAGAGTTTAACACACGGAGATGCAAACTGGATGATATAAAGAAACGAATAACCAATAAATATGGAGTTATGTTTAAACTTCTGTTGTCAAGCGTTGTTAATATAACCCACCCCCTTTCCTCAAGAATGGAACTAGTGTTGTGGAGTCCGCTTTGAGCATGTTCCAGGGTTAGCAGCTAACGCTAGTTAGCATAACATAAACATAGTCCTCATGGATAACTTGGTTAGCAGCTAACGTTAGCCCATTGCTCGAGTTTGTAATTCCAATAGTGTATTCTGCCTGTTACTTGACTATTTCGATTATTGACGTGGTATTTTTATAACGAACATTTACGATTTTACGGAGACAGGTGTGGAGTCTTGTAGTCTCAAACTCGGCGAGCCAGGCCGAGACACGTTAATAACATCCATGCTCATTGGCTCACCTTTCATGTGGCTCGAAAGATGGTAAAGATCTGCAAGTCCTTTCTGCATGTTGCACACGGCTACTCTGGGATTTTCTCCTCTTTTTAACCATGACTTATATTTTATATCTCCAAGCCAGAGCTTGGAGACGACAGCCTCCCGGCATGTTGGCCACACACACACACACACACGCGTGCGCTGTTCTCAGACGGCACAGGTATATTTATAAAAAAAAAAAAAAAAAAAAAAAAAAAATACGGGTCGAGCCCAGCCACATTTCATTTAGCGTGAAACGCGAACGCAAAATAGGCTTGCTGGAGTCGCTCAGACTTATTTTATTTCTTTGTCTAAAAAACAAACTATTCAGTTAGATAGCGATTTATTATTAAAGTATAAAGTGCAATTACAATTTCAATAACTTTCCAGCACTTTATACACAATTCAAGCACATTTAAAACCTTGAAAACAGCACATTGAAATACAAGCTTTTTCAAGGATTTCCAGCACCCGTACGATAGACGATCTGAGTGAGGGGGTAAAATACAAAAAACAGACAGATTTCTTGCCCAGGATAGTTGCTCATTTTAGGATGAGTGGGAACCATGTATATGATAGTGGCTCTTGGCTCTTGATTACACCAATAGCATCTGGGATCAATGTCTGGAAAGATGAATCTTCAGTATATATGTTTTGTATTGTTTAAATGCTTCTATCTTTGTGGAGGGAGGGAGGGGAAGGATTTTTTTAATGACTACTGCATTTTGTATTCTTTGTACTTACTCTATACGATTACGACTTAACAGGTACTGTTCTGAAGGATCAGATTAAACCGAATATATATATTTATTTATATATATATATTTAATTGTATTTGTATATCCCCTGATATCCCTTGTATATTCCTTGTACAATATGCATTGAATATCCCTTCTAGTCTACTGAACATCCCATAATAGTCTCCATTCTACCATTGGACGAGACCTTGGTGCCAGGTCGCCATACCCCTCAGACCAGGTTCAATCGTACCGCTCAACATGTATGGACAAGTCCTAGTTCCGCGTAGGAATATGTCTACCGCACCACTAATGGTACTATTTGTTCATAGTGCGTATATATACTGCGCTATTAAAGTAGAGCTTTCTTTTAGTCCAGTTCCTTACCCTCCAACAGAGTGACAGACGCAAAAGCCTCCCCGCGAACCACGTGTGGGCAGTAAGGCCAATTCGGCCCAGTATCGGCATTGAGACATCGTGTATATTAATATTTGAATAGTCATATTTGGCACTATATCGTCGAGTTGGACGTATTCTATTAAGCTAATAATAGTCTATTCATATGTAGTGCCTCGTGCGGTAAGAGTTCTATAGTAATCAGCACCCCCATCGTTTCGGGCATCAGCTGGACGCTTATCCAGGGTGGTTGACCCCACGTGAAGCTGCACCCGAGGAGCTCCAGGCCAAAGAGCGAGTGGACCTGTATATTGGATTATTCTACCGACGACGGCTAGCCTTCCCCGGCTTGGATTATGCTTTGAGTACTTTGATTATTCTATGGATAAAGGCCAACACTGCGGTGTGTTGGAAATACCCCCCCCGGAGAGGACGACAGGTGAGAAGACGCTCTACACGACGAGGTCGCCTCACGTCTCTCCATCGTGGACCGGAGGACGCCGGCCACAGAGAGTCCAACTGCTTTCATCTGTGGATCGAGGATCGCTGGGCACCGGGTCGCACGACTGTGGGCTCTCCCAGGATACCCTCGGCCAGACGGGATACAGCCAGACTCTACCCCCCCCCTCCAGCTGTCCTACAAGCAGTCGGAACCTTCCCCTAGTGTATCCAGCTATATAATCATTCAAGTATCATTGCTATTGTTCCCTAAATATTCCAGGTTGTATATTTGCTTCCTGCGCAATCAGAGATTGGACATTCGATATTGATCTACCTACGAATACTCATTTGCCATAAAAGTGCATACTATTTCAAATCATAAATGTAATTAAGTGATCGTTGTACATACCTTTTGCTATGTATTATTATTAAACGCAGACTTTCGACTTGGTACATTTGTGTTGGATCCGTTTCATCAGGTGGGAGTGTTTATCATAATTATTTATACCTAGTACTGGGTGGCCAGAGTCTAAAGTACAAGAGGTAGTGGTAGTAAGTATCATATCTAACAATACAGTCAGGGAATTGTACCCCTCAGTTACAATTGGTCCTTCGAGCCGGATGGTAATCAGTGTAATATTAATATAGTGTTATTAATATTAAAATGGCCTATGATGAACACTCCACGAAACGATCCTCCTAACCAACAACGCCCGCGGCGCAAACGACAGCTCCCTCAGTACCTAGAGGCTTACGCTGTCAGTCAACAACCTAGTCTTCTACCAACAGTAAACACGGTAAAACTAGAAAGTAAAATTATGTCTAACCCTAACGACCAGGCTACCCCGACCATAGAGGCCCCTATGGGTTCTAATGTAACTGACCCAGCTCACGGTGGGGACCAGGGGGAACCAGACATGACTTTACACCCCGCCAATACCGAAGAAGTAGTCCCCGACGAGTCCCGGGAGGAAGACAACACTACCGAGAGAGAACTCGGCACGGAAGAAGATGAGGAGAGCACCGTGGAGATAGAGCTCCAAGACTCCGCACGGAGTACCCCAAGGGACGGCTCCCCTATACAACCGTCTTCTCCCAGCGAGGCAGAGAGGACACTACAGCAGGCATTCCTCGTCAGCCTGAAAGCCTCTACTGAACGCGATAGACTCCAGGGTGAACGCGATCGATTGCAGATACAGCAACGGAGCGAAGAAGAGCACATACGCCTGGAAATAAGACGCATTCAGATGGAAGAGAATATGGCAAGAGACCGGGCCGACGCCCAGCGCGCCGCCACCGGTGCCCAGAGAGAATCGGATCTCACCAAGCGCGAAGCCGAGCGCGACAGAGCACAAGCGCAACTAATAGAACAGCTGATCAGAAGGACAACACCCCCTCCCTCCACCAGAGGCTCCAGGAACTCGTCTAGACATCACTCCAGGGCGGCATCCCCTAGCCGAGTAAGCGACCCTGAACTTGACCAACAGACGAGGTCTATACCCCCCGCAGACCCCCTTCCCCAACCGGTCCAAGCGAGACCCAGCAACCGGGAAGGAGCAGCATACACTGCGGAGAGGCTAAATCAGAGACTACAAGCCCTGGATGACCTAACGGAAGACGAAGAGGAAGAGGAGGAGAACCACGCCCGACGACAGCACAGTACTCTACCGGACCAGGAGGTCCAGTACAGCCCAGGCTATACCCCCGCGGAGCTGCGCTACAGACCCCCGACGCTATTCACGGGTGAGCACGACGCACGACCCGCACCGAGGAACAGCACCTGGACCAGCGGGCCATGGTACACAGCCGGTACCAGCCCACGCCAAGGAGCAGGAGGAGACTCGCCTAGGAGGCCTCTCCCCCAACGCTCGCCGATGTATCAACAATCCGCGTCATACATTGGCACACCTATGGTACCAGACTTCACCCAGGAGAACCGGGCCCAGTATACGGCGCTCCGCATGTGTCTGGAGACAATGTTGGTGGATGTCATTGATGAACGCCATAAATACGCGATACTACTGAAGCATTTAAAGGTACCCCGCGCGCACAACATAGCGCTCGCCTACGCCACTTCCACGACCCCATACACCGCAGCGCTGGTAGCGTTGGACCAGAGATATGGACGTATATGGGATTACGTGATCCAGGAGATCAGGCACATCGACCGCCTACCCCCAGCAACAGACAATCGAGCACTGGACGACCTGTCCATCAGAGTGCAGTCCCTAGTAGGGATGCTGGGAGCGCAGAGGGAAAAGGGTAGGCATGAACTATACGCCAACTCAAATGTAGAGAGGATCTTGGAGAAGCTACCGCCCGCCCGACAGGAGCGCTTTAGGTGGCAGAGAGACCACCGAGACCCTAATGGCCCCGAACCGAACCTCCTCGATCTAGCCGACTTCCTGGCGAGAGAAGTCAGCAGCTTACGGCTAGATACATTCGGACGGAGCACCCCTGGCTCCAGAGAAGGAACCAGGAGACTAAATGATGGAAGAAGATCGGTGACTGTCATGCACCAATCGGAGTCAGTGCCAAGCAGTAGGAGCCACAGTACCCCCTCAAGAAAGGAGAAGTGGAAGATAGTGTGCCCCTACTGTGAGAAAGAACACTGGCTGTCACAATGTGACTCATTCCCCAAGATGAATGCGGAGGAAGCGAGTCAATGGATAAAGTCCAACAGACGCTGTTTTCGCTGTGCGCGATCACACATGGCAGCCGAATGCCGCTTAAAGAAAAAGTGCAGTCGGTGCGATGGAGCCCATCTGGACATACTCCACGACAGTAACAGACGGCGGCCTCCACCCGCACCATCAAGCAGCAAAGCAAGCGTCATGTACATCGACCCCGCCAGCAGCAGCGGAGCCAGAGTGCTCTTAAAGGTAGTCCGTGTGACATTGAGCTACCAGAATAAAGTCATGGACACTTACGCCGTCCTTGATGACGGGTCAGAGAAGACCCTTCTGCTCGCGTCCGCTGCGGCCCAGCTAGGGCTGCGGGGGAGCGAAAACCAAATGACAATTCGGACAATAAGAAGAGATTTGAAAACGATAAAGGGCGAGAATGTCTCATTCTCTATCGCAGCAAGCGGCCAGCCCGAGCGACGGTACAGGATTACAGACGCTTTCACCAGCCAAGAAATAGGACTCTCGCGGTACACATACCCCGTAGCCAAGCTGATGGAGAAATATGTACATCTACGCAAGCTACCGATCCCACTCATAGGCGGTGCTACCCCGACACTGTTGATAGGCTCCGACCATGCAGACCTCATTGTCCCGATAGACCGGGTTCATACCGGACCCAGAGGCTGTCCTGCAGCAGTCGAGACCCGCCTAGGATGGACTCTCCAAGGCCCACTCGCCAAATCTCTCAACCGAACCACAGCCACTAGCTGTCTCCACTCCCGAGTCACAGAGGGAGACACCGCACTCCTGCAGCATGTAGAGAGGCTATGGACCTTAGAACAAATGCCCTTTAAGAACGAAAAGAAAGACATTCGCTCTAAAGACGACATCTACGCCATTAACCTCCTCGAGACGGGAACAAAGAGAGTCCCAGTCAGCGGCGTGTTGAGATACGCCACGCCACTCCTGCGGCGGGAAGGGATGCCTACCTTTCACGCAAAGAAAGACGCCACAGAGCGGTACCTACTAAACACAGAGCGGCGCTTAGCCAAGGACCCCGCCCAAGAAAGTGTATACCGCGCTGAGATTGAGAAGCTCATCACAGCGGGACACGTCACAAAGATTGACAGTAAAGAGGCCGACCAGACGACTGAATCGTGGTACGTGCCCCACCACAAGGTTCATCACAACGGCAAAGACCGCATCGTGTTTAACTGCAGCTACCAGATCGGATCCCAAAATCTGAATAAAGAGCTATTGCCCGGTCCTACACTCGGCCCCTCCCTACTAGGCGTACTACTCCGCTTCCGCCAGGACAAGGTGGCTATCAGCGGGGATATCAAAGGGATGTTCCTGCAGGTGAGATTAGTAGAGGAGGACAAGCCCCTGTTGCGGTTCCTATGGAGAGAGAGGCCAGGAGATGAGCACCCAGCCATCTACCAATGGGAAGTCCTCCCTTTCGGAACTACATGCAGCCCATGCTGTGCTACATTTGCACTACAGAGACATGTCGCAGAGGACCCAGCAGCGGACGAAGAGGTCCGACACAGTGTGAAGAACAGCTTCTACGTAGATAACTGTCTACAAAGCGTTTCGACCCAGGAAGAAGCCGAGGCTCTCCTACATAAACTCCGCGCCTCTCTGATCAAAGGCGGCTTTGATCTCAGGCAGTGGGCCAGCAGCGATCCGCACGTACTGCGCAGCCTCTCCTCCGAGGACAAGGCAGCGAGCAGCGAGACCTGGATGGCCACAATCCCAGGAGAAGCCCAAGAGATGACACTAGGACTAGTGTGGCGCTTCAAAACAGATTCGCTCCACTATAGACACAAACCCCTGACCACGGAGCAGGGAAGGTCGACGGCAATACCGACCACCAGACGGAGTGTGTACAGAACACTCGCCCGACAATATGACCCGTTAGGATGTATACTACCGTACACCACCAGGGCAAAGATGATTGTACGAGCATTGTGGGACAAGGACCAGGGCTGGGACGACCCCATTCCCGCACACCTTGCATCCACCTGGAGAGAGTGGGAGATGGAACTCCACTCACTCCCAGGCGTTAATATACGCCGAAGCTACTTCCCACCCACGGTGAGGCCAGAGACATGTAAAATGGATCTACACGTCTTCAGTGACGCCTCCGAGGTCGCCTACGGATCAGTAGCCTACTTGCGGGCCCAAGAAGAGGGGGGAGAGATCTACACGGCATTCATCCTCGCCCGCTCGAGAATAGCCCCACGCAAGCAACAGTCTATCCCACGTCTAGAGCTCTGCGCAGCCCTCGCAGGAGCGCATCTAGCCACGCTCATCCAACGTGAGCTCACCATTCCGGTGCATAGAACAATCCTGTGGTCAGATTCCACGACAGTACTCGCCTGGATCAAATCGGATTCATGCAAATACAAAGTCTTCGTGGGAGTCAGAGTCACTGAGATTCAAGAGTTAACCGGAGAGTTAACCGGAGAAGCAAACTGGCGCTATGTTGATACAAAACACAACCCAGCTGACGTCATCACCCGGGGAATGTCCCTAGATGACTTAACCCGTCATAACATCTACAGTGACGGACCAGCATTCCTCAAGCTCCCGGAAGGAGATTGGCCCACGCCCACCCTGAGGGAAGCAAGTGACGAGGAGGCTGAGAATAAGAAACCCATGTTCTGTGGATTGAGCACTGTTGTCTCCGCAGACCCCAACATAGACGATTGCATTACCATAGAGAGTGCGCAGCAACGGACATTCCTGCGGCACCACCCAGAGATTAAGTCCCCCGCTGATGTCAGCAGCTGACTACGAGGAAGCAGAACTGCTTCTACTGCAACGAGCCCAGAGAGACTCGTTCCCCGATGAACTAGACTGTCTACAGGGAGGAAAGCCCATCCCATCAGATAGCAGATTGATTCATCTGGCCCCCGAGAGTGACACACATACCCTCATCAGAGTGGGTGGTCGCCTGCGGAGAGCCCCCAATTTACCGGATGACATTAAGTACCCGATCGTATTGAACAGCCGACACAAGGTCACAGAGCTGATTATAAAGAAATACGACGAGGATGTACACCACGCAGGAGCAGAGAGAGTCTTCGCGGAAATCAGACGTCGTTACTGGATACTTCAAGGAAGAGAGGCGGTGCGACGCTTCCAGCGAACCTGTCTAGACTGCCGAAAGTGGCGCGCGCAGCCCAGCATACCACGGATGGCTGACCTACCTCCATGTCGCCTCCGACTCGGCGACAAGCCATTCCACTCAACAGGCATGGACTGTTTTGGCCCGCTGCACATAAAGAAAGGAAGAGGCACCGAGAAGCGGTGGGGTATTGTATTCAAATGCATGACCACCAGAGCGATACATATCGAGCTCCTTCCGACCATGAGCGCAGACTCATTCCTTATGGCCTTCCGAAGATTCACATCACGGAAAGGAAAACCGTCTACATTATTGTCCGATCACGGGACAAACTTCAAAGGCGGAGAAAGAGAGCTGAGGGAGAGCTTCCAAGCTATGGGCCCAGAACTTAAGACCCACCTCGCTCCAGCCCAGATTGACTTCCAATTCAACCCCCCAAACGCACCCCACTTCGGTGGAACTTGGGAACGAGAAGTACGTTCTATAAAGACAGCCCTGTACGCAGTACTTGGGGCCCAGACTGTGGCGGAAGAAGTCCTAATGACAGTCCTCACGGAGATTGAGGGAGTATTGAACTCAAAGCCCCTCGGTTACGTCTCCAGTGATGTAGCAGATGTCGACCCAGTCACCCCCAACACCCTCCTGATGGGGCGGCTAGATCCCGCGTTACCCCAGACAATGTACTGGCCTGAAGAAGCGAACGGCCGACGAATGTGGAGGTACAGCCAAGTATTAGCCGACAAGTTTTGGAGCAGTTTCCTACTGCACTACCTACCGTCTCTACAGACCCGCCAGAAGTGGGTAAAAGAGAGAGACAATTTGACGGAAGGAACAGTCGTCATGATTATTGACCAGTCACTACCCAGAGCTATGTGGCCGGCTGGCCGCGTAAGCAAAGTGATCACCGGTGCCGATGGCAAGGTCCGAGCAGCTGAAGTACTCGTCCAGGGGCGCATTTACACCCGTCCTGTGGCGAGGCTCATAGAACTGCCCCGACTCCCAGACACAATCGATGATGACCATGACCCTATGACTTTGTGAGTTGACTGACCCTTACAGCGAACCCTTGAGTGGTAGACAGTGCGGTTAATCTGTCTCTGCTTAACTAATTAGGTTGGGACCAATTAGGGGGCGGCTGTTCTGAAGGATCAGATTAAACCGAATATATATATTTATTTATATATATATATTTAATTGTATTTGTATATCCCCTGATATCCCTTGTATATTCCTTGTACAATATGCATTGAATATCCCTTCTAGTCTACTGAACATCCCATAATAGTCTCCATTCTACCATTGGACGAGACCTTGGTGCCAGGTCGCCATACCCCTCAGACCAGGTTCAATCGTACCGCTCAACATGTATGGACAAGTCCTAGTTCCGCGTAGGAATATGTCTACCGCACCACTAATGGTACTATTTGTTCATAGTGCGTATATATACTGCGCTATTAAAGTAGAGCTTTCTTTTAGTCCAGTTCCTTACCCTCCAACAGAGTGACAGACGCAAAAGCCTCCCCGCGAACCACGTGTGGGCAGTAAGGCCAATTCGGCCCAGTATCGGCATTGAGACATCGTGTATATTAATATTTGAATAGTCATATTTGGCACTATATCGTCGAGTTGGACGTATTCTATTAAGCTAATAATAGTCTATTCATATGTAGTGCCTCGTGCGGTAAGAGTTCTATAGTAATCAGCACCCCCATCGTTTCGGGCATCAGCTGGACGCTTATCCAGGGTGGTTGACCCCACGTGAAGCTGCACCCGAGGAGCTCCAGGCCAAAGAGCGAGTGGACCTGTATATTGGATTATTCTACCGACGACGGCTAGCCTTCCCCGGCTTGGATTATGCTTTGAGTACTTTGATTATTCTATGGATAAAGGCCAACACTGCGGTGTGTTGGAAATACCCCCCCCGGAGAGGACGACAGGTGAGAAGACGCTCTACACGACGAGGTCGCCTCACGTCTCTCCATTGTGGACCGGAGGACGCCGGCCACAGAGAGTCCAACTGCTTTCATCTGTGGATCGAGGATCGCTGGGCACCGGGTCGCACGACTGTGGGCTCTCCCAGGATACCCTCGGCCAGACGGGATACAGCCAGACTCTACCCCCCCCCTCCAGCTGTCCTACAAGCAGTCGGAACCTTCCCCTAGTGTATCCAGCTATATAATCATTCAAGTATCATTGCTATTGTTCCCTAAATATTCCAGGTTGTATATTTGCTTCCTGCGCAATCAGAGATTGGACATTCGATATTGATCTACCTACGAATACTCATTTGCCATAAAAGTGCATACTATTTCAAATCATAAATGTAATTAAGTGATCGTTGTACATACCTTTTGCTATGTATTATTATTAAACGCAGACTTTCGACTTGGTACATTTGTGTTGGATCCGTTTCATCAGGTGGGAGTGTTTATCATAATTATTTATACCTAGTACTGGGTGGCCAGAGTCTAAAGTACAAGAGGTAGTGGTAGTAAGTATCATATCTAACAATACAGTCAGGGAATTGTACCCCTCAGTTACAGGTACTGTTTTGTACTTATTTGTTTAAGGACTACAGATGGAAATTAGCTTATTGCTAAAGTTGGTGCACCCATCTTCTTGTTAACTACAAATGCTTAACATACGTGCATGTCACTTCATAAACAAAGCTAAATCAAAATCTCATACCGTGACGTTGTTAGTTCTTACCTGGTCAGAGGCGGGTTTGATGGTGTGGTCGAAGCCCACACAGTTCTCATCCACCATCCTGAGAGCTTTCTGAAAGGCCTCCTCAAAGCTCCTTCCAATGGCCATCACCTCGCCTACAGAGGAAATAGCTCATTTGACCAGGGTTCCAACAGACATTTGATTTTAATTTCATTTACTTTTTAAGCACCTCGTAAAAAAATTGGCTGTTTTCAAGGAATTCCAGGCCTCGACTTTCTTTGGTCAAAAATCTAGCACTTTAAGCACTTCAAGGACCTTGTGCGTACCCGGTTTTACTACCGTCGGTCAGGGCTGGGATGTATAATGAGCAAATGTAAATACCTCAAAGACTTATATAAACTTGTTGAAAATTACACAAATATGTGTTAGATTATAACAGTATTATCCGAGTACAAAATATGGAGATACACAACTTTTACCATGACAGTACCATGGTCAATTATTTATACTTTTTTGGAGTGTTTGAGTGTAATGTAGTTTTTCTTGAATTTAAAGTAGAGTTTTTCTCGCTTTTAATGTAGTTTATCTCGAGTTTAAAGTTGGATTTTTCTTGCATTGGTAACGCTTTATATTAAGGTCCTTGTAATAAGCATTAGTTAAAGTTGTTTTTCTAGAGTTCTTCTTACCAACACTCTTCATGGAGCTTCCGATCTTGGTCGACACTCGGAGGAACTTGCTGAGGTCCCAGCGAGGCACCTTCACTACACAGTAATCCAGGCTGGGTTCAAAGTTGGCCGTTGTTGAGTTGGTCACAGAGTTCCTGGACAAGAAAACACAATGAAATCACTTATAGACTAGGGCTGGGGCGATATGGCCAAAAATTATATCACGATAACGATATGATAATGTTATCATATCACTCTATATCGATATTGTTATAAGTATTAAAAAAAATATTATTTGTGTAAACAGATGTATGTTTATTTTGCAGCTATTCTTTGTCGTTGCCGCCATCTTTAGTGTTACAGCCCCTCACACTCCAGTTCTCAGGCTGCATCTGGTTTGAAAGCGAAAGTAAACCGGCTTCTCTGCCGGCTGTGGCTCCAGGGGAGTTGAACAGTTCTGGCTCTGCTAGTTTCTTTTCCATCTTTTGGTGCTTTTTTGGTGGACAAACCACCACACACGTGCACCGTGACTCGCGACTGGAGACTAGCTCTGCTAGCACACATAGCCTACAGACGGTTTCAAACTGTATTTTCAATTAGAAAGCAAACATAATAAATGGACAAGAGGAAACAAGAGGGACAAAAGGAAATCTCAATTTGGTCAGTATTGTCATTTGGACAAGCAAAGCCATTACTTTAATTTGCTGGCAAGACAGACAAGTCTGTCCACTGTCTCTGGTTTTAAAACTGCCCTGTTGCAGGTCACAAAAAAAAGAGAATTGTATTGAAAATAAATCACAATAATTATCGTTATCGTTTTATCACCCAGTCCTATTATAGACCGTTTATTTAATCATCTTGTAGGCAAAACTCTGCTTCAGACACCAAACCTCACACACATCTACTTCTGACACAACACCAAACCTCACTAAGGCTGTCCCGAAGCCTGTTTTTGGGATTCGAACTTCGTCAGGGTTTTTTTGAACGGACGTTCGAACCTTTGTTTTTTTTTGTTTGTTTTATTGATATTTTTCCCCCTCCTTTTTCCTCCGTTTTTCTCCCATCCCAATGTTAGTCGTTATGCCAATTCCCAATCCCCTTCCTGGTCGCTGCGCAGCGCACCTACTCCCCACAGTCGGTCTGGGAGAGTGGAGGCTATCACGTGCTTCCTCCGACACACGTGTAGCCAATCAACCGCTTCTTTTCACCTGGCAGCGCGGACTCTCACTGAGAGGGTGTAACACGTGGAAGGATCACACTACCCCCCTTAGATCCCATCCTCGCTGAGCAGGCGCCCCGACCGAACTGTAGGAGTCGCTGTTTACAACGACCAGGACCCCCACCCACCAGCTTTCCCACCCCTAACACTGCCAATTGTGTTAGTATGAACGACCAGCCAAGCTGATTGCAATGCCGAGAGCTGGGCTCGAACCCAGCGTCTCCTGCATTGGTGGCGAGCGCCTTGTCCACTACACCACCTAGCCGCCCGATCGAACCTTTGTTTTTAATTAAAAGAATAAAATACGTTGTTTTATTTTAAATATCCTCAAACTAAATCCTCAATTTGAATAAAGTGATTCATCTGATTAATGAGTATTTTCTTTATTTAATTTTTTCAACTTTCCAGACCCAGCCCAGGGAGAAGCCCCAGCCCAACTAAATCAACTTTCTTTAATGAATATAACGCAGTTTCTTTTAATACTATAATATTAGTGTAGCCTAATCTTTATCTGCAACTGTGAAGAAAAACCCCATTGGTTTAAACAGAATGAATAGGGGGGGGGGGGGGGGGGGGGGGGGGGAGGGGAGGAAAAATAAAGAAAATTATAAAAGAAAATTAAATTAGAATGTTTATTTAGAATTCGAATGCCAACGTAACGAACGAATGTTCGAACGTTTGGGCTCAGCCCTAAACCTCACACGCATCTACTTCTGACACCAAACCGCAAGCACATCCGTTTCCGACACCAAACCACACACATCTGCTTCCAACACCAAACCGCAAGCACATCTACTTCAGACACAAAACCTCACACACATCTACTTCCAACACCAAACCTCACACACATCCGCTTCTGACACAACACCAAACCCCACACACATCTGCACTGCACATCTTTGGGGGAGAGACTCCAGGGACATGAAAGCTCGTGCAGACAGGTTCTTGGACATCACATGGTTTCATTCGGTTCCTGGAGCAGTGACATAAGACTGTCTCCCCAAAATATGTGCATTTGATTTGGTTTCCGAAGTGTTCTCCCTACAAACGTCATAATCATTTACAAACAAGACGTGCTATATACAGAACACCAAGTAATATTAGTGAACAACGATAGGGACGCACGAGTACAGATCATCGGGCCGGCTACGAGGTCCTTGTACACTCAATCACTAAACTATGTGCATATTCCATTCAATATTTAATGTAGAGAGACTTACTTCAGTACAGGCAGAGGGATTCCCAGGCTCAGTTTAGCAGCTACGTAGGCCAGAGGATAACCTGTAGCCTTACTGGCCAGCGCTGAACTCCGAGACAGACGAGCATTCACCTCAATGATATAGTACTGAAACACAAAAGAAAATCTGTTTCAAGTTTGTCTTTCAACCAAGGCACAAACAACTAGTATGGGAGGAAAATTCAGCTACACTCGGGAGGCCGATGGATGTTCTAAAAAATTATGTTCTGTATTGACGGTTAAAACCAACATGGCTCTGTCTGGGTTGTAGTTCCTATGGAGTCTGGCAGGTGAATGACTTACCTGTTCGGACTCTGGGTTGAGGGCGTATTGGATGTTACACTCTCCCACGATGCCAAGGTGTCTGATGACCTTGATGGCGGTGTCACGCAACATGTTGTACTCATAGTCGTTGAGAGTCTGGCTGGGGGCCACCACGATGGACTCCCCGGTATGGATGCCCAGTGGGTCCACATTCTCCATGTTACACACCTACACGGGACAAAATCCAAACTATTTAAAGCTGATCCTGGTAGTTGAGAATAATAATTACCTCTACAATAACTAGTTACAAATTCTTGAATATCGTTTATAATCTTCAATATATATATATATATATATATATATATATATATATATATATATATATATATATATAATCTCCCCAAAATATCACCCTTTGAAAGAAAGTGAACCAACATTGTTAAGGATGCTTCTTTGTAACAAAGTGAACCAACATTGCCCTTAGAGGATGCTTCTTTGTAACAAAGTGAACCGACATTGCAATCATTTGAGGCTTTATAAAAGCAGCACAATGAACACAAATCTGTCAGTGCCGAGTCCGACCTTATCTTAAATAACAAACAGCATTGCTTGTTGTAGTTAACAAAGAGAGGCAGAGTTGATTTTGCAAAAAAATAAACTCCAGCGGCCCCCAGGTAAATTGAGTTTGAGACCCCCGTCTTAGAGGATGCTTCTTTGTAACAAAGTGAACCAACATTGCTCTCAACTGGTCTAGCCTCGGGACCCAACATTTTCCTTAGTCATTAAGTCGCGACCCAAATTTTTTAACCACTATGATTTATTTCAAATTTTCTTTTTTGCAGTAATACACAATCTTTCATGCACTGTTAACAACATGAAATAAACTCAAAAAAGTGCAACAAAACCCAATGAAATAAAATAATAATAATAATAATAAATAATATATTCTTCATAGCAGACTTCTTAGCTTAACATCCCAGGGAACTAATGGGATAACGGGGGATGTTGTTTGCTCCTGACAAGAGTCTCAAAGTCTGGGGTGATGGTAGACAAAGCAACTCTGAGGTCATGCTCAATGTCCAATCTGTTTGTCTGCTTTGTCTTCAGCTGGACCAGAGCTGAGAAGCCACTTTCACAAAAATAGGTACAAAAAATATATATATTTTTTTTTACACACACATCCGCAACCCACTCAAAATGACCCCGCGACCCACTTTTGGGTTGCGACCCACCAGTTGAGAAACACTGTCTTAGAGGATGCTTCTTTGTAACAAATTGAACCAAAGTTGCTCTTAGAGGATGCTTCTTTGTAACAAAGTGAACCAACATTGCTTTTAGAGGACGCTTCTTTGTAACAAAGTGAACCAACATTGCTCTTAGAGGACGCTTCTTTGTAACAAAGTGAACCAACATTGCTCTTAGATGCTTCTTTGTATGGTAAAGGTGGTGAGAGGGTAGGAGCACCAGAGACAAACAGATCATTTATAGTTTCAAACAGAGCTATTTGTTACCATCTACCTGTATTTACAAATTATAATCCATTGGACTACCCTGTATTTACATATTATAATCCATCAGATTACCCGTTATTTACAGATTGTAATCCATCAGATTATTCTGTATTTACAGTTTATAATCCATTGGACTACCCTGTATTTATTTATTTATTTATCTTTTCCCCCCTCCTTTTTCCTCCGTTTTTCTCCCATCCCAATGTTAGTCGTTATGCCAATTCCCAATCCCCTTCCTGTTCGCTGCGCACTTACCCCCCACAGTCGGTCTGGGAGAGTGGAGGCTATCACGTGCTTCCTCCGACACACGTGTATCAACCGCTTCTTTTCACCTGGCAGCGCGGACTCTCACTGAGAGGGTGTAACGTGTGGAAGGATCACCGATCACACTACCTCCCTTAGATCCTATCCGCGCTGAGCAGGCGCTCCGACCGAACTGTAGGAGTCGCTGTTTACAACGACCAGGACCCACCCACCAGCTTTCCCACCCCTAACACTGCCAATTGTGTTAGTATGAACGACCAGCCAAGCTGATAGCAATGCCGAGAGCTGGGCTCGAACCCAGCGTCTCCTGCATTGGTGGCGAGCGCCTTGTCCACTACACCACCTAGCCGCCCCCGACTACCCTGTATTTATAATCCATCAGACTACCCCGTATTTAGATTATAATCCACCAGATTACCCTGCATTTACATATTATAACCACAAACATCTCAGACTATACTGTATTTACAGATTAATAATATATTAGATTACCCTATATTTAAATATTATAATCCATCAGATTACCCTGTATTTACAGATTTAAAATCCCACTCACAGTGATACAGTTGTCATAGGCGTCCCGGACCACCTCGTACTCAATCTCCTTCCAGCCCTTCAGAGACTTGTCCACCAAGACCTGGGAGGTGTGGGCGAAGGCCGAGGTCACCAGGGACGTCAGCTCCTCTGCATTGTTGGCAAAGCCTGAACCCAGACCGCCTAGGGCGAACGCAGCGCGAACCAGGACGGGGTAGCCCAGACGATTTGCCGCTGCTACTGCCTGGGGATGAGAGAAAGAGGGATGGATGGAGAGCTAACCTGTTAAGAAAACAAGTTAAACGGGAAAAAATGGAGCCAATATGATAGGACACACAGGCACTAAATAGCTATATGCACGACTGCCGAGTCTACTTATTTTTATGACCGAATACTTGACTACTTGGTCTTTGTAGACTTATTAGTTTACCAAGTAATATTATATGTATTATTGGACATGAGCAGTGTTCATTATGATTGTTTAGATTGTATAAGTCAATTTAAGTTTGGTTTGTGTTCATAATCAAACACTTGCACTGAAGAACCAGTTAACTCTTTTGGACAGACCATGTATTATCAGTTGTAAAGTCAACCCAAATCACTCAAACACAACCGCTACCGTCTTTAACTATGAATGAACACAATACTCTAATGTACCATCTTTAGATAATAAAGTACTCAACCTCTACTGTCTTTAACTATGAATGAACACAACACTCTCTAACTTACCATCTTTAATAAAACACTTCAAACTGAATTATATGGCTCTTCATCTGAGGTACTCAATTGTGAAACAGTAAACGAACAAATGTTTCGTTTCTTTACATGTCTTGTAACTGCTATTTTGCTAGCTCTAATAAGAGGTACCGTATGTGTGTGTGCGTGTGTGTGTGTAACTATTTATGTATGCGTGTGTGCGTACATGTATGAATGTATATGCGTGTGTATCAGAGCATGTGAGCGGATCGGAGCGTGAGCGGAGCGGGTGGTTTTGACGTGAGCGACGGAGTGGGTTTTAAAATGGGTCGGCGCGACGTCCGGAGCGAGAGTTCTCCTCCGCTCCGGGCCGCTCACAGTGGTTTAACATGTAGCGTGTTTGGCATGTACATGTAGTACAATGCCAAAGCAACAGATGGCGATGTACAAACATGGCCATTTTCAACCAATGAGAAGGGTGAACAGTCACTCACATCCTGTTAGAAAAAGTATATGACGCCATTGTTGTTGTCGTTAGCTTACATGCTAACGTTAATGGCAGCGACCATAGCATTGTGGCTAGGCTAGCTATCATCGCTTAGTAGAGCTAGTGAATGGATAAACAACGTTATTTAACACTTTGATCGCCGGGGTTAAATTCATAATTTACCATCCCTCGCCAGCCCTATTTAACATGGAGAAGTTCCCCTTCTTTGCAGGGCTATAACTTTTTAAATTGTATTGCTAAATTGACATTATTATGGCCCATTCAACGTCCTATATCTATTGTTCAGGGTGTAGCAACGTTATACTTTTTCATTCACATATTCATACTAAAATACGGTCTAAAGTATAAGTATGTTTGTCGTTTTCTGCAGCTTTCTCCAGAACATGATTTATAGCCCCAAATGCATTATATTGATGATGAAACAGTTTTATAGCGATCGGCGCCAGATAAAAAATTTCAAATGGACGTGGTTCTAGAAGTTACTAAGTATGATCTGATGATGACCGGATGGGGGGGGGGGGGGGTCGTTTATAATTCCGTGGACAACGTTATATGATTCATCTGGTGTGGGTGATATGATCATTAGAGCAGTTCGTATCGAAGACGTTAAAAAATAACGCTGGGACTCACCGTGGCTTCCTCGCACCGTTGGGGGATGAGCGTGGAACAGAAATGTTTCTATTATGGGATGTCGAAATATCCGATCCATTTCCAGGTTGAATGCACTTTACATGGTGTACCAAAATGGTGCTTTTATCTGAAGTGAATACATCTTTTACACTCCAAATGTTTATAGTGTGCCGAGTATGGGTTGAACACATGGTCTTTATATGTACATGTGTGCTGATGCACACACATAATGGTTATCTGCCATTTTGTCAGGTCAACACTAAACATATTTTACATGCACATGTGCATCGGCCATTTTGCCAGGTCGAAAATGAATGGACTTGAATATATACACATTGTATGTTGTTTTTGCTACTTTATAGATATGTCCAGGTCAAAACAATGCACTGTACATGTTGTACCAATAGTGCCTTACCTGAAGTGAACACATATTGTCCACTTCAAGTGTTATACACAGTTCATTATGCTTTTTTTATAGCATGTGAATGCACTTTACATGTGTGCTTCATCTGAAGTGAAGATATATATATGTCCACTTCATACAGAAGACATTAGTATGCAATGCTTTTTTATAGCATGTGTGAACACATGGTGCACACAATCTAATGGTTATATATTTTATGTTGTTTTTGCTAATTTATATATTTGCGGGTCAAAATGAATGCACTTTACATGGCGTACCCAATGGTGAATAAATCTTGTACACTTCAAGTGTCAAGTGTGTACATACAGAACATTATTATGCAATGTTTTTTTTACAACATGTGTGTCGAGTATCTGTTGAACACATGGTGCACTTGCTAATGCAATCACTACTTATCTGAAGTAAAGACATTTTACATGTGTCAGAATACCTGTGGACGACTACACCATGATATGCAGGTAAATTCATCACGAACAGCTGTGAAGACATTAGTATGCTGAGATATACAGTAATTGTGTGAAATTGAAGCGATATATATATACATTATTATAAAAATGCATATGGCATGCAACGTAATCTATATAAAAAATATCCCTATATGCATTGCATTTCATGAATGATAAAACACCAAGTGGTGTAGTGTACAATGTGTGGCATTATGCACTTGGAATAATTTATGTGCAATCATGATCCCCCCCCCCCCCCCCCCCATTTATAGAATGTGAAGCGCGTATGCAGTTTTGCTAAATTACTGCGTTTTCTATACATATTTTTGATTTACCTTGAAAATGTCTATATGTAATATTAGTATGCCGAGAGATGTATACAGTAATTGTGTGAAATTGAAGAGATATATACATTAGTATAAAAATACATATGGCATGCAACGTAATCTATATAAAAATATCCCTATATGCATTGCATTTCATGAATGCTAAAACACCAAGTGGTTTAGTGTACAATGTGTGACATTATGCACTTGGAATAAATGCAATCATGATCTCCCCCCCCCCCCCATTTATCGAATGTGAAGCGTATGTACAGTTTTGCTAAATTGCTGCATTTTCTATACATATTTTTGATTTACCTTGAAAATGTCTATATGTAATATTAGTATGCCGAGAGATGTATACGGTAATTGTGTGAAATTGAAGCGCTGTTGTAGTGTGGTCAAATCAAGCAAATTTACATCATGCTCCAAAAAAAAAGAAATCTGCCGAGCGATGTGGAGCGGGGAGCGCTCGATTCAAGGTGAGCGGTGAGCGACTTGGGGGCGGGGTCAACATGAGCGATTAGCGGAGCGGAACAAGCCGTCTAGAGCGAATAGCGGATTTCTCGCCCGCGCCGATCCGCTCACATGCACTGGCGTGTATTAGGGCTGCACGATTCTTGCTAAAATGTGAATCACGATTTTTCTCTCCAAGAATTGAGATCACGATTCTCTCACACGATTCTTATTTTGTCAACATTTAAAAAAGTTTAAAAAAAAATTAATGGTCATAATTTAGAAATGAGATCGCATAAGTCTATGAATCGCGGTCACGATATTTTTTCCGATTAATCGTGCAGCCCTAGTGTGTATATGTGTGCATGCGTGTGTGTGTGTGTGTAATGTATATATGTATGTTTGTGTGTGTGTGTGTGTGTGTGTGTGTCCACACACCTGTTCTACAGAGAGTGCGGCCTCGCTGGGCGCCACATGTTCGTTGATCTCCTCCATCTTCTCCACGAAGACCTTGCGGTCCTCAGTCATCTCGATGGAGGCCACAGGCGTGCCCAGGACGCGCACGTTGTACTTCTCCAGGACACCCAACTTGGTCAGCTCAATACCACAGTTCAGTGCCGTCTGCCCACCAAAGGTCAGCAGCACGCCGTCCGGACGCTCGTTCTTTATCACCTAGGAGACGACAACAGGTGGGAAGTTGTGATGAGACCAGTTCCTAATTGAGACAGTCTGAACATCTCAAATTAAAGGTGGGGTGGGTCATTTCTGAGAAAATGTTGGGATGGGTATACATTTTCAAATAGCCATTATAAAAATGTATGTATATGCAAATATTGTTTTGTCTCAATACACTGTGTAGTGTATTGAAAGGGGGGTACTGAGGGGGGACCCTATTGACTGTTACACAGCTAGATGGCATGCTGGGTACAGCTTGCTAGCTAGCCAGGTAGCATAACCAGGGTTCCCACGCTTGCCTTGACATTTTTTTCCATACTACCTCCTGATTTTCCAGGTACCATATTAAGTCATGATCTATAGGCCCCTGAAGTTTTCCGCCCCCATCGGCGCCCCCCCTCCCCTCACACACACAACCCCCTAGGACACCTGACTACTTACTTGATTTAAAAGATGTGCCAGTCAAGCCTACATTGTAAATGCTTAGAGATTATGTCTTATTGATAATATCAATGCATGAAATAATGCAACAAGCTGTAGATGAACAACAATTTATTGAACTGGAACACGAGCACTGGGATTGATATATGTTCTCTCTTCCACTCCTCTCCTATCTCATCCTGTCCTCTTCTCTCCACACCTCGCCTCGTGTCCGCTCCTGTCTTCTCTTCCTACTCTTCTCAACTCATCGTAATCGAAATTAATCGTGAGGTTGCATCGTTTCACCCCTACTACTCTTACTCTGTAAAAGCTTTTGTAAATCAAACTGGTTATCGTTATGAGAGCTAACGTTGGCTAGCTACTGTAACTGGCGCTGGCTAACTGGCTCGTTATGAGAGCTAACGTTGGCTAGCTACTGTACCTGGCGGTGGCTAACTGGCTCGTTATGAGAGCTAACGTTGGCTAGCTACTGTACCTGGCGCTGGCTAACTGGCTCGTTATGAGAGCTAACGTTGGCTAGCTACTGTACCTGGCGCTGGCTAACTGGCTCGTTATGAGAGCTAACGTTGGTAGCTACTGTACCTGGCGCTGGCTAACTGCCTCGTTATGAGACCAAACGTTGGCTAGCTACTGTACCTGGCGCTGGCTAACTGGCTCATTGTGAGAGCCAACGTTGGTAGCTACTGTACCTGGCGCTGGCTAACTGGCTCGTTATGAGAGCTAACATTGGCTAGCTACTGTACCTGGCGCTGGCTAACTGGCTCGTTATGAGAGCTAACGTTGGTAGCTACTGTACCTGGCGCTGGCTAACTGCCTCGTTATGAGAGCTATTGTTGGTAGCTACTGTACCTGGCGCTGGCTAACTGGCTCGTTATGAGAGCTAACGTTGGCTAGCTACTGTACCTGGCGCTGGCTAACTGGCTCGTTATGAGAGCTAACGTTGGCTAGCTACTGTACCTGGCGCTGGCTAACTGGCTCGTTATGAGAGCTAACGTTGGCTAGCTACTGTACCTGGCGCTGGCTAACTGGCTCGTTATGAGAGCTAACGTTGGCTAGCTACTGTACCTGGCGCTGGCTAACTGGCTCGTTATGAGAGCTAACGTTGGTAGCTACTGTACCTGGCGCTGGCTAACTGCCTCGTTATGAGAGCTATTGTTGGTAGCTACTGTACCTGGCGCTGGCTAACTGGCTCGTTATGAGAGCTAACGTTGGCTAGCTACTGTACCTGGCGCTGGCTAACTGGCTCGTTATGAGAGCTAACGTTGGCTAGCTACTGTACCTGGCGCTGGCTAACTGGCTCGTTATGAGAGCTAACGTTGGCTAGCTAGTTAGCAAGATTGCACTGCTTACTAACTAACGTTGATAAACCCAGGTTTACCACACAGTTAAAACACTTAGATTTGAGGATAAACTTGCATAAGAAGTTTCACTCAAGTTTCACTATAGATGCCAAGGCTCCCTTGGCTCACCAAGTTGCCTGCATCAAATTCCAACATCCAATATACCATATAGGATGCCAAGAGCATGCTCTACAACATGGGATCATCCATTTCTATCTACAGTAAAAGCTGTTCACATGTAAAGGGTTTTTATAAACTCATGTTAATTCTGTGCTCAATAGTTACATTTTATTACACATCATCCAATAAAATTTTTCAGGACAACTGTTTCTATTTCCATGTAATTGGTAACTTTTGCTCAGTTTCCATGACTTTCCATACCTGGAAAATGAAAAAATTAATCCCATGTTTTCAATGTTTTCCAGGTACCGTGGGAACCCTGATAACAGTCTGTTAACAGCTGGGAGAACAGAAAAGATGGATGAAGAAACAGAGACCGGCGATGTTACTAGGGCTGTCTTAAATACTTCGAAGCTTCGTTCAATGGGCATGGGATTCGAATATGAAAATAAAATTCGATTATTAAAAAAAAAAATAAGAAAAGATTTTCTTTTTTTGCTAAATCAACTCTGCCTCTCTTTGTTAATTACAACAAGCAATGCTGTTTGTTATTTAAGATGAGGTCGGACTCTGCACTGACAGATTTGTGTTCATTGTGCTGCTTTTATAAAGCCTCAAATGACGGCTTACAATATTTCATGAAAGCAAAGTGTTTTGTTTGTCTAAGATTTAAAAAGGTTTAAACTTTACAGCACTGACAAAGTTGAACAGAGTGCTGTACAAGTTCTCACAAGTTTTTTTTCTTTTCTCGAAGCTTCGAATTAAAATCGAATCTCGGCGCCGAAGCTTCGAATTCCAAATGTTGTTTCACTAAGCTCACACATTTCAAGTGTCCGTGATGCAACGTTCAGAATGACTGATTTTGTTCCCGGAAAGAATGTTCGCTAGCGTTAGCTGTGACAGCAGCCAGCTAGCTCACTTGTTTATTTGTTTGCGATATTGATTATCTCACATTCGCTATTAAACCACACCTTAACACATTCAGGGCCATTCGATTTCCCCATCTAGCTATAGCACGGCCAGGTTTTCATTACATAGTGAAGTGCATCACGTTGTTTGTAGAGCTAAATCTATATTTTATATTATAGCTATGGATACAATACCATGGTCATTTGACAGTAACTATCTTCCGTTCAAGATGCAAAAAAGAATTACTTTTTTCATGAATACGTTCACGCGTTATCCCGTGGTGAATATGAGTATAATTTCGGAATGATCCAGGCTAATTCCTGGGAGGCCGGCTACAGGGCGCAACGTGAATTCTACTAAAACCATTAGTGTTTCGTCCCTGTACACGCCATGTTTCATCATGAATGCATGAAAGGGGGGGGGGGGGGGGGGGGGGGTCGTTTCTGATTATTTGATTGCCAGTAACATCATTCGTTATTACCACAACACACGCCGATCAGGGGGATGGGTATGATAACCTTGCACGATCAAGCTGAAATTGACGTCAGCTTGTCCTTACCTGTGGTCGGTGGTATTCCAAAAAGAATATTCCAATTATTTGATCACCATCTGGTACATCCTATGTCCATCTGGTCCACGACATAACCCACCACACAACATATGGATCGGGGGTCCCGAAAACGATTCAATGCGATCGGGAGAAGCCCTAGGTTTCCCATTACTAGAAAAGTCCGCCCGGAGACATTAGAGTGTAGCACCCGGTCTGGAACAGTGTTTACTGCACTCTCGATACTGCCTACTAGTGTTGTCACGATACTGGAATTTCGAACTTCGATACGATACCTTGAAAAGTATCGATATCATTTTCGATACCACAGGGAAAAAGGTTCAATCTTAAAATAAATTAAAAAAATATATATATATTTTTTTAATAACTTTTGCTTTTGTTGCTGGTTGATTCTCCTCAGCTTCTCTCTGGTACTATAAGAGAAGATAAATATAACACTTTTAAAACCCTTTGTTTATCTTTAGATCACACATTTAAAAATAACTGTTCATCTCACTTCAATCATTTTTATTGCTTTCTCAAGCAGACAGATGTAAACACTGTAATCTGTGTTGCATGTACCTGACAAACTGAACTGTTTGTATTACAGTCATATTCCGACTTAACTGAATGCACATGTGTGTGTGTGTGTGGACTACTGTACTATTACAGGTATTGAAATGAACAATGAAACTTCCTTATACTAAAAAAAATGTAAAATGATTTTATTTTTATGAATAATTAAATATCGATATTTCGGGAAATGAGTATTGAAACCGTTTTAAATATTCAGAATCGATATGTATCGATTTTTCGATACTTTTGACAACACTACTGCCTACTAGCAGAATCTGGCCGGTACTGCACCTTCGGAGTCCCAGTATGCCTTTTAACGGCAACATACAGGCCCCTGACATTGAATAGGATATTCAAATCGAAAAAAAGGGTAAATGATCCAGAACCGCTGGCACCCAATAACGTATATATAACATATTAACATGGAAGCTCAGACAGTTCATGAATCAACAATATAACTTTCCGAATTAATGTTTTTGTTCCTGGAAATAACATTAGCCTGCTGCGACTAGCTCGCTTGTTTGATTATCACGTTCGCCATTAACCACATATGCATCGGGCAAAAATGGGGCTAGTTTATACTTATAGCACATGCATGAGTCTGGTCTCTTTTGAGGGTGTGTGTAGTTAGAAACCATTGGCCAGATGTAGGGGGGAGTCGTTCCCCTCGTTGCACAGAATGAACCTTGAACCTCAAGAACCTTGAAGTGGATTTGTGTGGCAATGGGAAGCCACAGAGGAAAGGAAGCTTTTTGAAACCTTTAGAGCGGACGCCAGGTCTCCTCACCTCAGTCACGTATTCCGCTGTGATGGGCAGGAAGTAGACCTTGTCAGCCAGTCCTTTGGAAGTCTGGACTGTGGCGATGTTTGGGTTGATCAGAACGGTCTGGATGTTCTCCTCCTTCAGGGCCTTGATAGCCTGGGAGAGGAAGAGACCAAGAGAGAATCCAAACCATCATTAACACTTTGGTCGCCAGGCTTATATTCATAATAAACCATCCCACGCCAGCTCTATTTGTCTATGGAGAAGTTCCCCTTCTTTGCAGGGCTATAACTTTTTAAATTGTATTGCTAAATTGACATTACTATGGCCCATTCAACGTCAAGTATCTATTATTCAGGGTGTAGCAACGTTATACTTTTTCATTCACATATTCATACTAAAATACGGTCTAAAGTATAAGTATGTTTTTCTGCAGCATTCTCCAGAACTTGATTTATAGCCCTAAATGCATTATATTGATGATCAAATACAGTTTGATAGCGATATGCGCGAGATAAAACATTTCAAATGGACATGCTTCTAGAAGTTACTACTTATCATCTGATGTTGACTGGATGGGGGGGGTCGTTTATAATTCCGTGGCCAACGTTAGATGATTCATCTAGTGTGGGTGATATGATCATTAGAGCAGTTTGTATCGAACACGTTAAAAAATAACGCTGAAACTTACGTTGGGCGATGAGCGTGGAGCAGAAATATTCCTATTATGGGATGTTGAAATATGCGATCCATCTCCAGGTTGTATAATAGTATATACGTCCAAATCATGTTGTTTATCGAGTTATTGGTAACGTATTGCTATCCATTGTGTCTAGCTTGAGTCCCGGGACTATTAGCGAGTGAGTGGACCGAATTGGAATGAGCACCAGCTTCCGTTTCCGGTTTGAGCGATCCGCCGATCGGCCACCAGATGGCGCTGTTGAACCGTTGGAGAGTTGAGAGGGGATCAACAGTAGATCTCAAGTCTCCGGGGGAGAAATATGATTGCGATCACAGATTTTTGAAATATTGATCTCAATGACGTGGTACGGCGTCTTTGGCAGAATGAGCATGGCGGGGAATGACGTGGTAAAGCGTTTTTGGCGACCAAAGTGTTAACCAGGAAGAACAAGTCCAAACCATCATTAACCATTAATAAGTCCAAACCCATGTTAAACCCAGTGACCGCTACCTCTGAGGCAGGGCAGCATGATGACACACAACTAGTGATGGATGATATATCGGCCGCCGATATAATATCGGCCGATATGGCCGTTTTTTTACACATCGATATCGGTCTGATATCAAGATTGGGCCGATATAAAAAAAATAAAAATTAAAAAATATTTTTCTCTTCTTTTTACATGTTTTGGCCTTAGATAGTTTCAAAATATGTGTCATTTCTGAAAATAAGTTACAAAAGTTTAGGAAAATAGCTCTTTATTTGATTATCATAAAAAAGTGTTTTCTATACAGAGATATCGACATCGGTAAATATCGGTATCGGCCAGAACAGCAATATTAATATCGGTATCGGCCACAATTTTCACACCGGTGCATCACTACACACAACCATGATTAGATTAAAATGTATAGTCATCTACACAGCCCGCCACCTCCAATAACCTATAAACCTGTGGGAACACTTAACCTGATTAAGCTCATATCAGTCATAATAACTTCTGACTAACCTGGGACCCCGAGTAGTCAAACTCCCCGGCTTGCCCGATGGACAGACCTCCAGACCCCAAGATGAGGACATTCCGTGGCCGGACAAACTCCTCAGGCTTCGTAGAACCAGGGAAGGTCAGCTGGTCTGTAATACGCTCTTTCACTAGAGAACAGGGAACACAGAACAGGGAATGGAGAACAGGGAACAAAGAATACAGAACAGGGAAAACAGAATTGAGAACACAGAACAGGGAATGGAGAACACAGAACAGATAACACACAAACTGCTTAAATACCAGGAATGTCAATATTGTACTAAATAAACATTTTCTCAATTTGTTGTCATAACTAGCCAAACAGTTAACCTAGTTTGCCATAGTTTCTTTGTGAATCATCATCAAAAAAAGGTAAAATAAGTCATCATCATGCACACAAAATATAACAAAGAAAAAAGATCCACTGAATGGAAGAGTTTAAAAACACATTTCTAAGACCCTAAACATGCAAATATGTTGCTCAATCAAATAAGCCTCCTCTACCATTACTGGTATAAGCCATTTTACGTCACACTCCATTCATTTAGCAGAATCCCTTGAGCTCCATGTCTCTGTCTGGGTCCCCTTATCGCCCCCCAGTGTGTTTCTGGTGGCCACAAGCTCATTGGACCTCATTCACTAACATTCTCGTAAGTTTCCTCGTAAATAACCTCGTAAGAGGGAACCTACGATGGTCCTCCTCCGGGTACCTGAACGTGTGGAGAGATGCCCATAAGATTCAAACAGATTAGCGATACGAGAATGCCAAAATCAGCCCGAAAAGCTTGCAAGTAGAGTTACGATGAAATTCGCTCGTAACTTTTCTCGTAAGTCTGTTCGTGAATGAGGACCATTGACCTCTCTGTGTGCCATGAAGATTTGCCCACACACTTGATTGATTCCCCATCAGGCAAGTGTGCATTTGTTTTCAGTAAACTGCCACCTTTACAGAAAGGGTCATGGAAGAGCGAATACAGTAAGATTCATTAGACATGTCTTTACTAGGTATTATATTAAGATTCACTGTGTGTGTGTGTGTCTTTTGTGTGTGTCTTTTGTGTGTGTGTGTGTGTGTGTGTGTGTGTGTGTACCAGGTTTTCCAGTCTTGTCCTCCTTGTGGTCTCTGACAGTGTCCAGGAAGACATCGAACAGGCTGACTAGATCAGTGGGTCCTGCCATGTGCTCTGGGTGGAACTGGACACTGGAGAGAAAGACATACTAACATTCATTGTGTTTCTACCTGAACAGATTCTAGATGTCGTCTTTCTACCTGGACAGGTTCTAGGTGTTGTGTTTCTAACTGGACAGGTTCTAGGTGTTGTGTTTCTAACTGGACAGATTATAGATGTCGTCTTTCTACCTGGACAGGTTCTAGGTGTTGTGTTTCTAACTGGACAGATTATAGATGTCGTCTTTCTGCCTGGACAGGTTCTAGGTGTTGTGTTTCTAACTGGACAGATTATAGATGTCGTCTTTCTGCCTGGACAGATTCTAGATGTTTCTACCTGGACAGAGGCAGTGTGTTGTGTTTCTACCTGGACAGGTTCTAGGTGTTGCGTTTCTACCTGAACAGATTCTAGGTGTTGTGTTTCTACCTGAACAGATTCTAGATGTTTCTACCTGGACAGAGGCAGTGTGTTGCGTTTCTACCTGGACAGGTTCTAGGTGTTGCGTTTCTACCTGGACAGATTCTAGGTGTTGTGTTTCTACCTGAACAGAGGCAGTGTGTTGCGTTTCTACCTGAACAGAGGCAGTGTGTTGCGTTTCTACCTGGACAGATTCTATGTGTTGTGTTTCTACATGAACAGAGGCAGTATGTTGCGTTTCTACCTGGACAGGTTCTAGGTGTTGTGTTTCTACCTGAACAGAGGCAGTGTGTTGCGTTTCTACCTGGACAGATTCTATGTGTTGTGTTTCTACATGAACAGAGGCAGTATGTTGCGTTTCTACCTGGACAGGTTCTAGGTGTTGTGTTTCTACCTGAACAGAGGCAGTGTGTTGTGCACGATGCCCTCGCTGGTGTGGTCGTTAGCGTTAGTGAACAGGACGTCCCAGTCGGGTGGGAGCGTCTGGGGGTCCACAGCGAAGCCGTGGTTCTGACTGGTGATGAAGCAACGGTCCGTTCCTTTGTGGATGCAGGGCTGGTTGTGACCACGGTTACCGTACCTAGGACACACACACAGGTTATGCACAACACCGCTTGTAATATATGCATGGTGACGGGGCAGACTCACACACAAACACGCACACACGCTTGGCTATGGTTTCAACAGTGGTTTGACAAGGTTAGTGGCAGAGTGAAAAGCAAAAAGACGACATCAAGAGCACGCCATGAGGAGCATCCTAATGAAGACAGTAGCTTATTAAAGGTAAATGAGCAAGAGTGAGCTTACCTGTCCAGCGGAAATATAGCAAAGGAGTGTTAAAAAAAACTATTATGTTCCAGCCTCAGAAAGGCAGGTGGTTCCACTGGCTGTGTACTTTTCTACCAGGAACGTGCTGCTGGTGGCGTTCGTTTTGCAACGAGACCCCAGGAACACCACTTGGCAGGCCAAGATAAATGGGTTGTTAAGATGCAGGCCAGAATTTTAACAACCAAGTCAGATTTTGGCGTTCCTGGAGTTGCATCGCAAAACTAATTGCGTTCCCCGTCAAAAAGTACACATTTATTTTATTTTATTTGTTTTATCCAACTTGAAGCTGCTGGTGGAGTCTGTAGAAAACCTCTGTTGCGCATGCATAGCATACTATTGCTAATTTCTCTGAAATTGCCCGCCCCACCTTTAATTTGACACGTCCAGACTGACTTTAATGTTGCGCATTCACTTAATAAATGATGACACATACCTCTCCTCTATTGAACTACATTAGCAGCTTTAAATAAGGAAAGGTATCAGTTTCAATGACATTGGCAACTGGTATAAATAGGTAACATCAGGGGTTTCAATAAACAATGGATGCATCATTGTCGAATACGTGTTTGCTTGTTCTTCTGTGTGTCTGTGTGCGAGTGTGTGTTTTCGTGTTCAACGTAAACTATTGTGCAACCTTATACACTGTACTTATTTGGAATTTACCCTTGTGTTTGCCATTTTAATAGAATTATGTTTTTCAGTTGCAGGATATTTTTATTTGACTCTTTACTGCAAAAAACTACAGACAAAGTTATAAAAGTGGGTTTTTACAAACTTTTGGCTAGTTCCCTGATTGATTGATTGATTGAAAAGTTTATTAACAGATTGCAGAATGGGTACAGTACAGTACAGTACAGCTCAATACATACAATTGTTAAGGGGATGCAGACCAGAGAAAGACTTTCGTCTTGTTTACATCAGGGTCCCCCATTTTCAATTCATCATAACATATATGACATACATGACATACAGATAGACAGTACTGCTACATCTATACATTTATGACATATCAGATCATGTGTTTCGTCTTTCTTACCAGACTATTGCATAATATAACAACAATCGAGTAGGCGTGATCTGTGTATCCGATTACATGTTGCGAGTGTCGACACTGTTGGGTGGTCTTTGGTGAGAAAAAAGCTGTGATGCAGATATGAAATGTTACTTGAGTCTGTATCATCCAAAATCAGCAAGACTTCAGACTTGAACCCTATGAACTGAGGCTGTGCTCTCCGTCTGTCTCTCTGTCTCCATCTGTCCATCTGTCTGTCTAAACCCTGTGAACCATCAGTCTGTCTGGCTAGCAGACAGAGAGCCTCTAATGTAGTGTACCCTATGAACTAACCCTCTGTCTGTATGTCTGTCTGTCTGTCTGTCTGTCTGTCTGTCTGTCTGTCTAGCTAGCAGACAGAGAGCCTCTAATGTAGTGTACCCTATGAACTAACCCTCTGTCTGTCTGTCTGTCTGTCTGTCTGTCTGTCTGTCTAGCTAGCAGACAGAGAGCCTCTAATGTAGTGTACCCTATGAACTAACCCTCTGTCTGTATGTCTGTCTGTCTGTCTGTCTAGCAGACAGAGAGTCTCTAATGTAGTGTACCCTATGAACTAACCCTCTGTCTGTATGTCTGTCTGTCTGTCTGTCTGTCTGTCTAGCAGACAGAGAGTCTCTAATGTAGTGTACCCTATGAACTAACTCTGTCTGTATGTCTGTCTGTATGTCTAGCTAGCAGACAGAGAGCCTCTAATGTAGTGTACCCTATGAACTAACTCTCTGTCTGTATGTCTGTCTGTCTGTCTGTCTGTCTAGCAGACAGAGAGTCTCTAATGTAGTGTACCCTATGAACTAACTCTGTCTGTATGTCTGTCTGTATGTCTAGCTAGCAGACAGAGAGCCTCTAATGTAGTGTACCCTATGAACTAACTCTCTGTCTGTATGTCTGTCTGTCTGTCTGTCTAGCTAGCAGACAGAGAGCCTCTAATGTAGTGTACCCTATGAACTAACCCTCTGTCTGTATGTCTGTCTGTCTGTCTGTCTAGCTAGCAGACAGAGAGCCTCTAGTGTAGTGTACCCTATGAACTAACCCTCTGTCTGTATGTCTGTCTGTCTGTCTAGCTAGCAGACAGAGAGCCTCTAGTGTAGTGTACCCTGTGAACTAACTCTGTCTGTCTGTCTGTCTGGCTAGCAGACAGAGAGCCTCTAGTGTAGTGTACCCTGTGAACTAACTCTTCATCTGTGTCTCTTTGCCTGTCTGTCTGTCGATCTCTCGCTCACCTTCTGTCTGTATGTCTCTCTCCACCTGTCTGTATGTCTCTCTCCACCTGTCTGTCTGTCTGTCTGTCTGTCTGTCTGTCTCTCTCACTCACTCACCTTCTGTCTGTATGTCTCTCTCCACCTGTCTGTATGTCTCTCTCCACCTGTCTGTCTGTCTGTCTGTCTGTCTGTCTGTCTGTCCGTCTGTCTGTCTGTCTCTCTCTCACTCACTCACCTTCTGTCTGTATGTCTCGCTCCACCTGTCTGTCTGTCCAGCAGTGCAGGCCAGAACATTCCAGCAGAACAAAGGGAAGACTTGGATCCCGTCCTGACCTTGACAGTCAGCACTAACAAAGTAGTGATACAGAGAGGCTTATCAAAACACAGCCTGACCTCCCAGCCCCTCAGGTCTGTGTGTGTGTGTGTGTGTGTGCACGGAGCCTTATCATAACAGTGTTATTCCTTGCCGGGGAGACTGATGAGATCGGCACAAATCGACATTTCACACCACAGCACTCCCACAGAACCCAGAGATTGTGACAAGAGAGTGTGGAAGACTATGTGTGTGACAGAGAGAGTGGAAGACTATGTGTGGGACAGAGAGAGTGGAAGACTATGTGTGCGACAGAGAGAGTGGAAGACCATGTGTGTGACAGAGAGTGGAATACTATGTGTGCGACAGAGAGAGTGGAAGACTGTGTGCGACAGAGAGTGGAAGACTATGTGTGTGACAGAGAGTGGAAGACTATGTGTGTGACAGAGAGAGTGGAAGACTATGTGTGTGACAGAGAGAGTGGAAGACTATGTGTGTGACAGAGAGAGTGGAAGACTGTGTGTGACAGAGAGAGTGGAAGACTATGTGTGCGACAGAGAGAGTGGAAGACTATGTGTGCGACAGAGAGAGTGGAAGACTATGTGTGCGACAGAGTGGAAGACTATGTGTGCGACAGAGTGGAAGACTATGTGTGCGACAGAGAGTGGAAGACTATGTGTGCGACAGAGAGAGTGGAAGACTATGTGTGTGACAGAGTGGAAGACTATGTGTGCGACAGAGTGGAAGACTATGTGTGCGACAGAGTGGAAGACTATGTGTGTGACAGAGAGTGGAAGACTATGTGTGCGACAGAGAGTGGAAGACTATGTGTGTGACAGAGAGTAGAAGACTATGTGTGCGACAGAGAGAGTGGAAGACTATGTGTGCGACAGAGAGAGTGGAAGACTATGTGTGCGACAGAGTGGAAGACTATGTGTGCGACAGAGTGGAAGACTATGTGTGCGACAGAGAGTGGAAGACTATGTGTGCGACAGAGAGTGGAAGACTATGTGTGTGACAGAGAGAGTGGAAGACTATGTGTGCGACAGAGAGAGTGGAAGACTATGTGTGCGACAGAGAGAGTGGAAGACTATGTGTGCGACAGAGAGAGTGGAAGACTATGTGTGCGACAGAGAGAGTGGAAGACTATGTGTGCGACAGAGTGGAAGACTATGTGTGCGACAGAGTGGAAGACTATGTGTGTGACAGAGAGTGGAAGACTATGTGTGTGACAGAGAGAGTGGAAGACTATGTGTGTGACAGAGAGAGTGGAAGACTATGTGTGTGACAGAGAGAGTGGAAGACTATGTGTGCGACAGAGAGTGGAAGACTATGTGTGCGACAGAGAGAGTGGAAGACTATGTGTGCGACAGAGAGAGTGGAAGACTATGTGTGCGACAGAGAGAGTGGAAGACTATGTGTGCGACAGAGAGAGTGGAAGACTATGTGTGCGACAGAGAGTGGAAGACTATGTGTGCGACAGAGAGAGTGGAAGACTATGTGTGTGACAGAGAGAGTGGAAGACTATGTGTGTGACAGAGTGGAAGACTATGTGTGTGACAGAGTGGAAGACTATGTGTGCGACAGAGAGAGTGGAAGACTATGTGTGCGACAGAGAGAGTGGAAGACTATGTGTGTGACAGAGTGGAAGACTGTGTGCGACAGAGAGTGGAAGACTATGTGTGCGACAGAGTGGAAGACTATGTGTGCGACAGAGAGAGTGGAAGACTATGTGTGCGACAGAGAGAGTGGAAGACTATGTGTGTGACAGAGTGGAAGACTATGTGTGCGACAGAGAGTGGAAGACTATGTGTGACTGTGGGTTCATTCCAATAGATTCAAAATAAAAATAAATAAAAAGCTTCCCTTCCTCCGTCCTTGATTCCTCCGTGACCCTGAAACTGAATGATTTGCCATCTTTAAGGCCGTCCCCGGAGCGAGTCTTCATGTTTTTGAATTTTCTATTTTTTTTATCCACTTTTTCTCCTCCTATTTTTCTGTATTTTCCTCCCATCCCAATTTAGTCGTTATGCCAATTCCCCCCTCCCCTTCCTGGTCATTGCGCGCATGTGCCCCCCACTGGTCGGTCTAGGGAGCCCTGAAGTCTATCACATGCTTCCTCCGATACATAGGAGACAGCCAGCAGCCTCTTTTCACCTGGCAGCGAGGACTCTCATTGGTGAAGTGTAACGCGTGGGAGGATCACACTACCTTCACCATTTCTCTCCCTCGCTATGCAGGCGCCCTGACCGACCTGTAGGAGTCGCCGTTTACAACGACCAGAATACCACCCACCGGCTTCCCTCCCGCTGACACTGCCAATTGTGCCAGTATGACGACCGGCCAAGCCGGCGGCACCGCTGACAGCCGGATTCGATACCAGTGTCTCTGCGGTGGTAGACAGACGCTTAGTCCGCTGTGCTACCCGCCCGCCCGTGTTTTTTTATTCCTAAACTTAAAATATACAGTATGTCCGTTTAACTTTAATGCGTATAATCATTTCACATGTAAAAACAATGCGTTTACAGATAGAAATCACGGGTGGGAATCAATGTGTTATTATGGCTGTTTTATTCAATGTGGTTTTCTTCTTTTTAAATAGAAGATGATTTTTACCAAGGGATGATAAAAATAACAGAAAAAGAGGGGTAGTCTTATAATCGGACCAATATGGTATGTCCCTAACGGAAAATGTTATAACATCTGCAATAAAAGAATTATATATATATATATATATATATACATACATACATATATTTCTGTTCACCTCATTCTTATATTTTTAATATCGTTTTTTATATCGATACTTGGCGTCAACGTATATTTACATGCAAAATATCACAATATATTGCTTTATACATTTCTTTCCCCACCCCTACTAGAAATGCAATAGAAATCCAGGTTTAGTTGTTATATACTGTCAGAACTTGTACAAAGATTTAGTTATATCTAGACCATGTACAAAGGTTTAGTTGTTATATACTGTCAGACCTTGTACAAAGGTTTAGTTGTTATATACTGTCAGACCTTGTACAAAGGTTTAGTTGTTATATACGGTCAGACTAGGGCTGCAACGATTAGTCGACATAATTGACGACGTCGATTATAAAAAATCGTCGACGAGAAATTGTTGCGTTAAAAATTTTTTTTTTTTTTTTTTTTTTTGTGCACTACCTATCTTTGTGAGAGTGGCTTCTCAGGGTTCCAGACAACATCATAACATGATGATCCCATAGCAAATTTTGGACATTGAAAACATTGTTCCCCTGCAGGAGATGATGATCAGACTAGACACACAATACATTACACACGCACTCCTCTCACTCACACACAGCGATCAGAGTAAGACACACACACATACACACTCCTCTCACTCACACACAGCGATCAGAGTAAGACACACACACATACACACTCCTCTCACTCACACACAGCGATCAGAGTAAGACACACACATACACACTCCTCTCACTCACACACAGCGATCAGAGTAAGACACACACACACACTCCTCTCACTCACACACAGCGATCAGAGTAAGACACACATTCACACTCCTCTCTCTCACACACAGCGATCAGAGTAAGACACACACACATTCACACTCCTCTCACTCACACACAGCGATCAGAGTAAGACACACACATTCACACTCCTCTCACTCACACACAGCGATCAGAGTAAGACACACACATTCACACTCCTCTCACTCACACACAGCGATCAGAGTAAGACACACACACATACACAAATTACACAGTACACACCTCTCACTCACACAGCGATCAGAGTAAGACACACACACAAATTACACAGTACACACACTCCTCTCACTCACACAGCAATCAGAGTAAGACACACACACATACACACACAGACTCCTCTCACACACAGCAAACAAAAGTTATTTAAAGTACACTTCCACTTTAATTTGTATTATTTAATTTATTTATCTTGTTATGAGTGATTGCTGTATTGTTCTTCAAATACATTTTCATTTAAAGTGGCTTAAAGATCCAAATTCAAATGTTTCATGAGTCATTATTTTAATTTGCTATGGGATCATCATGTTATGATGTTGTTGTTTGGTCCTGACAAGAGTCTCAAAGTCTGGGGTGATGGTAGACAAGCAACTCTGAGGTCATGCTCAATGTCCAATCTGTTCCTCTGCTCTGTCTTCAGCTGGACCAGAGCTGAGAAACCACTTTCACAGAGATAGGTAATTAAAAAAAAAAAAAAAAAAAAAAAATTTGTTGTTGTTTACATTGGTTTTCGATTAGTCGACTAATCGAAAAAATTATCGGCAGATTAGTCGACTACCAAATTAGTCATTAGTTGCAGCCCTAGGTCAGACCTTGTACAAAGGTTTAGTTGTTATATCTAGACCATGTACAAAGGTTTAGTAGTTATATACTGTCAGACCTTGTAGAAAGGTTTAGTTGTTATATACTGTCAGACCTTGTACAAAGGTTTAGTTGTTATATACGGTCAGACCTTGCACAAAGGTTTAGTTGTTATATACTGTCAGACCTTGTACAAAGGTTTAGTTGTTATATACGGTCAGACCTTGCACAAAGGTTTAGTAGTTATATACTGTCAGACCTTGTAGAAAGGTTTAGTTGTTATATACTGTCAGACCTTGTACAAAGGTTTAGTTGTTATATACGGTCAGACCTTGTACAAAGGTTTAGTTGTTATATCTAGACCATGTACAAAGGTTTAGTTGTTATATACTGTCAGACCTTGCACAAAGGTTTAGTAGTTATATACTGTTAGACCTTGTACAAAGGTTTAGTTGTTATATACGGTCAGACCTTGTACAAAGGTTTAGTTGTTATATACGGTCAGACCTTGTACAAAGGTTTAGTCGTTATATACTGTCAGACCTTGTACAAAGGTTTAGTTGTTATATACTGTCAGACCTTGTACAAAGGCCAATCAGCCCGAGAATCAGCTTGATTTAAAAAGACCATGTTAAAGTGCTTTAGCTTGATTTAAAAAGACCATGTTAAAGTGCTTTAGCTAGATTTAAAAAGAATACCCTGTTAAAAGTGCTGTGTAAAGAGCAAGTAAACTTAATGTAAATATTCCATTTTTATTTAATTAAATACTTAGATACATCGAATAATCCAATTATAATTGGATGGGTTGATTACTTAAAGAAATGTTAGTAGCAGTTGTAAAAAAAAGAAAAAGATAAAAAAATATATATATATACTGACTTCATCTTGTAGGTCTTGGCTCCAATGACCAGGGAGAGCAGCTGGTGTCCCAGGCAGATCCCGAACACTGGTTTGGGCCGGTCCACACACACCACCCTCCTCACGTTCTCTATGGTGGCCTGGCAGTACTGGGGGTCCCCCGGGCCATTACTGATGAACAGACCGTCAAAATCTGGAGAGGAGTAACTATTGCTGGTTTACACAGATGTTGGATGCCTTAATAATAATAATAATATAAAAGAAGCAGTGAAGCCAGACCAGCACTCTCAGGTTCAAAATTTAATGGCAGCCTGAAACAAACATGTTTCGGAATTACATATTCCTTCGTCAGTGTTATAGCTTGCAATGCACTTGCAGTCAAGATAATGGTTATATACACAGGTGGTTAATGACTTGGCAGGAAATGACATCACGGCGCAGGTGTGCCTGAGTCTATTGGTCCTCAATGACAAAAGAAAAGACCCATCAAAATAGAGTCCGTTATTAAATACAAATTATACAAATATACAACATATATAAAAGACATATAAAAAAACACAAAAGTTAAAGCAAAATTTGCATTACATTACCATACCAGAAACTTGCTATGTAACATGCCCGTAGTTTATAGGGCTAATTGAGCCCCTATACTTATTTACATACTTTTTTCTTTTTTCTATTAAGCATCAAAGGATAAACATACCTCTTGCATGAAAACAACCACTTGGATTAAACCATAATCTTATAGATAAAAGGTACTTAAAGGAAACAGGTTAAAATGTTTTCTTCATTCATTCCTCTAGGTTCTATGCAATCAAACAGGTGAATATAATAATGGCCTTGTCTCTTTCCAGACTACGGCAGAGAGAGACACGTACCCTGCTCCATGGTACGACCCTTACCAAATACTGGCAGGACGACATCATTCCGAGGGGCCTGCGCATCTCCAAGGAACCCACACTAGGAAGAGAATCTCCTGAATTTTGTGACAAGTGGTGTTCGATCCTAGACAAGTGCTCCATGGATCTAATGCTCTTGATTATTGATAACGAAGGCCCCAAATTAGCCAAGGTCAGAGCTGAACTTTCCTCGTTAGAGGCTGAAATCAAAACGGTTTTAACACCTGACCAGCTGACCGAAATGCTCGAGTCAGTACACCAGAAACTCGACAAGTACAAATTGGACATCGAGCTGCACAAGAGAGCTAAGAGGAGAAGAGATGAGCAAGACTACGCAACGCAAATGGTGTATCCATGGCTCCATCATCCCCACTCCAGGAACCGTAGGCAGAATTGGCAGCCTAGAGATAAACAACGGCATTCTGATTCTTCCTCCACAGCGGCGAGCTCAGACGAGACGCCCTCTCAAGGCAGATACCCTCTTCGAAGCCAGTCTAATTTTCGCGGAGAGCAGGACGCTCCTCTCCCTCCCAGACCGGCGAGGGATCCCGTAGGAAGACGAGGAGCCAAAGAAAGAAATCCACGGTTCCGGTGATAAACATTGATTCTAATAGTAAACATTTCTGACGCACATTTGAGCGACCCACATCCCAATATCCTCTCTAAAGGTTTATCGTTTGTCCCGGCTCGGAAAGCGGACTCCTTTACTACCAAAGTGGAGTTATTTAAGTTTTTTAGAAACATTAAGTTAAAAGCATTTTATGCCAGAGGTTTTGATAAGAGAACTCAATATGTTACTAATGAAAATGTGCCGATAAGTGATGATGTTGATGAAAGGCCAGAAACAGAGCCTGATACCCTTTGTTCCAAAAGAAAGGTATTTAAACCACGCAGCGTGTTTACCCCTCATCTCAATCCACCCTCAGTGGAGACATTCTGCAGATTGGTACAACTTGATGTCCTTAAATTATGTGAAACCAGTCACAAAGCCCATCTTTACCCTAATTTATTAGAATCAGAGTCAGCAGCTCTCAAGGATCTCATTAAGAACGATGATTTAATTTTTAGGAAAGCCGATAAAGGTTCTGGAATCGTGCTCCAAAATAAGAGTTCGTATGTATCCGAGATCAATAGAACGATATTGAGGTTTATACCCTTTTAAATACAGACCCAGTATTTAAATTTTCCGCGGAAATTAAGACTACCCTTAAAAGCCTTAGATTGGCAGAGGTGATTACAGAAAATGAATTTAAGTTTATGTTCGTAGAGTACCCGGTTACGCCTATTATTTACACTTTACCGAAGATCCATAAGGATCTGGTTAACCCTCCTAGTCGACCGATCGTCTCTGGTATAGGTTCCGCTACAGAAAAAATCTCGCAATTTGTTGACTCGCATATTAAGGATTTGGCCTCTTCTCAGCGTGGTTATTTGAAAGACACTACTACTTTTTTGAACAAACTTTCGACCTGTAATATTAGTCCCTTGGACTTATTAGTTACCATAGATGTAGTCAGTTTATACCCCAGCATTCCACATGCTGACACGCTTGACGCACTGAGTTTTTATCTCAACTCGAGAGAGGAATTACTCCCCTCCACAGAAGCGCTAGTTAATCTAGCCGACCTAGTACTAACTCGGAATTATTTTAGATTCCAAGATAAATACTACTTGCAAAACAAGAGGCCTCAGCATGGGCTCCCCAGCCACTGTGAACCTAGCCAATCTGTACATGTCCAAGTATGAGTCTGACCACATTTTTAATAAAAACCCGTTTGAGAAATTCGTCAAATCCTATATGCGTATATCGATGATATGTTCTTTATTTGGTCTGGTACATAGTCTGATCTTGATGTCTTCTTTGAGTACCTGAACACCTGCAGAGAAACTATAAAGTTTACATTAAAGTCTGATATACATACTCTACCTTTCCTAGATGTTTTGATCAAGAAAGCCCCAGATGGTATTTCTTTACATACAGAGGTCTTCAAAAAGGAGACAGACCGTAACTCGCTCTTACATTATTCCAGTTACCACACTCCTGCCTTGAAAAATAGTCTACCTTTCAGCCAAATACTCCGTTATAGGAGAATTTGCGACACTGAAGATAGATTTACTGCACAAGCAGAAGTTCTAAGAAGCAGTTTTCATGACAGAGGCTATAGTGTCGATTTGACACGTAAAGCCCTGAATAAAACCAATCTGATCGATAGGGCCTCGTTGTTTATCCCCAAAAAGAAAAAAGAAAACACAGACAAAGTATCTTTCGTGTCCACTTTTAGCCCCATTACGAGAGGCATACGGAGCATTGTCAATAAATATTGGCATATTCTACAGTCGGATCCAATAATAGGGACAGCGTTTCAACATTCGCCTAATTACTTTTATAAAAGACAAGCGAATTTATCCAACCTATTAGTTAAAACCGACTTGCCCGTAAGGAAACCTACACATTTTTTGTCGAATATCCCTGATGGACATTTTCCTTGTCAAGCCTGTGTACAGTGTCAAGGCATGATCAAAGAGAAATTTTACACGCACCCAAAAACGAACAAAAAAATACCGGTTAAAGGGCGTATCACGTGTAATTCATCCAATCTTGTGTATCTACTAAAATGCCAGTGTGATTTTTCTTATGTGGGGAAGACAACCAGAGCCTTTAAAACAAGAATCAGTGAACATAAGTGTTCAGTGAGAAATTCAGATATAAAGTCGTCAGTAGCTAGACACTTTTCCAGGTGTAAACATACCGTTAACAATCTCAGATACATGGGACTTGAGTTAGTCCACAGGCCCGCGAGAGGGGGAGACAGACACAAGTTACTGTTACAACGGGAATGTTATTATATTCACCTGTTTGATTGCATAGGAATGAATGAAGAAAACGTTTTAACCTGTTTCCTTTAAGTACCTTTTATCTATAAGATTATGGTTTAATCCAAGTGGTTGTTTTCATGCAAGAGGTATGTTTATCCTTTGATGCTTAATAGAAAAAAGAAAAAAGTATGTAAATAAGTATAGGGGCTCAATTAGCCCTATAAACTACGGGCATGTTACATAGCAAGTTTCTGGTATGGTAATGTAATGCAAATTTTGCTTTAACTTTTGTGTTTTTTATATATGTCTTTTATATATTTGTATAATTTGTATTTAATAACAGACTCTATTTTGATAAGTCTTTTCTTTTGTCATTGAGGACCAATAGACTCAGGCACACCTGCGCCGTGATGTCATTTCCTGCCAAGTCATTAACCACCTGTGTATATAACCATTATCTTGACTGCAAGTGCATTGCAAGCTATAACACTGACGAAGGAATATGTAATTCCGAAACATGTTTGTTTCAGGCTGCCATTAAATTTTGAACCCGAGAGTGCTGGTCTGGCTTCACTGCTTCTTTTATATAATACTTAATGGGATTTCAGCACCCAGTGTCGTATCTTGAGAGCGCGGTCTAACTTGACATTTAATAATAATAATAATAGAAATTAGATTTCTATAGCACACACACACAGAGTGGACAGCAACAGTGAACCGGGTGAAGTGCAGATAGTGCATTACTCAAGGTTAATAGGTGTGTCGTCGTCCCCCTCCGACTACTGCATAATTCCAGCCAGAAAGTCCAAATGGGCTTGGTTTCGAAGCCACGTTCCACGTCTCTGGTGTGGGAACATTTTGGGGTTAAGCCGAATGAGAGAGGAGAGCCCATTAATAACGGCGTTTCATTCTCCTCCGTTGAGCGAATAGTTTAATCTAAGTGCTGAAAAACAGTCTGGAGTGTTTTGGGTCACGCATCCGTCACTACAGGTGTGTCGGTGTCGTTGTGCCGCTTCAAAGCTTTTAGCTAGAGTTGCCTGTAATGGACTGTAACCATCTATATAGCTGTTCCCTGAAGGATAACATTTTAATGAGAGTCCTGTGGTTCAGGTGCCATGGTTTGCATTTGTTGCATAACGTTCATTTTTAGACATATGGTCGAGATAGGGAGTCATTTTAACCAGGATTGGGACAAGGCAAGAGCCAGAATCAGTCAAGGATTGGGACCAGATGGAAGAATGACTAAAACGAGTCAGGGAGGGGATGAGACGGGAGTAAGAACGGCTTCCTTTCCCTCCATAATCCACACGCCTCAGTGGCTCCATGTCTCTCCCTCATTCCCTTCCCTTAATTTTTCACTTCATATAGTAGGCAATAGTGTTGTCAAAAATATCGAAAAATCTATACATATCGATTCTGAATATTTAAACCGGTTTCAATACTAATTTCCCGAAATATCGATATTTAATTATTCATAAAGAAAATAAAAAATTAAGTTTTTTTTATTTTATTTTTTTATAAGGAAGTTGCATTGTTCAATTCAATACCTGTAATAGTACAGTAGTCCCCACACACACACACATGTGCATTCAGTTAAGTCGGAATATGACTGTAATACAAACAGTTCAGTTTGTCAGGTATATGCAACACAGTACAGTGTTTACATCTGTCTGCTTGAGAAAACACCATGTTCTGCAATAAAAATTATTGAAGTGAGATGAACAGTTATTTTTAAATGTGTGATCTAAAAGATAAAAGGGTTTTAAAAGTGTTATATTTATCTTCTCTTATAGTACCAGAGAGAAGCTGAGGAGAATCAACCGGCAACAAACGCTAAATTTATTACATTTTAAGATTGAAACTTTTTCCCCGTGGTATCGAAAATGGTATAGAATATCGATACTTTTCAAGGTATCGTATCGAAGTTCGAAATTCCAGTATCGTGACGACACTAGTAGGCAATAGTCTTCACAATGAATGAGCTGTTTCAGCTCCGATAACTGAGGATCACTTTTTCTTTCGACTATGCAAAGTTACCAGTTGCCAGTATTCCAAACAGGGAGGACCGGAACGTTATTACAGGCTGTAGTTAGACGTGCCCGACATACTCGACTAATAGAAAGATGAGCAACACCAGTGCAATGTGTCAAAATACCATCTTAAAATAGATTACATGACTGCATCTTTGTTTTAGTTAACCATTAGATTTCACCATCACAAGTGCCACTAAGTCAAATATGAAATGCACTTCCCAGAGAATAAGTTGCATAATGTGACCATTTTGCTTGTGATCTAAACAAGCCCTGAAATGCCAACTTATTGGTAAAGTGAGATGCTCACATTATAATATTATACATCAGTGGCATAACATTGCATGGTCTTATTACAATATTGTTTATCGCAATTATTTATGGGAGAATATACCGTCCAAAGAAAGTAGTTATCGTGACAGGCCTACATAACACAAACACACTAGGATGAGACAAGGCAGTGGTTCCGTCCTCACCTACACACGCACACACTACGGCTGTCTTAAATCCTTCGAAGCTTCGTTCGATGGGCATGGGATTCGATTATGTAAAAAAAATATATATGATTTTTTATTTTTTTTTGCAAAATCAACTCTGCCTCTCTTTGTTAACACTTTGGGTGCCATGGGTTAAATTCATGATATACCATAGATTGCCAGCTCTATTTGTCTATGGAGAAGTACCCCTTCTTTGCATGGCTATAACTTTTTTAATTCTATTGCTACATTGCCATTATTAGGGCCCATTCAAAGTCCTATATGTATTGTTCATTGTGTAGCAACGTTAAACTTTTTCATTCACATATACAAGTATGGTCTAATGTATAAGTATGTTTTCATCTCTTTCTGCAGCTTTCTCCAGAATGTGATCTATAGCCCCAAATGCATTATATTGATGATGAAATACAGTTTGATGGCAATCGGGGCGATATAAAAAATTTCAATTGGACGTACTTCTAGAATGATCTACGTATGATCTGATGATGACCGGATGGGCGGGGGATCGTTTATAATTCCGTGGGCAGCGTTATATCATTCATCTAGTGTGGGTCATATGTTCATCATAACAGTTTATATGGAACACGTTCAAAAATAACGCTGAATCTTACCGGATCTTCCTTGCGCCGTTGGACGATCAGCGTGGTGTAGACCGTTTTCGATTATGGGATGTTTATCCTGATGAACCATTTCCAGCTTGTATAATACTATATACGTCCAAATCATGTTGTTTATCGAGTTATTGGCAATGGATCGCTATATATTGTGACGAGCTAGAGTGCCGGGAGCCAAACCGAGTGCCCGGAAGTAATATGGCCGACCAGCACAACCTCCACAGCACTTCCTGTTTGGCGATTGCGCCGATCGGCCACCAGATGGCGCTCCTGAACCGCCAGAGAGCTCAGTGGGTCCTCCTGGTGGATCTCAGGCCAGCGGAGGGGAAATATGAATCCGATCACAGATTTTTGAAATATTGATATTAAAGACGCTGTAAAGCGTCCTTCGGCAACTTGAGCATGGCCGGGAATGACGCTGTAAAGCGTTTCCCGGCACCCAAAGTGTTAACTACAACAAGCAATGCCGTTTGTTATTTAAGATCAGGTCGGACTCTGCACTGACAGATTTGTGTTCATTGTGCTGCTTTTATAAAGCCTCAAATGACGGCTTACAATATTTCATGAAAGCAAAGTGTTTAGTTTGTCTAAGATTTTAAAAGGTTTAAACTTTACAGCACTGGCAAAGTTGAACAAAGTGCTGTACAAGTCCCACAACATAAAAAAAAAAGAAAAATGTAAATGTATCTCGGCCCCGAAGCTTTGAATTCCAAAACAAATATTGAAGGTCAGCCCTAACACACACACACACACACACACACACACATATTCTATCCAACACACACAGACCTGCGCTGTCCAGTGGATGGTCCCAGGGCACAACAGTAACACAGGCTCCTCTCTGCGCCAGGCAGCGGATCTGGTTGTATTTGATGCCACAGTCCACCGCGGTGATCCGGACACTACCACTGGGGTTAAACACCCTCGGCTCCTGGAGAGACAAAGAGAGACAGAGACACACAGAGAGAAACAGAGTTAGTTACATGTGAAAGTAAAAAAAAATACAACAAATAGCTACTGCTGGTAGTGTCAGTACTGCTGGTAGTATTTGTACGGGTAGTGTCAGTACTGCTGGTAGTATTAGTACTGGTACTGTAGTGTCAGTATATTTATATTACTGCTGGTAGTGTTAGTACTGGTAGTATTAGTACTGGTGGTAGTGTTAGTACTGGTAGTGTTAGTACTGGTAGTATTAGTACTGGTGGTAGTATTAGTACTGGTAGTGTCAGTACTGGTAGTGTCAGTACTGCTGTTAGTATTAGTACTGGTAGTGTCAGTATATTTATATTACTGCTGGTAGTGTTAGTACTGGTAGTGTCAGTACTGCTGGTAGTATTACTGCTGGTAGTGTCAAGTATATTTATATATTTATATTACTGCTGGTAGTCTCAGTGCTGCTGGTGGTGTCAGTACCAGTTACCTTCATGGAGACCTCTTGGACAAGGTTCCTCTGGTCAGGGTTGTCAAAGGGAATGTTGTCAGCGGGGGTTCCGTCCACAACCAGCTTCCCCAGCATAGTGCCCTTCTCACGGATCTTCTTGGTCAGGCGCCGGGTGTCGATACCTGTAGCAGACGGCAAGTAATAAACTACATTTATGATCACGGTGCTTAACCTCTTAAGCCCTAGCCATATTTTCAGAAATGTTGCCTAAAAATACATACCTAAATAAATGGAAGATTGCTCCACTTCTACAAGGCCATTTGCATGTTCTTGGTATCTAGGGACATCTATGGATCTCAGGGAATCTATTCCCAATTTCCCAGTGTCCGAAATATTGTGTCTGTTACTAGGCTTGAGTAAATTGTAATGAACCAAAAGGAGAATATCAATTTTATAAAAAAAAATCTTTCCTTTTTTCATATTTGACGGTGAATAACACCATGCTAACATTGACCAGACGTGAGAAATTGCCACTGAGCTCATTCAGCACTTTCTTGAGATCACATGTACAAAGGATCTAAGCCAGCGGTTCTCAAACTACGGCTCGCGACTCAAAGTGGGGTCACTGGTAGGTTGCACATTGGCAACAAACAAAAAACTCAGAGTTTTCCCACCCGGCAGCTGTGTGTATTTGCCATGTCTCGCGACTCTCGCCCCTTCATCAATGGAGGCCGACAAACGTATTCCAATACACATCTCACTACACCCTGCGCATTTATAATCAAGGGAGGGGGGTCTGGTCTTTTGTGTGTAACCTGGAGTCGCAATGGATAGGTTTGTTGTCAGAAGCGTTGCTGGTTGGCCGCGATGAAATGGGCTCTGCCTCTGATCTCGAGGCAGAGTATTCGCCTTTGTTAACTCTGAAAAGAAGCGCGGATTTTCCTTGCAGACAAAAACAACACATTGGCAGAGAAATGTGCTGATAATGCGCTGGAAACTCCGTTAGTGGCACTCCAGGATAGGGGTGGACGGTATAAACGGTATACGGTATGAATTTGCGCTACGGTATGGATTTTCACTATACCTTGTGACCGGTAGACTAGAGCAGCTAGTCACAGCAGTAGCAATGACGTTAACGTTACTTGACGATTCACTCAACGTTTGCAGTGGTCGTTGCATAGTGTTTAATTGTACAGAGTTTTTCTCCACTTGCTAACTATCAGTAGCTAGCCAGCTAGATAACGTTAGACAATACCTCATGTATTAAACTAAAGTGAATAGTTGACTGGGTCATTGTAAACAGCAACGTTAGCTAGGTAGCCAACGTTAGATCACGGAACAACAATAGCTAGTTAGCCAACGATAGCCAACAACTGCGAAAACGAATGCCAAACTGATGATATCAGACGTTGATATCAGATCGCTTGAGAGCCAATCACGAGTATAGTCTGGTTTTAATTGTTATTTCTTTTATTAGCGATATCCATTCATTTTCATCCATCCAACCTGATGTTATCGTTGGGAATGGGTCTGAGCTCGCAAAAGGGCAAATACCGCCGCCTATCGTCTCCCGGATGGTATTGCACATCATTGGATTGGATTGGCTGGGACTGTGCATCAGGAAAAAAAACTCCGGTCCGGGTTTCCCTTCTCGGGCAAGCAGTATCGTGTTACCACATTGACTGGGGAGGCTGGGAGCAGCGTCGATTATGTGTTTTGGACTATAACGTTGGATCAATAAACACGATCAATATTTGGAATGGCGATCAGGAATTGGATTAATCTTTTTGCAGAACATCAGATGTGAGGTAAGGAATCCATGTTACCAGTATTGGGTTAATCAGATGGTTTTTTTTTCACAGCGGTCACAACGTGAGTGTGTGTGTGTGTAGCAATCAGTGCATGTGAGCGGATCGGAGAGTGAGCGGCGCGGGGAGCGGAGCGGGCGGTTTTGACGTGAGCGAGGAGTGGGTTTTAAAATGGGTCGGCGCGACGTCTGGAGCGAGAGTTCTCCTCCGCTCCAATCCGCTCACACAGTGGTTTAACACTGATGTAATATACATGTAGTACAATGCCAAAGCAACAGATGGCGATGTACAAACATGAAGGCCATTTTCAACCAATGAGAAGGGAACCTGTGATATCCTGTTCAGGCTTTGTCACTCACGGATGTTAGAAAAGGTTTTGACGCCATTGTTGTTGTAGTTAGCTTACATGCTAACGTTAATGGCAGCGACCATAGCATTGTGGCTAGGCTAGCTATCATCGCTTAATAGAGCTAGTGAATGGATAAACAACGTTATTTAACATTGCAGAATGGGTACAATTACAATGCGGCTCAATACAAACAATTGTTAAGGGGCCCAGGGGGTGTAGACTGTTGTAGTTTGAGCTAATTTACACCACGCTCAAAAAAAAAAAAAAAAGATCTGCCGAGCGATGTGCCGCGGGGAGCGCTCGATTCAAGGTGAGCGGTGAGCGACTTGGGGGCGGGGTCAACATGAGCGATTAGCGGAGCGGACCAAGCTTTAAAGAGCGAAGAGCGGATTTCTCGCCCGCGCCGATCCGCTCACGTGGCCTGGTAGCAATGCACGGATAATAACATTTTCAGCCCGCTTCTCTAGCGTGCATAAGGACACATATACTATCGATAATCTAGCGTTTATTTGAAAATGATTCATAAATCAGCCGAAGAATTACGTGTCTTGTGTATTCCACTAAAGGGGTATTATTGCGTCTCTCTGGAATTACTATAAATCTCCAAAACTATACTCTTATTCAAAAAGGTATAAAACGGAAATGTACTGATGAAAGAACTATCCGTTTCGTACATGTTGACTGGAAGCAAGTCATTGATCAGTGACGGGTGTATTAGACCCATAATTTAAGATAAAGTTTAAGCGTTCGCAAATATCCCCGTCCTCCCATTGATTAAAGTGCTGGCCTACAAGCCCTAATTTGGTCATATCCAGCCAAGTGTGGGGTCGCCAAAAAAGAAATTCCTAAATAAAATGGGGTCGTGGTATAAAAAAGTTTGAGAACCCCTGATCTAAGCAAATTAATAAAGGTCAGATTATTTACAGGGGGTTTTGTAGATACAGTACTGCATTTTGCCATCCGGACACATGCTATTTGAAATATGAATATAGAATATCAGGCCTATAACTGACCTTATTATGGCCAAGTCACTCATCTATGGACCGCGCCAAATCCCCTTTCCAATGGCAGAGTTCAATCTGGATTTAGTACCCCTGACAATAACCGTGAATGAAATCTACTGCTAGTACAGTTACTTTTTTATAATGTAAATATCTCCGCAATTTTTCATCAGATTGCAACGCGGTTTTTGCTAGACATTCACAGAAAAGGTAAAGAAATTTACTTAACTGCATTCTATTTTATGGCAAGTCAAATGATTGACAGGGGTTGGCGTGAGCTGGGAAGTGTAGTTATATGAAATTTGAAAGCCCATCGAAAGCCCTGGGTCTCCCCGTCCATAGGACTACACACACCGTCACTGCCAGCACGTCGAGCGCAGCGGCCTCAGTTATCTCAATAGAAACTGGATTTTAGGCCACCACTCTCAGAGAAAAGAGAAATTGCTAATTTCGTAGCTCTCGACATGAGACCAATTAACGTTGTTGAAGGAGAAGGTTTCAAAGAGTTAATTTGCACACTGGAGCCAGGATACATGTCCCAAAAGAGACATTCATGCATGCGGTGAATGAGAAATACACTACACAAGGGCGAGCAGCATTTATATCCAAGCTGCCGTTCTTGATCCCCGTTTTAAGAAGCTTTCTTTTTTCACTGATGAGCAAAAGGAGGAGGCTTATTCAGCAGTGGAAAATCGAGCGGAGAGTCTAGCGGACAGGCCTGTCAGAGAGGAAAGCCATGACAGTGACCTGGAGGAGCTGCAGGAGCAGTGAGCCCACCACAGCCACCCCAAAACAGAAGGACCTGGTGGTGTCAAATAATGCTGATGGCCTCTGATCTGAGGTAAGGAATCTATTTTACCAGTCTTAGGATAATCAGAGCTTTTTTCACAGAGATATCAACGTGTGCCCCATGTGTGTGTGCGTGTGTGTGCTGATCAGAAAATGAGATAATCGATTTTTCAGCCCGCTTCTATAGCGTGCATAAGTACACATATACTATCGATAATCTAGCATTTATTTGAAAACTATTCATAAATAGGCCGAAAAATTTCAACGTTTTGTGTATTCCAGAATATTCCAGTAAAGGGCGTTTATCACAGAATCTTTATATTTTCCTGAACCTTTCAAAAAACGTAAATGAACCGATTAAAAAACAATCCGTTTCGACAATGTTGACTGCAAACAAGTCATTGATAAGCGACGGCCAGATTATACACATAGCCATAATTTAAGATGTAGTTTATGCGTTGGCAAATATGAGAGCTCCATCATTGAAGTGGACGCTGGCACGCAACAGGGTTCTGGGGCACCCAACCTCCGGCACGGAAAGTGTTAAGTTAACCAAACTGTCTTCGTTCTTTGCCGTATATTGTGCAGCCAGTAAATTAGTATATATTTTTTTTGCATTTTTTTTTTTATTCTTCTTTGTGAGAAAGATATTTCTATGCCAGATGTTAATTTAAGAGTAGCAGTAGGCCTGCCCTAGACCAGGCGAACTAAAGGCCACGTTGTTTATTTGTTTGATATGCCAAGTTTGAGTTGCGGACACTTGTCAGTCGTCACTCGTTTAAGTTTTGGATTGAACTGAAGTTTAAGGAGTTAAGTAGCCTAACAACAGCACTGTGCATCATTGTGAATAAATAAAAGTTTGCTCTGTAGTCTCTTTTTGTATTGTAAACCCTAGGCTAAATGGGCATAATTCATAAGGTCAACTCAACTTAATGCAAGCGAAGTGCAAACCTTAAATCAGTGGTCACCAACCTTTTTAAGCCCAAGCAGGGTTTCCGTTAGAAAAAATTGTTGCCGGTCTCCGTGACCTGCAAGATTTCAATCTACCGGACAAATGAGATTAATTCCGGTCATAGTTTATTGAGCTTTAAAACAATTGATATAGGCTATATAAAGAATGTCATCCTCAAGGCATGTAGATTTATAATATTATTACTTAAAACGAGGCTACTTTTGCGTATAGTCATTAATATATTCCAAATAAAATAAGTCCCTCGATACTCCGTGCTGCTGCTGACTTGAAATAAAATAGACCGCGTATGTGGGCAGTCGGTCCGACACTAAACAGCAGTCTGTTATAATCACATTTTTATGAGCTAACGAATTCCGTTATATTGGACATTTGTATTAATTATATCAAGCGAAGAACTGAGAAATTTTGCAGAGAGAGGCGGCAACATTATCGTGGGTTTGCGTGATGTATATCTCCACCTCCCAACGACTTGGTGCTGGTCATAATGTCCGGTGAAAACAACTCCCTCCAAGCACAACTTGACCACCCGAACCGTACCAAAACAGGCCAAAATTAAATAGCCCATGCGACGAACGATTCATTACATTCGTTTCATCGTTGCTCCACCAAGCAGCCGGTCCAACAATGAAAGCTGTTATCAGCGCGAGCCGGCCGCAGTTAGTTTGCAAGAAGCATCCAGCTGCAGACCCGCAGAGCAGCTTTCCAGGTCTGGGGACCGCACTGTGCCAGCAAAGCTGGTGGGTTCTGTGGGTCTGCAGCTGCATGCCTTCCGCAAATCCAGCAGCAAGCTCTCGCTGAGCGAAGCAACGACAACAAACTCAATGATTGTTTCGTTCATCGCATAGGCCACCCAACTCCAGCCCATCCAAATAATCAAACTGTGCCCAGAGGGAACTATTTTCACCGGACACTATGACCGGAGAGATTAAATATGTCGGACTTCAACAGATTTTGCCAGTCAAATACCGGTAATTACCGGCTAACGGAAACGCTGAGCCCAAGATCACTTTTTTTTTTTGGTGAAGGCAAGATCTACCTATTGAAGCGTTGAGAAAAAGACAGCCAAGATTGTACTTTAAACTAAATGACTTTAATTTGCCTGTATTCTAATTACATGCAATGCTTTGGTCCAACATTAAAACGTCAAAGTAGAACTATTATGTACTTTCTCAGTCAGTGCTAAGTGCAGTCATCTTATGCAGCATCACTTTTCACATCAAAACAAAAGTAGAACTGTAACTGTGGACTCTCATATTATTAACATTGACAAACATATTTACAATTATCATTTTATAAAATAGAACTGTAATGTGGACTCTCTCAGTCAGTGCTAAGTGCAGCATTTCATTTTCACATCAAAACAAAAGTAGAACTGTAATGTGTACTTTCTCAGTCAGTGCTAAGTGCAGTCAGTGCTAAGTGCAGCATAATTTTCACATCAAAACAAAAGTAGAACTGTATGTGTACTTTCTCAGTCAGTGCTAAGTGCAGCATCACTTTTCACATCAAAACAAAGGTAGAACTGTAATGTGGACTCTCAGGGTAAGATCTATAAAAAAAAAAAGAAAAAAAAAATATTCATGGAAAGATCTACAGGGACAGTCTCAAAGATCGACCAGTCGATCAAGATCGACGGGTTGGTGACCACTGCCTTAAATAATGAATGAGTTTAATGAGTTATCTGTTCAAAATACATCCTTATGTCAAGTCAAGAAGACATGCTGTTTAACACTTTTACTGCCATACACGAGATATCTCGGGTTTCCGATAGTTATGTTGAAAGCCACTCACGAGATTTCTCAGGATTTTTTATTTTTATTTTTTTAGCGATCTGAAATCATATTGCATCACACGAGCCTACCCGAGTATACCCGAGCGCCCCCGGCAATCAGATGTGGAAAAAAGCGCCCCCTATCGTCTCCCAGATGACATAAGGGATTTTGGAATGGACTCAATGAAAATGAAAATCCTGTACTCCACATTTTCCAGTCCACTGATGCAGCCGGGGTTACCACAGTTCATTCTGGAGCCTCTCAGCCCCGCGGAATCATGTACTGCATGGTACACACGTTGGATCCATACACTTATCGATTTTTTCGAATGGTGATCAGGAATTGGAATATACCAGTTGGATACCATCTGATACCCACACAGGTAAGGAATCTATGTTATCAGTGTTAGGATAATCAGACACATTTTGATGAAGATATAGGCTGTTTTGTGAAATGGGCACTTTCGGTTTCACTGTAAAAGTCCGAGAGGAAATGAACACAGCGATTATCCGTGCGCGGCTAGAATGTGCTTGCGTGCACGTATAATATTGATCATCTAGCGTTTATTTGAAAACGATTCATAAATAGGCCGACGAATATCAACGTTCTGGAATATTCCAGTAAAAGACGATTATCATAGAATGGTCTAGAATTAACTGTTTTTTACCTCAAAACGGGTGCTTTTCAAAATGCTCTCAAACGGAAATGAAGCGATAAAAAACCAATCTGCCTTGACAGCACTGACTGGAAAAGGATTCTTTGATAAGCGACGGGCAGATTAGACACATAGCCATAATTTAAAACATAGATTAGGCGATATTAAGCGTAACATTGGCGCCGATGGTGGCATTGAAGCGCTACCTCTGGCGCCACCTCGTGGCATTCAAAGTGTTAAATGGGTGTTTCACCTTTCCACTTTTTCTCCCATCCCAATTTAGCCATGCCAATTCTCCCCTCCCCTGTCTTGAACGTTGCTCGCATACCACCCATCGACATCCCACCCGCTAACTCTGCCAATTGAGTTAGTATGACGGCAGGCCCAAGCCGGAGGCAACGCAGACAGCCGGATTCGATACCGGTGTCTCGTGCGTTGGTGACGAGCGCAATGTCCGCTGCGCCACCCAGCCGCCCGATGTTTCACCTTTCTATTTTTTGTAAGCCATTGTCGGACACTGCCAGTCGACTATCGGCACATTTTGGCCAATCAAAGTCGACTATACAAATCCTTAGTCGGGGACAGGACTAGTAGGTACTGGGGCTAGTAGGGTTAGTAGCTTCTGTCTGATTGTGTGGGTACTGCGGGTAGTAGGGTTAGTAGCTTCTGTCTGATTGTGTGGGTACTGAGGGTAGTAGGGTTAGTAGCTTCTGTCTGATTGTGTGGGTACTGCGGGTAGTAGGGTTAGTAGCTTCTGTCTGATTGTGTAGGTACTGAGGGTAGTAGGGTTAGTAGCTTCTGTCTGATTGTGTAGGTACTGAGGGTAGTAGGGTTAGTAGCTTCTGTCTGATTGTGTAGGTACTGAGGGTAGTAGGGTTAGTAGCTTCTGTCTGATTGTGTTGTGTGGGTACTGAGGGTAGTAGGGTTAGTAGCTTCTGTCTGATTGTGTGGGTACTGCGGGTAGTAGGGTTAGTAGCTTCTGTCCGATTGTGTGGGTACTGAGGGTAGTAGGGTTAGTAGCTTCTGTCCGATTGTGTGGGTACGGCGCTCCAACAGAGCCACTGTATATGAGAACTGACCCTCCAGTCCAGGGATGCCTTGTTCTTTGAGCCACTGGTCCAGCGACAGAGCAGAGCTCCAGTGACTGGGGCTGGTAGACAGCTCTCCTATTATCAGAGCTGCTGCATGGATCCTCCCCGACTCAAACCACTGAGGACAGAACAGGAGGAAACAAACACAAGGATCACAAATTGCCGTTGAGAAAATCTCTCCTCTTTAATCATTTGTAGATTGTTAATGCACTTCACTGTTACATTTGCACCTGTGGTGAGATGGCAACTTCTTATCATTGTACTGTACTTGTACTGTATATTGACAATACATATGAATCTAATCTCTGACATAGGGGTGACCCTCCACTACAACCATCACCATACCCCCCCCCCCCCCAACACACACACACCTTGCTGAGGCCAAACTCCCCGTCCTCATCCTGTGGGACTCCATAGTTCCCCACTAAGGGGTATGTGAGGGTCAGGATCTGGCAACGGTAGGACGGGTCTGTGAGAGCCTCCGGGTACCCCACCATACCAGTCTGGAACACTGGACACACAATGGGGTTCATTGGCAAAAAGTATAGTCAAGATTTTTCAAAAAAGTATTTCTGATTGTTACCTGATTGATTGAAAACTTTATTAACAGATTGCAGAATGGGTACAATACAGTACGGCTCAATACAAACAATTGTTAAGAGGATGCAGACCAGAAAAATACTTTCGTCTTGTTTACATCAGGGTCCCCCATTTTCAATTCATCAAGACATTTATGACATACAACACAAGTATACAGTACTGTTTCATCAAGACATTTATGACATACAATACAAGACATACAACACAAGTATACAGTACTGTTTAAGAGAAAGACATCATAAAAAAATATGATATTGAATATAATATAATATACATTCAAAGGGGAAGAAACTGTACATTGGAGGGGGGTGGGGTTTGGACATTTACCGGGGCCAGGCAGTTTCTAATTGCAGCCACTCGTAGGTGCTCTTTGACCTTTGGGAAGTATTTCAACATGTACATGGGTATCTTAGTGGTGTAGTGTATCTTGTAGATCAGGCCCAGGCCCCTGAAAATTGCTTTCATTTTAAAAAGGTGCTATATACCTGTTCCTGTATATACAAACATACCGTGTTCGAGCCAATCAGCAATACCAACAGAGTCACGTGACTAAGGCCCCGTTTAGACGAGCGTTTTGTGAACAGAAACCGCAAAAGTCATCTTGCGGTTTCACTTTTAATTTTACGTTTAGACGAGCGTTTTGAGATGGAATTCTGCATGCAGACGACGCTGTAACGACTCGAGACGACGGAGCCCCACTGTCACACGATTGGCGCATATGTCACATGACGTGCTGTGAAGACCCGCCCTACTCTGCCTCTGATTCGCAGACTGTGGATGGGGAATGTGATTGCACCAAAGCAGAGTCACTCACAGACAGTGGGTCCACTCACGCCGCGGGACAGATTCTTGTGTATTTAACCCTTTCACTGCCACACGACAGCCGGTTGTGTGATAGTAAAGGGTTAACCTTCTGTCGTGTGGCAGTGAAAGGGTTAAAAGTACTGCCAATGTAGCCTTCAGGTGATCTCCGTTGATATAAGTCAGACATACTTGCTTTGTTTATGTCTCGGCTACTGGCGCATACCTGCTACCTGTGACGTAAGCAGTACGCGCGACCAGAGCCGTGACAACCCTTTCGTCATCGTTTTATCAGATTTATACGTTTTAACAGTTTAGACGAGAGCGCAAAGCTTTTGCGTTTCTAGGAATTCCACCCTGGAAGGTAGTCTCACTTTTTTGCGGTTTCACCCCGTAAAAACGCCGTTTCCGTATAAACGAAAGGCACATCCGAAAAAATATTTTTGCGGATTCACCTGCTAGCGTTTCCGTCTAAACGGATTGTAAGTTGCCTCAAACCTGCGCAAGATGCTGCGCTTAATACGATGGGGCTCTATGGAGAAACCATGACACTCCCCTGACTAAAAGTTGTTTCAAACGAAGACGGCTGGATGTCATTTTGCCAATTCAGCATGGCTGTGAGTGTGAGTATTTCACCTTTTTACATATCTAGCTTTGGCATGGATTGATTGTTTAGATTGCTAGCATGGCTAACAAATGCAAATATATTGTAGTCTGCCCCATTGTTAAATTCCCTTCTGCTCCGGTGATGCGCGCGCACACACTGAGTCTGACATTCAGCCTCTAGATGTCGCACTAGAGCAGCAGCATGTCATTATGTCCAATCAGGTGCATTCCACGTGGGGAAATTGGAAGCAAGCAGGGGATGTCGCTGGCTGACTGTCTGGCTCTCTGACCATAACAGGTAGCTTTGCCAACTACACCAGGCAGTAGGGTAAATGCCACGTGGAATTTTCCAGTGTGCAGGGGGGGGGGGGGGGGGGGTCAAGTCAGTGGCTAGTTGGTGTGTGTGTGTGGGGGGGGGGATACTGGGACTGAGGAGAGTTTATCAGGTTTTGATTGATTGAAAATTGTATTAACAGATTGCAGAATGGGTACAATACAGTACAGCTCAATACACACAATTGTTAAGGGGATGCAGCAGACCAGAGAAAGACTTTAGTCTTGTCTACATCAGGGTCCCCCATTTTCAATCATAACATATATGACAATGACATACAACATGACATACAGATAGACACAGACAGTACTGCTACATGTAGGTGAGAGCGCATGTGTGGAGAATATGTGCGTGCGTGTCAGAGTTGTGTTGCAGGGTAGGGGGTGTAACTAGTACAGGCCTGAGCCTGAGGGGGGCGCTGCGGTGCGCTAGAAATAAAAAGACCACCGACTCACAAATCCCCACACTTGAATCTTCAGCGCGAACCACAGTTTGAATGAGGGACAAACCCACAAAACAGAATGATATATAATATAGATGAATATCAGGTGGGAGTGGGACTATGCTAAATTATTTTGAATTGAGAAACCAATTCAATCAGGAGGAGGAGGAACAATACAAGTATACGGCTCCCTAGTCGCTCCACCACGCTGCCTGGAGTTTACTCACCAACTTCTCCCGACACCGACACGTTTGCGCCGAAGAGGCGGCCTCTGAACGCGGTCCCGTCTTCTAAAACCAGTGTTGCCATCCTTGCCCGCTAGTTCAAAGACAGTATATGTGAACTCAAAAGGGGGGGGCTCCCAGAAATGTGTTGCTTGCTCCTATATATCTGCTCAAAGTTCCGCAATGGTTGCCCCTCCACGTGAAAGACGCACGCCGCCGCGCAGGCTCGTCGGGTCGAGGAGGAGGAGGATGCCGCGCAGCCAGCGACCAAAACAACTCTTCGTTTAAAAAAGAAGAAGCGATTCACGTAGAATCAAAGGGTAGTCACGGCACTTCCGGGTCTAGTGTAAACACGAAATTAATTGAAAAAAAAATGAGAATTTGCCAGATCGTCGGGCCGTATGTATCAGTGAACACGCCACCACCACCACCCAGAGCAGTGTGGACCTTCTTGTCCCAGAGCAGGGCTTCTTACAGAGAGCGTCACACAGACATGTCGTCACCACGTCGGTGGAGGAGGAGACACATGCATCTATACATCTCTGATTGATTGAAAACTTTATTAACAGATTGCAGAATGGGTACAGTACAGCTCAATACATACAATTGTTAAGGGGATGCAGACCAGAGAAAGACTTTCGTCTTGTTTACATCAGGGTCCCCCATTTTCAATTCATCAGATGGTGATACAATGATTGATCGTGCTACATTTCATAAATGTCTCCGATTGTAGGCTATGATGAGCCAGTATTCCTGACATATTCACACTGTTATTTTTTTTTTAAATATCCTGCTGTGACTTTATTCACACCTGATGAATGTGTGAAACTGTAACCAACGATCAGGTGTCAGTTAATACAAATATGGTTGTTTGCCAATATAAAACAAGAACAACATCTTGGGGGGGACTGTACATTGGAGGGGGTTGGGTTTGGACATTTACAGGGGCCAGTTTAGAATTGCAGCCTCCCGTAGGTGCTCTTTAAGAGCGGAAGGCTTGTAGCACATCTTAGGACCCAAACTGAAAGAAGTCAGGTTCAGTCCGTTTTTAAACATGCATTCAGGAATAGTAGTAGGCTAGGCCTGTTCTTGTCAGCGACACACGCCAATATACCCACGACCCACTGTGGGTCCCAACCTATAGTTAAAGAAACTAAATGACTGATCTATAAGGCTTGGATGAGTAGGCAGGAGAGCTCAGTCCAGTTAGTAGTAGAAAGAAGAAGAAAGTAGTATAGTAGAAGCCTACATTTTTTATTACTAGTGCAGTGCCCATTCAAAACAGGCCAATTGCTTGGTTCCTGTTATTGCTGCTTGCAGTGTTGTGGAGACCCGTGGTATGGCTGCTTATAGCGTTGTGGAGACCCATGGTATGGCTGTGTAACGGAGGTCCGTGAGTATTATCCACAGTCACGATAAACGTGTGTGTTGAGAAGTGACTGTGGCAGTAAGCGGGTTGCGAGTTAAACTCACTTCCCCATAACAGGGTTAATAGACGCATAGGTACGGTACCCAGGAGTGAATTCACCTCTTAGTGCAGCGGTCTATGTCGTCGCCCGCGGAGCGGGAGACCCGGGTTCAACTCTCCCTTGGGGCATCAGCATTTAATACACAACGCAGAGGAGTCCGATACGATCTGTCACAGCTGCGTGTAGCTTTGTGGAGACCTGTGGTATAGGGATGGGTACCGAATTCGGTACTTTTGAGGTACCGAACCGAAACACGTCGGTACTACCGAGTATCGAATCAAGTGAGAAACCGAAAAAAAAATTAAAAAAAAATTAAAAAAAATATTTTTTATTACTTTTTTTTTTTTTTTTTTTTTACTTTTTTCTTTTCATGTCAACGTTCACACGCACAATATATGCTTACCTAGGATTTGACTTGATTCAACAACAAAGCAGTCGGAGCAATGACAAGCCGAAAACTGTCGAAATTGTAGTTATTTGAAGTTTGGATTTTTTTTTTACGACTGAGGTAGGTAAATAAAATTTCTTGAGACTAAAGTACCGAAAAAAGGTACTGTTGGGTACCGGTATCGATTCACAGGTACCGGTACCGGTATCGGTTCAAATGTGAAAGGTACCCATCCCTACTGTGGTATGGCGAGTAGGGTATATCTGCAGAGCCGCAAGCCCAACCTCTGGGTGGGGCTTCGTGGCTTGGACTAGGTTTGAGGCGTGGCTTCGTGCCTTTGACTAGGTTTGACTGTGCGTGGGCGGGGCGTCGTGGCTTGTACCTTGTTTTGTTTCCTGTAAAACCCGGAAGTAGTCAGTTTGTGCTGTTTATTTTTAACCCTAACCCCAACCTTAACCCTAACCCTAACCTTAACCCTAACCATAACCCTAACCTGCAACACGGAACACAGAAATGCAAATGCTGTCGAGTCTCTTCACTGCTTGTAAAAATAAACTGCACAGTCAAACCGAGTACAAGCCCGAATGCACAGTCAAACCGAGCAATAGGGTATATCTGCAGAGCCACAGAGCCCAACGTCTGGGCGGGGCTTCGTGGCGTGGACGGGTTTGAGGCGGGGCTTCGTGGCATGGACGGGTTTGAGGCGGGGCTTCGTGACATGGACAAGTCTTTGCACTACTGCGCATGCGGATGAGGGAGGGGGGGGGGGGCTCTCTCGCTCGCTCTCTCTCTCTCGTTTACGACATATACACAACTTGTGCTCCCTGAAGCGGGTTCAGGTCTGCCCCCAGCAATGACAAGTAAGTGGAATTGCATGCATGGGTCCTTAGAAAGTCTTAAAATGTCTTAAATTCAAGTGTAGCCGCCTTGACTGAAATCACGCATGATTTGTCCAATAATCGTATTAAACTGCCACCCACCACCTTAAATAGTGAACTCTTAATTGCTCCAAGTCAAGAGTGCTAACTATTACACCATATAACCTGGCTTCTGCAGCAGAAGCAGGCCTATAAAAACCTATGCCTACCTACAGTAATTCTTACCTCTACACTATTAGTTTTATTAAACATTGTTACTATTTCTCTTATATTTTTTTGTATGTCCATCCCTGTAGAACTTGAGATTCCAGTGGACAATGAGTACTCTGGGCGAACCCTGGGCGAAGTCCCGAAACCCTATCCACAATTTCTACAAATAATTACTTTCTATGTAAAACTACACTCATCTGTATCACAACAATGGTTATTATCTTCAGCTCAGTTATGTCCTGGACCGAAAGAGGCCTTCGGAAGAAATAATTGTGAAGGAAAGACAAACTTGTTTGACACGGGATGAGTTTTGGAGCCTTGGGTTGAACAGCTATATGGATTCAACTGTGAGTAGTCACTAGGTCTAACAGATTAACATTTATTACCGATGGGGGAGTTTCAGTCATGTTCACTATAATGTCTTAATTGTGATTTCTTGCAGATTGGAAATGCATGCCTGAAGCTCATTGGTGAACTGGCTCTGAAACGTGTATGACCTCTTTTTTAATTACACATTTAAAAGTAACTTTTGGTACTGAAGGCAGACTATTAATAATCATGTTTGTTTTTTCCTCATCAGGACATGGACATTTATATAGAAGACATGTATGTTGTTCCTACCTGGAAGGACCGAAGTATCAACCCGTTAGCTTCATTTCCGGTAAGTGTAATTAATTGATGAAATAAATATAATCATTCAGTTAGTAAATTGAATAAGCATAATGGCACATCCCTACTCTAATGGCAAACTCATGTTTCATAAATATTAGGCTGACATGAAGATGAAACATGCAATAGTCTTTCCAGCCTGGACCGAAAACCACTTTGTGCTATGTGTAAGTGAAATTAGTAATGCGTGTCTTATAAACTTAATCTGTTTATAAGGAATTATAAACTAAAAGACTTTGATAGCTATTAACTAAACATTATATCAGAGCAGATTCTGCCGTTTGGGTGAGAGGGGCACACGTCCACCGTCCTGGGAGAATAGCAGAATCCACATTGGGTGAGAGGGGCACACGTCCGCCGTCCTGGGAGAATAGCAGAATCCACGTTGGGTGAGAGGGGCACACGTCCGCCGTCCTGGGAGAATAGCAGAATCCACGTTGGGTGAGAGGGGCACACGTCCGCCGTCCTGGGAGAATAGCAGAATCCACGTTGGGTGAGAGGGGCACACGTCCGCCGTCCTGGGAGAATAGCAGAATCCACGTTGGGTGAGAGGGGCACACGTCCGCCGTCCTTGGAGAATAGCAGAATCCACGTTGGGTGAGGGGCACACGTCCGCCGTCCTTGGAGAATAGCAGAATCCACGTTGGGTGAGGGGCACACGTCCGCCGTCCTTGGAGAATAGCAGAATCCACGTTGGGTGAGGGGCACATTCTGGGAGAATAGCAGAATCCACATTCCCACAGAAACCTGACTGACATGCTGTGCTTATTTTTGTTTTGCTTATTGTCCATGCCACGAAGCCCCGCCTCAAACCCGTTCACGCCACGAAGCCCCGCCTCAAACCCGTCCATGCCACGAAGCCCCACCTCAAACCCGTCCACGCCACGAAGCCCCGCCCAGACGTTGGGCTCTGTGGCTCTGCAGATATACCCTACTCAAACCGAGTACAAACCACGAAGCCCCGCCCACGCACAGTCAAACCTAGTCCAAGCCACGAAGTCCCGCCTCAAACCTAGTCCAAGCCACGAAGCCCCGCCCAGACGTTGGGCTTGCGGCTCTGCAGATAGCCCCTATTGGTATGGCTGCTTGCAGTGTTGTCGAGACGCGTGGTATGGCTGCTTGTAGCGCTGTGAAGACCCGTGGTATGGCTGCTTGCAGCGTTGTGGAGACCCGTGGTATGGCTGCTTGCAGCGTTGTGGAGACCATTGGTATGGCTGCTTGTAGCGTTGTGGAGACCATTGGTATGGCTGCTTGTAGCGCTGTGAAGACCTGTGGTATGGCTGCTTGTAGCATTGTGAAGACCATTGGTTTGGCTGCTTGTAGCACTGTGAAGACCCGTGGTATGGCTGCTTGTAGCACTGTGAAGACCCGTGGTATGGCTGCTTGTAGCATTGTGAAGACCCGTGGTATGGCTGCTTGTAGCGCTGTGAAGACCCGTGGTATGGCTGCTTGTAGCATTGTGAAGACCCGTGGTATGGCTACTTGTAGCGTTGTGAAGACCCGTGGTATGGCTACTTGTAGCGCTGTGAAGACCCGTGGTATGGCTGCTTGTAGCGTTGTGAAGACCCGTGGTATGGCTGCTTGTAGCGTTGTGAAGACCCGTGGTATGGCTGCTTGTAGCGCTGTGAAGACCCGTGGTACAGTATGGCTGCTTGTAGCGTTGTGAAGACCCGTGGTATGGCTGCTTGTAGCGTTGTGAAGACCCGTGGTATGGCTGCTTGTAGCGCTGTGAAGACCCGTGGTATGGCTACTTGTAGCGTTGTGAAGACCCGTGGTATGGCTGCTTGTAGCGCTGTGAAGACCCGTGGTATGGCTGCTTGTAGCGCTGTGAAGACCCGTGGTACAGTATGGCTGCTTGTAGCGTTGTGAAGACCCGTGGTATGGCTGCTTGTAGCGTTGTGAAGACCCGTGGTATGGCTGCTTGTAGCGTTGTGAAGACCCGTGGTATGGCTGCTTGTAGCGTTGTGAAGACCCGTGGTATGGCTGCTTGTAGCGTTGTGAAGACCCGTGGTATGGCTGCTTGTAGCGTTGTGAAGACCTGTGGTATGGCTGCTTGCAGTGTTGTGAAGACCCGTGGTATGGCTGCTTGTAGCGCTGTGAAGACCCGTGGTATGGCTGCTTGTAGCGCTGTGAAGACCCGTGGTATGGCTGCTTGTAGCGTTGTGAAGACCCGTGGTATGGCTGCTTGTAGCGTTGTGAAGACCCGTGGTATGGCTGCTTGTAGCGCTGTGAAGACCCGTGGTATGGCTGCTTGTAGCGTTGTGAAGACCCGTGGTATGGCTGCTTGTAGCGCTGTGAAGACCCGTGGTATGGCTGCTTGTAGCGCTGTGAAGACCCGTAGTATGGCTGCTTGTAGCGTTGTGAAGACCCGTGGTACAGTATGGCTGCTTGTAGCGTTGTGGAGATTTCACACCTGAAATCAGTAACAGATTCACACCTGAAATCACTCTCAGATTCACACCTGAAATAATATGCTGCCTCACACCTGAATTTAGACCTGGACATGCATGGTAGGCAGGGACTACAGATGAAAACTAGCTCATTAGCTAATTCTGGCACATTTACATTGATGTGGAAACTGAAGATGTTGATTAATGTGCACTGTCCCTGGGTAAAAAAAAACTAAACTTAAAACTTAAACTTAAAGGTGTGTGGGCTACTGTTGTGTTTACTGTGTCTCAGGTTTGTGGGATTGATTGATTGATTGATTGATTGATTGATTGATTGAAAACGTTATTAACAGATTGCAGAATGGGTACAATACAGTACAGCTCAATACAAACAATTGTTAAGGGGATGCAGACCAGAGAAAGACTTTTGTCTTGTTTACATCAGGGTCCCCAATTTTCAATTAATCAAGACATTTATGACATACATGACATACAGATATGCAGTACTGTTGTGTTTACTGCCTCTCAGGTTTATGGGATACGGTTGTGTTTACTGTGTCTCAGGCCCGTCCATGTACACAGGTGTTTTCCTCCTTCGAGTCCTGTCCACACCAACAGCGCTTTAGAAAATCTTTGAGAAAAACAACTAGATGCTCACATGAAATTACCTGATGGCACAGTATGACCTAAAAACAATATTTTCTGCAGTTTTCGTGCAGACGAGACTCGAGAGGTCGCAGGGAGTTCTCCGTGGCCCTGATCACAGAGAAGATACTATGTTTTAAAAAATATATGTATACGTCATGCTGTCAACGTTTTCCATAAGCTGTGGTTTCACCCGTCCACACGAATATATTGTGTAAATATTCTTTTTTATTATAATTTTTTTTTAAAGAAGGAGGAAATACCATATTTATGTTACTTGTAGACAAGGTTACATGTAGACAAGGCTACAGTACCAGTTATTCTGAGTGTGCTCTTGGTCCCAGGGCTGACGGGGAGGGATAAGGGCTGGGTATAATGGATTAATGTTTGTGTGTCTCTATTGTACATCTGTGTCTTCAATTTGTTTGTACATGTGTGTTTGTTTATATAATTGCAAAATTCCTTAAAAAAAAACAGTACCAGAGTTTATACAAGCTAGACCTACTGACCAGAGACTGTATTCATGATCTGAGCCTGCGCATGGGAAGTGTTGACACATTTATTTTCAAATTTGGACAATGGAAGAAGTTATTTTACCTAAAAGTAGACATACTACTAAGATAAAATAGTATTGGGAGCATTCAAACCTCGATCCATTGACCTCTAAAGATTATGTTAAAGTGTTGTGTTGTGTGGTCCAGTTATGCTGCTCTGATTATGTCCTCTGGAAGTTTCAAATTTGAATGAACATAATCTTCATACATTTTCAACATGTTTTCTACGCAAAAATCATTTTCTTCCAAGTAACTAACTGATACAAGATACAAGATACAAGAGTTTTATTTGTCACGGCATATAGGTATACAGTGAAATGCGGGGGGTCCCGCCCGCAACGATGTGCATAATACAATAGTAATATATAATAAGAATCCAACCAATAGAACAACATTGTGCAATAAACAAGTAAACAAAGTAGGGCATCGGTATCTGTACATGAGTTATTTACAGGGCATGGTAGGACATGCTAGGTCCTCCTGTGATAGTGCAATACACTGTTAGCTACGGATGAGGCACTGGGTCTTTATGTACACTGCTATACAATGCTATATTATACAATCTTAAGCTCTACTATACTACTCTTAAAGTGACCTTTCCTTCTGTAAAGTGACCTTACGTGTGAGCGTGTGCAGCATGAGTGTGTGTGTGCTCATGTTAAAGTGGCTGCTAGTGTGTGAGCGTGTACAGTGTGTGTGTTGTGTGTGTGCTCATGTGTTCTTGTGTGTGGAGAGTTCAGTGTTCAAGGCTCTGATGGCCTGGGGGAAGAAGCTGAGCCGAAGTCTCTAGTTACTGGTGTTCACAGGCGTTTGCCTGACCGCAGCGTTTCCAGTCAAGATGCTCTCTACAGCTCCGGAGTAGAAGGACTGGAGTATCTTCCCAGATACTCTGAACTTCCTTAACTATCTCAGGTGGTAGAGGCATGGGTTCGGATGACTGTATTGGAGTAAAGATTTTCAATATTTTCTTTGAATGTCGCCACTAACTCAAATGTAGTGGAGTAAAAGTACAAAGTTCCCTCATATACCTAGTTATTTTTCACCACTGGACAATAATTAGTGTAAACATGCAACTAGATATTTACATTCTCAACTTAATATGGGTCCTACTAATCACCATAAAGTACCACAAAGAACCACAAAGTACCCCAAAGTATACCCCAAAATACCCCAAAGTACCTGGAAATATACCACAAAGTGCCCCCAAATATACCATAATACCACAAAGTATCACAAAATACCCCAAATAACCTCAAAATGTCCCAAAGTATATCCCCAAAATAACACAAAGTACCACAAAATACCTAAAATGAAAAACTAAAATGTGCACATTTCCCGGAAATATTTCTCATTCTGTTAATCACCAGCATGGATGCTGGTGATTAACCTTGAACTGGAGAGTCTGGACTGGTCAGATGAGCTCAATGGTACACTGGTTGAAGAAACATGGCTTGGCTTCAAAACCAAATTTTCAATGATACTAAACAACATGGCCCCCCTAAGAACCACCAGGGTAAAAGATTGCGCGGAGCCGTGGATGCACGCTGAAATACTGACCGCTATGAAAACCAGAGACAAAAAATGCTCTGAGTTTCGTAAAAGTCAGTCAAAGCTTACCATAAGCACGAGCAGTGAACTCCAAGCCCACGTGACTGAACTCAAACTGGAAAGAAACAGACTAAGAAATGACGTAAACTCCATGATCAAAACAGCAAAAAGAAAATTCATCAATGACAAAACCGAGGAAAACAAAAACAAACCACGTGAACTTTGGAAATTACTCAATAACCAACTAGGCTGCAGTAAAAAAACTTAAACCCATTCTCAAACATAAACATAAAGACGGACAACACGCTCATCACAGAAAAGCTGGATGTAGCCAATTACTTAAATAGTTTCTTCACAAACATAGCCACAACACTGGTAAACAAACTACCCTCCCACTCAGGGCATTATGGGGTAGAACACATAGTAACATACTACAAGAACCTAGGGGTCCACAAAGACGACTTCAAACTGGAAATGGTAACAACAGATGAGGTACTCAAAAAACTGAGCGCCCTCCAACCCAACAAGGCCACTGGCCATGACAACATCCCCTCCAAATTCCTCAGAGACTCAGCAGCCGCCATCACCCCAGTCATCACACACATAATAAACCTCTCCATAAAACAGGGACACGTCCCCAAGGACTTCAAAATTGCGAGAGTGACCCCTCTGCACAAAAAAGGCAGTAAATTAGACCCAGGCAACTACCGCCCTGTTTCTATCCTTACCTCCATCTCGAAAGTCATGGAAAAAATTGTATACGAACAGGTCGAAAAATACCTTGCGGAAAAAAATCTAATCTACGAATTCCAATCTGGCTTCAGAACATCCCACTCCACTGACACATGCCTTCTCTATTTAAACGACCACATCAAACAAGAGGTGGACGCGGGCAAATACTGCGGCATGGTCATGCTGGACCTACAAAAGGCCTTCGACACTGTCAATCACACCATTCTGATTGACAAGCTAAAAGCAATTGGTTTTGATAGTCTATCAGTGAGCTGGATGCAATCCTACCTGGAGGGGAGAGAGCAGATGGTGGAGGTAAACGGTACCCTATCCCCCCCCCTCACAGTAAGCTGTGGTGTTCCACAAGGAAGCATACTAGGTCCGCTACTGTTCCTAATTTATGCAAATGACATGTCGTCAGCTTGTGACTGCAACTTGTTCCTGTTTGCGGACGACTCAGCCCTGCTGGTCTCTGACAAGAACAAGTTACAGGTTGAAAAAACCCTCAGCTCAGAACTAGGCAAAATCTGCATATGGCTCGCTGATAACAAACTATCATTACACATGGGCAAAACAGAGTCCATTCTCTTCGGTTCAAATAACAAACTCAGCAAGACCGACGGCTTCTCAGTTACAGTGGGTGACAATATTGTCACAAGGAAAGAAGATATTACCTACCTGGGTTCCATCCTAGAGGCAAATCTTTCCTGTGACAAAATGGCATCCAATGTAATAAAAAAAGTCAACCAACGAACTCGATTCTTGTACCGGATCTCCTCACTGGTAAACAAGAATACCCTGAAGACTCTAGCAGGAGCACTCATTCAAGGGTACTACGACTATGCTTGCACCTCATGGTACCAAAGCACCTCAAAGGCGCTAAAAACAAAATTACAAACATCTCAAAACAAACTGGTCAGACTACTGCTTGACCTTACTCCTAGAACCCACCTCACCCCTGCCCACTTTGACAACCTAGGATGGCTTAGAGTAGACGACAGAGTACAGCAACTTGCAATGGGCCTGGTCTACAAGATACACTACACGACCAAGGTACCCATGTACATGACAAAATACTTCCCAAAGGTCAGTGAATACCACGATCACAACACCAGAGGGAGCTCCACAAATCATGTTAAACCCAGATTCGGCTCAAACAAGGGACTAAACACGTTTCGCAATTATGCCACATCAATGTGGAACGCCCTACCCAAAGCTGTAAAGGAATGTGAATCACTACCCACTTTCAAAAACACTCTCAAAAAACACCTAAGGGAGACTGCAACTCGAAACTGGCCCCTGTAAATGTCCGAACACAACCCCCTCCAATGTACAGTAAATTACCAAGTATGGTCTTGTCAATAATCCAATGTACAGTTTTGTTTGTACAGTTGTACAGTGTCCCCCACCCACCCCTCCCTACCCAACCCCCCCCCCCACTCCTACCCAACCCCCCCCCCCCCCCCCACCCAACCACCTCCAATGTACAGTCCCCCCCCCCACCCCCACCTACCCAATCCAATGTACAGTTTCTACGTCAAATGTATATACTCTTCTTTTTTTCTGGACTCTTTTTGTATCACAAACAGTACTGTAATTGCAAATCTGGTATGTCATAAATGTATAGATGTAGCAGTACTGTCTATCTGTATGTCATGTATGTCATATATGTTACGATGAATTGAAAATGGGGGACCCTGATGTAAACAAGACGAAAGTCTTTCTCTGGTCTGCATCCCCTTAACAATTGTATGTATTGAGCTGTACTGTACTGTACCCATTCTGCAATCTGTTAATAAAGTTTTCAATCAATCAATCAATCAATCAATCAATCAATCAATCAATCAATCAATCATGGATGCTCACCAACATTTACCCGAAAGCTGATTGACAAGCTAAAAGCAATTGGTTTTGATAGTTTATCAGTGAGCTGGATACAATCCTACCTGGAGGGGAGAGAACAGATGGTGGAAGTAAACGGTACACTATCCCCCCCCCTCACAGTGAGCTGTGGTGTTCCACAAGGAAGCATACTAGGACCGCTACTATTCCTAATTTATGCAAATGACATGTCGTCAGCTTGTGACTGCAACTTGTTCCTGTTTGCGGACGACTCAGCCCTGCTGGTCTCTGACAAGAACAAGTTACAGGTTGAAAAAGCCCTCAGCTCGGAACTAGGCAAAATCTGCATATGGCTCGCCGACAACAAACTATCATTACACATGGGCAAAACAGAGTCCATTCTCTTCGGTTCGGATAACAAACTCAGCAAGACCGACGGCTTCTCGGTTACAGTGGGTGACAATATTATCACAAGGAAAGATGAAATTACCTACCTGGGTTCCATCCTAGAGGCTAATCTTTCCTGTGACAAAATGGCATCCAATGTAATAAAAAAAGTCAACCAACGAACGCGATTCTTGTACCGGATCTCCTCTCTGGTAAACAAGAATACCCTGAAGACTCTAGCAGGAGCACTCATTCAGGGGTACTACGACTATGCTTGCACCTCATGGTACCAAAGCACCTCAAAGGCACTAAAAAACAAATTACAAACATCTCAAAACAAGCTAGTCAGACTACTACTTGACCTGACTCCTAGAACCCACCTCACCCCTGCCCACTTTGACAACCTAGGATGGCTTAGAGTAGACGACAGAGTACAGCAACTTGCAATGGGCCTGGTCTACAAGATACACTATGCGACCAAGGTACCCATGTACATGTCAAAATACTTCCCAAAGGTCAGTGAATACCACGATCACAACACCAGAGGGAGCTCCACAAATCATGTAAAACCCAGATTCGGATCAAACAAGGGACTAAACACGTTTCGCAATTATGCCACATCAATGTGGAACGCCCTGCCTAAAGCTGTAAAGGAATGTGAATCACTACCCACCTTCAAAAACACTCTCAAAAAACACCTACGTGAGACTGCAATTCGAAACTGGCCCCTACAAATGTCCTAACCTAGTTGTACAGTAAATGACCAAGTAAGGCTTTGTCAATATTCCAATGTACAGTGTAAAATGTGTGTGTGTCCCCTTCCCAACCCCCCCCCCCCCCCCCCACCTCCAATGTACAGCCCTCACCCAACCCACCCAACCCCACCCCACCCAACCAACCTCCTCCAATGTACAGTTTCTATGCCAAATGTATATACACTCCTTTTCTGGACACTTTTGTATCACAAACAGTACTGTATTTGCAAATCTGATATGTCATAAATGTATAGATGTAGCAGTACTGTCTATCTGTATGTCATGTATGTCATATATGTTATGATGAATTGAAAATGGGGGACCCTGATGTAAACAAGTCGAAAGTCTTTCTCTGGTCTGCATCCCCTTAACAATTGTATGTATTGAGCTGTACTGTACTGTACCCATTCTGCAATCTGTTAATAAACTTTTCAATCAATCAATCAATCAAAGCACAACATTCTATTCTGAGCTCTTTCATGGTTGTGTCACCAACTGTCCAGTAGAGGGGAGCAAAGAGCTTTATAATTGCCTCTCCTTCACCAATTCACACATATGCACTCACAGAGCAATGGCAGCCAGATGCCACGCAAGGTGCCAGCCTGATCATTGGGAGCAATTTGGGGTTCAGTGTCTTGCCCAAGAAGGACACTTAGGCATGTGAACAGAAGGAGCTGGTATTCAAACCACTGACCCCCAGAACCCACCTCACCCCTGCCCACTTTGACAACCTAGGATGGCTTAGAGTAGACGACAGAGTACAGCAACTTGCAATGGGCCTGGTCTACAAGATACACTATACGACTAAGGTACCCATGTACATGTCAAAATACTTCCCAAAGGTCAGTGAATACCACAACCACTACACCAGAGGAAGCTCAACAAATCATGTTAAACCCAGATTCGGCTCAAACAAGGGACTAAACACGTTTCGCAATTATGCCACATCAATGTGGAACGCCCTACCCAAAGCTGTAAAGGAATGTGAATCCATACCCACATTCAAAACCGCTCTTAAAGAGCACCTACGGGAGGCTGCAATTCGAAACTGGCCACCGTAAATGCCCAAAACCCCCACCACCTCCTAATAGACAATCTCCTCCCCACCGCATGTATATATTCCCTATCCGACCCACCCACCCCCTCCTAATGTACAGTCCCCTCCCCATCATATGTATATACTCTGTCAGGATCTAGGGGTAACAGTACTGTATATTTGAATACCGTTTATGTCACAAATGTATCAGTACTAAATACCTATATGTCCCTATGCCATAAATGTCATGTATGTTGTGTATGTCATAAATGTCTATATGAATTGAAAATGGGGGACGCTGATGGAAACAAGACAAACGTCTTTCTCAGGTCTGCATCCCCTTAACAATTGTGTGTATTGAGCCGTACTGTATTGTACCCATTCTGCAATCTGTTAAATAAAGTTTTCATTCATTCATTCATGACCAAACCATTGACCATATGATCATTAGTTGACCTGCTCTACCTCTGAGCCAGTATTTTGTGGTACATTGACAATAGGGGATATCTGCAGAGCCGCAAACCCAACGTCTGGGCGGGGCTTCGGGGCTTGTACTCGGTTTGAGGCGGGATTTCGGGGCTTGTACTCGGTTTGACTGTGCGTGGGCGGGGCGTCGGGGCTTGTACCTTGTTTTGCACTACTGCGGATGAGGGGGGGGGGGGGCTCTCTCGCTCTCTCTCTCTCTCTCTCTATCTCTCCCTACGTGTTACTAGTGCCACAGACATGTGTTAGCCGATTGATTGATTGAACATTTTATTAACAGATTGCAGAATGGGTACAATACAGTACAGCTCAATACACAATTGTTAAGGGGATGCAGACCAGAGAAAGACTTTCGAAAGACTTTCGTCTTGTTTACATCAGGGTCCCCCATTTTCAATGCATCATAACATATATGACATACATGACAATGATGACATACAGATAGACAGTACTGTTACATCTAGACATTTATGACATACCAGATCTACAAATATACAGCACTATTTGCAGGCCCGGACTGGCCATCGGGAGCACCGGGAGTTTTCCCGGTGGCCTGGCCTGCACAGATAAAAAAATAAAATTATAAAAAAAATAATAAATAATAAATTATTATTATAATATATATATATTTTTTGCCAGGCCATTGTTTCTAGTTGTGGCGCGGCGCGATAGTTAGATAACCTAGGTGGGTGGGGAACAACCAGGATTTCACTGTCTGCGACAGTTGGAGAACTATCTGACTTCTCTCCCTCACGCGGATCACACACACACAATGGAGCCGTGCTGCCGCATGTGATTGGTGGAGGCGGGACCAGGCGATACAACTGATTGACAGCGGAGGCGGCGAATGGAATGGCAGATGGCACACTCCCACTTTTCTGAAAGGAGTTGTTAAATCTGACATTACAAAAAACAATATGTGGTGGTTATGATTGGGGCTGAAGTTGAATAAACAATTTATGAAAGAGAAAGTCAAAATAATTCCAAGATAATTCAAAGATTACACACCTTTGCCACATTGGCTACAAACATAATCACTGCAAAGTTATCAAAAAAATAAGAATCTGATCAGACACAAGGGTTAAGTTGTTGTTCCCTTTCTAATTTCCTCAAAAACATCTAGTGTAGTTAATGTGATCAATATTATTTGACAATTGATGCTTTTTGTTGGAAATTTCAGTCAGTGAGCTCATACTTTGAGCTCATTTTATAGTTAAAATGATTGAGACAACGCAATCTTCTGTCTTCGTTGTGCATGCATGCGTGTGCTCACCACACGTGATACATGTGTCACTATTCTGGCAGTGGCTACTGTTATTATAGTATTGTAATGAAAGGTCTGTTATTTAATGTTTGTGTAAAGGGCTATTTTAACTGTTGATGGGTAGTGCATCAGTAAAGTGAATATGGTATCGTGCTCTTGCTCTGTTTGAATTGGTGGAGAGAGTGGTTAACTGTATTATAATAGTAAATAGAAAAATATGTTGTGCTCTTGCTTTTTTCTTTTTGAAGGTGGAGAGAGTAGCATTGCTAGTGCCACAACAGTTTTATTTGAGGTTCATAACAGTACATTGTACTAAGCAATTGTTGGCTCATTAGTTTGTGATTCACATGCACTAAAATGCACCAGAATGCAGGAAATTAAGTCTTTGTAACTAAAATTTTCCGGGTGGGGGACCCCCAGACCCCCTGCTTAAAAAGTGGCCTGATTGGGGCTATATTTCGCGCTATATCTCCCTGTATGAATTATTTCCCCAGTCCGGCCCTGACTGTTTGTGATACAAAAAGTGTCTAAAAAGAGAGTATATACATTTGAGGGGGAAGAAACTGTACATTGGAAGAGGTTGGGTAGGTGGGGAAAACTGTACATTGGAGGTGGTTGGGTGGGGGGGACTGTGCATTGGAGGGGGTTGGGTTTGGACATTTAAGTTTGTGACATACAAGATATGCAAATATGGTTAGAGTTACATAGATGGAGAGACTGTTAACTGGTTAGAGTTACATCAGAATCAGTAAATAAGAGGTTGAATAAAATTATATGGGATATAAACTAAATTAAATATAGCACAATGTAACACAGTGGGGGGTGTCAGTGAGGGTCCCGAGCCTTGTTGATGAGGCTCACTGAGCAGGCACGTGCACACATAGAGCCCAAGGGGTGCAATTTTTGAAAAAAATTAAATAAAATAGAATTATTTTTACCGTTACGCATATAGACTGCCCTTCCAACTGAAAAATGTCAGGATAGAATCAAAATATTAGGTAAGTAAGTAAGTAAGTAAGTAAGTAAGTAAGTAAGTAAGTAAGTAAGTAAGTAAGTAAGTAAGTAAGTAAGTAAGTAAGTAAGTAAGTAAGTAAGTAAGTAAGTAAGTAAGTAAGTAAGTAAGTAAGTAAGTAAGTAAGTAAGTATTTATAAAGCACCTTTCACACATGTCATGTAGCTCAAAGTGCTGTACACAAACATAGGCATATATAACGATAAAAGCAATAAAGTCACAGTGATCAGTTAAGATCAATGTTTAAAAAAAAAAAAAAATTTAAAGAAAAAAACAATGTAAAAATGAAAACACTCAAGAAAGTTTGGTTGAACAGGTCCGCACAAACATGTCCGTTCAGTAGCAACCGGAAGTAGGAAATGCACTAAACCAATGCACTTGTACAGTAGGTAGCAACGTTAGCTCTCATAACGTTAGCCAGTTAGGAAGTAGGAAATGCACTAAACCAATGCACTTGTACTTGTTTAGCAGCAACTGGAAGTAGGAAGTAGGAAGTGCACTAAACCAATATCCAGTAGTTAGCAACGTTAGCTCTCATAACGTTAGCCAGTTAGGAAGTACGAAATGCACTAAACCAATGCACTTGTACTTGCTTAGCAGCAACCGGATGTAGGAAGTAGGAAGTGCACTAAACCAATGCACTTGTACGGTAGCAACGTTAGCTCTCATAATGTCAGCCAGCTAGCAGCTCCGGGTACAGCAGGTAGCAACGTTAGCTCTCATAACGTTAGCCAGTTAGCAGCTCCAGGTACTAAAAATAAAGCATCACATTAATAAGACAACAGTAATAAAAGTACGGCAATAGGCAAAGTACAGTAAAATAACATTTCAGTAAAAGATCAATACATAAAAAATTAAAACATAATAATAAAAACATTTCAATAAGATACTCGCTTTTCCTAAGGCATGGTACACTATTTGTAAGCTAGACTGTATAGGTAAGTTTTGAATTTTCCTTTAAAAATGTGTATGGAGCTGGCGTTCCTGATGTGTGTTGGTAGTGTGTTCCATAGTTTTGGGGCATAGTTGGCAAATGCCATACTTCCGATCCTCTTTTGGTTTCTGGGTGTGTCTAATAAACCTGTAGTGGATGACCGTAGCGTTCTTGAGGCCAGATAACTAACTAGGGAATTTGCTATGTATTTTGGGCCTTGCTAAGAGCTTTATATGTTAGGAAAAGGACCTTAAAATCAATTATATGAGTTATTGGAAGCCAGTGCAGAGTGGCTAGGACTGGAGTGATATGTTCTCGTCTCTTTGTACAAGTTAGTAATCGAGCTGCAGAGTTTTGGATAAGCTGAAGCTTCCCAATGGTTGCTTTGGGAAGACCAGTGAACAGTGCATTACAATAGTCAAGCCGGCTTGAGACAAAAGCATGAATCAGTGTCTCGGCATCCTTTTTATTTACGAAAGGTCTTACTTTCGCTATGTTTCTTAGGTGGAAGAATGACGTTTTCATGGCCTTATTAATATGAGACTTAAAGGTCAGGTCTGAGTCCAAGATGACACCTAGGCTTGTAACCTCAGTCTTTACAGGATGACAGACTCCCCAGGTTTTCACACAGCACTTCCCTTTTCGCTTTTGGGCCGATCAATAGGATTTCGGTCTTGCTTTCGTTTAATTTTAGGAAGTTATTGTTCATCCACTTATTTATTGCTAACAGACAGTTTGTAATGTTTCACTGATTGTCCTCATCGTGAATTTCCACTTCATCAAAGGTGACCCAGCTGGGTTGTTTTCTGCAATATATTTCAATGAAAGTGCAATCAAAACAAAAATCTCAAATATAACAAACAAAATAATGTACATAAAGCATTTACAAATTGGCATGGTTGCCATGGTAACTATATATTTTTTACTTGAAATATTTCATGTCATTACATTGATAATATGGATAAATGAATATATATATACAGTACCATGCATTGGGGTGTTTTGTGCCATTTCAGGTTGAAGTCACCGAGATCAATGCCCTCTAATCAGACAAGGAGGAGACAGACAGCTGAGTTGTGCTCTATACCTGCATCATGTGCCGTCAAGCTGGGCTTCAAGTCAGCAGTAGTGAGCACCCCGGACAACAACATCTTCTTCTTCAACCTCATCATCTACCTTGACACTGGCACAGGCAGTCAATGTGATGGATCAATCAATCAATCAATCAATCAATCAATCAATCAATCAATCCGATTTATTTATAGAGCACATTTAAACATGACACATGTCAACCAAAGTGCTGTACAGAGGGTAGATACACATAGATACATCTAGACAACATATAGACAACGATCACATCTCAGTTTTACGGGAGGACACACAAGCAAACAGGGCATGAGTCAGTGTACATCGGGAAATGCTAATGAGTAGAAGTGGGTTTTGAGTCTAGACTTGAAGGCATCTGTCGAGGGGGTAAGCCTAATGGAGCTGGCCACCTCTCTTAACAGTAACACTGAGCGGCACAGGAAGTCCTTCATTCCGACAGCCATTAGACTCTATAATGCATCACTGTGCCTCACTGCATCACTGAGCACAGGGTGACAGTACAGCCTGGAGAAATCTTCCTGGACACTTTAAAAGATTTTACATTTCTCACAATCCTCCTGGACACTTTTCACTTTACATTTTCACACTTATTACTGTACATTTTACTGTATATTTTTGGCTGGATAGTTGTATATTTAAGATTTTAGAATGTATATACATACCAGAATGTATATCCCGGACCGTATTTTATTCTTTATTCAAATTTTTTATATTATTATATTCTTATTCCTATTTTAGTCCTATTGACTACCTAAATGTTTATTGTTGTTCAATGTGAGCGATCTGTAGTGCCGAATTTCCCTCGGGATTATTAAAGGATTTCTATTTCTATTTTTATTTCCTGCATGGGCAGCCGTACTGCTGCATCCTGCTCGGCTACTACGTGTTCAGTGGTGAGGAGTAGGACTGTACCAGCACCCCCAGGGCAAGGTGGCACCCCCCAGAACAAGGGCAAGGTGGCACCCCCCAGAACAAGGGCAAGGTGGCACCCCCCAAGACAAGAGCAAGGTGGCACCCCCCAGGGCAAGGTGGCACCCCCCAGGGCAAGGTGGCACCACTCAAAAGGCTCCAGAGGAAATTTCAGGTTGGTGGATGTTTTTTTTTAACCCTTTCACTGCCACACTACCAAAGGGTTAACCCTTTCACTGTGACAATACAGAATGTTAACCCTTTCACTGCCACACAACAAAGGGTTAACCCTTTCACACTACAGAAGGTTAACCCTTTCACTACCACACTACAGACGGTTAACCGTAAATTATTTGGCATGTTATGTATATTGAATAAAATGCAAGTTTTGGAAAGAGCAAATTTAGCAATTATCTCAACAATCTTTTTACAGTCATCTGGGGCGATGAATGGGAGGTGAAGCTGTAAGTGCAGGAGCACACATGAAACATCGGACGACCTGTTGAGGACCGAGATACTGGAGAAGATTGTGGGAGAATACGAGACCCTCAGCAGCAAATCGAGAATCGATTTTTACTCGCCTGCCCCTCTGCCAAGACTCATCCCCCACATCCAGCGTGTGAACTATAGAGTGGCCTGTTACAAGCGGGCAGCTGAGCCAATATTCTGAAGGCCTAAACCATAATATGACGAGGGTCAGGGGTGGGATTTTGGAGCCTGTCTGGTCTTGTGGATCAATTATTTCTGCCCCAATCTCTCAGTTGGCTGCTGGTGGCGTCAGTGATGATGATGAGGGGGAAAAGGATGAGATGATAAGTGAAACAGGGGTTTGATGTTTGATGCTATTGCAGGAAACTGAACCATTACGAAACAAAATAGTAAAAGTGATATTGTTAAAGCCTAAAATGTGTTTTTCACCAATGAATGAATGATCATTACATTAATATAGCGCTTCTAGACACTCAAAGCACTCCCCACAGGGTAGGGTGGAAATTGCCTCCTTCACCACCAATATAGAGTGGTTGGACCATGTCAATGATCTTTCCATTGGATTCCTGGTATCAAAATGATATGAAAAATAGGGTTAATTTGTCTTTGTAGATTGTATTGTATGGAGTTATGAAAATCTGTGTTTTTCGCCATTTGCATGGACATCAATTCAGGATGGCCACAAAACAAACCCCATAGCACTTAACTAGACACCACTAAGGTCTTAAAAAAAGGTCATGTGCGTACGATTTCTCCTTGACATATCTGTAGTGTACATACCTGCAAATAATCCTTTTTACATATCTGTACTATATCTATATCTGTACATACCCCTTACCCACTCTTACTAGTTATGCTGTGTCGGGGAGCATGTCTATGTTCCCCGGGTCCTATGTTCCCCGGGTTCTATGTTCCCCGCTTTGATTGATTGATAGATTGAAAATTTTAGACCACCAGCCCTGATTCCAAACTCTAACCTTAACCAGTTCGAACGAGGGCCTAAGCTTAACTGTAGCTAAGGGGCTACACAACCCTGACTGTATTTAGATATGTTAGATTAAACCACTGCTAAAGAATATGTTAATGGCCAGACAGTATAAGTACACAAAATGGCGGACACTCTATTAACGGCGCGGGGACAGTGATACAAGTTAAACAAGCATTTTAATAGTCATAGCAACATACATATTATATATCACATCTCTCTTTTAATAATAGAATGTCAGTGCAACAAAGTCAGAGGTAACGATAGTTCCTATACTACGGATACCCGACCGGTGGAGCTCTGAAGGGAGTGAGACGGAGCGAAGCGGCACAGGGAAAAGCAAGATGGTGGCTGGAGACGGTGGTTCTCTCTAGAGCTCCGGCTCCAGAGAAACTGCAGACTGGTGGGATAATCCTGTCGTCGCTGGGAAAGAGGGTCTCGTACGGACCGGTCCTTGTATTCCTAGCGCCCAATGGCAGGATTAATAGCTAGTAGTCCAAAAGCCCGTTGGCATGGATGATAGCTAGTTAGCTCCGTCTGTACTTGAAGCTAACCCGCAGGCGGTCTTCAATGAGTAGTTATGTCCAGAACGTCGCTGGGTTCAACTATAAGTCTCTCCACGTTACTTCACTTACACAAGTCACTATACTGTGCCAATAATGGCTCGACAATATTATAGTTGTATCTAATTAGCCGTACGGCTCTCTATAACGATACGTTGCCTGGCCGTGCTGTTTACAACTGCTCCAAACGTTACTTCTCTCTCACTCTGCTAGTTTTCCTGTGTTCTGAGCCTATTCACCCATACAGATCAATACACTCTCTCACTTGTCCGGGCATGTCTGAACATGTTCTGAAACATGTCTAGAGGGGCGCGCGCACTGGCGCCTACGGCGTTAAGAATGGGACATATACAATGAGCGAATGATGAATACTGTTAGACAAACAGATGACGTAAAGATATATATCTTATATATATAAACAATATATAAGTTATACAAAATAATAAACGCAGACTTTCAGTGTTAATCTGGACCTTCAGAACAGCCGCCCCCTAATTAGTCCGAACCTAATTAGCAAATAAAATGTGGGGCACAGATTAATATTAAGGGTCAAGTCAAATTCTCCATAATAGGCTATGGGAAGTTGGAAGTAATCTATAAGGTCAGTGGGTTATCGTCGTCGTCAGGGGGGTCAGGGAACGCAGGAAGCTCTATCAACTTAGCTACTGGTCTGGTATAAGTCCGCCCTTGTACGATGACCTCTGCTGCTCTGACCTTCCCATCCGAGCCATTGATCACTCTGCTCACACGGCCGGCTGGCCACGTAGCTCGGGGTAGTGACTGGTCTATGATCATCACGACGGTCCCCACGGTCAGGTTGTCCCTGTCTTTCACCCACTTCTGACGGGCTGGAAGGGAGGGTAAGTAGCGTAGGAGGAAGCGGGCCCAAGACTGGTCGGCCAGTACTTGGCTGTGTCTCCACATTCTCCGTCCGTTCATCCCGTCCTGTCTGTACACCGTCTGAGAAAGGGCAGGGTCCGGCCGCCCCATCAAGAGGTAGTTTGGGGTGATGGGTTCGATGTCAGCTACGTCGCTTGGAACGTAGCCGAGGGGCTTGGAGTTCAGAACTCCCTCTTCTCGAGCCCTCAGGTAGGCCACTGATCCGTACGCCACTTCTGAGGGGTCGCTGAAGACGTGCAAGTCTATCTGACACGTCTCCAGTCGCACGGTAGAAGGGAAGTAGCTCCGCGGGATGGCCACCTCGCGGAGTAAGACAAGCTCATCCTCCCACTCTCTCCATGTGGTGGCTAGGTGCTCGGGTATGGGGTCGTCCCAGCCCTGCTCCTTGGCCCACAGTTCTCTCACCAGCATCTTCGCCCGGGTGGTGTAGGGGAGAATACACCCCAGGGGGTCGTACTGGCTGGCGAGTGTTCGGTACACACTCCGCCAAGTGGTCAGTCTAGTCGTGGACGTCTCCTGATCCGTCCTCAGAGGTGTGTGTCGGTAGTGAAGCGAGTCCGTCTTGAAGTGCCAGACGAGGCCCAGGGTCATCTCTTGAGCTTCGCCTGGGGTGTGCGCCATCCAGGTCTCGCTGCTAGCGGCCTTAGTTTCCGGAGGGAGGTGCTGGAGAACTTGAGGGTCGCTACTGGCCCACTGTCGTAGGTCGAATCCACCTTTGGCTAACGAAGCCCGTAGCTTCATTAGGATGCTCTCTGCTTCTTCTGGCGTGGATACGCTCTGTAGGCAGTGGTGCGTCGCTCCCTTAGGCACAGGCAGAGTGGGCATCCCGTCCCGCCTCAAGAGTGGGGTTGCGTATCTTAACACTCCGTCGACCTCGACTCTCGTAGTCTTCTGCTCTAGTAGAGCGATGGCATACTTGTCCTCTTTGGACCGAACCATCTTGCGTTCGTTCTTGAATGGCAGCGCGTCTAGTGTCCATAGCCTCTCAACGTGCTGTAGGAGAGTGTTGTCTGTGTCGCTCACCTTGGTGTAAAGGCAGCGTGTGGACGTTGGTCGGCTGGAAGGCCCGGAGAGGGGGCCCTGGAGCGTCCACCCCAGTCGGGTCTTAACCGCGGCTGGGCATCCTCTGGGTCCGATGTGGACCGCATCAGTTGGGACAATGAGGTCCGCGTGGTCGGAGCCAATGAGTAGGGTCGGTGTAGCGCCGCTGATGAGCGGTATGGGCAGTTGGCGTAGGTGGTCGTACTTTTCCCTCAGCTGTGGGATGGGGTAATCGTAGCGTGACAAACCTATGTCGTAGCTCGTGAACGCCTTGCTGATGCTGTACCGCTTCTCAGGCTGGTCGATCGCTGCAATGGTGAACGAGACGTTTTCACCTTTGATTGTCTTTAAGTCTCGACGAATGGTACGGAGGGTCATGGTCTCCTCTGGGCCCCGCAGGTCCAACTGGGTCGCGGCGGAGGCGAGGAGGAGTGTCTTCTCCGACCCGTCGTCGAGGACGGCGTAGGTGTCGAGTACCTTGTCCCCGTGACTGAGGAGTACTGGTACTACCTTGAGGAGCACTCTAGAGCTCCCACTCTTCGCGGGGTCGATGTAGAGTACTTCTGTTCTCGAGTTGCTTTGTGGAGCTGAGTTTCGCTTGTTGCTCTCGTGCAGTGCTTCGAAGTGAGCGCCGTCACACTTGTTAGCCTTAATCCACTGATTTACTTCGGCGGTGGTCAGTTTCTTGAATGCGTCGCACTGTGACAGCCAGTGTTCGCTGTCGCAGTATTGACATGCGATCTTCCATTTCTCTTTGGCGGGGGGGTTGTGACTCTTCTGTCGTGACACCGCCTCGGCCTGGTGCATCACTGTGATGGGCCTACTTTGGTCTTTAGCCCTCCTCTCTTTGGCGGGGGGGTTGTGACTCTTCTGTCTTGACACCGACTCGGCCTGGTGCATCACTGTGATGGGCCTACTTTGGTCTTTAGCCCTCCTCGTCCCTCTTTACAGTTCAAGCCACCCCATGCGAAGGTGTCAATTCTTAGGCTGCTAACCTCCCTGGCTAGGAAGTCAGCAAGATCCAGCAGTGACTGTTCTGGGCCATTCGGGTCACGGTAGTTTCGTTGCCGCCGAAAGCGTTCTTGGCGGAATGGGGGGAGCTTCTCCAATATGCGCTCCACGTTGGAGTTGGCGTACAACTCGTACATCCTCTTCTCTCGTTGGGACCCGAGCATCCCTACCAGGGACTGTACTTTGACGGATAAGTTGTCCAGGGCTCGGTTGTCTCTAGTCGGGGGGAGACGTTCGATCTCACGTATCTCCTGAATGACATAATCCCACGTACGTCCGTAACGTGCGTCGAGGGCCGCCAGGGCGTCAGAGTAGGGAGTCCGTGAATTGGAGTATGCCAGCGCAATGTTGTGAGCTCTAGTTACCTTGAGATGCTTAAGGAGAATGGCATACTTGTATGACTCGTCTTGTACTCCTGACATGATTGTCTCTAGGCACATACGCAGCTCGGTGTACTGCGCTCGGTCTTCTCTTGTGAAGTCTGGGAATGTGGGTGTCCCAATGTAGGGTGCCATGGATGGCTGCGACACTGACGCACGTGGGGGAGAGGCATCCGTGGCGAGTCTCCCTGTACGTTGGGTCGTTGGTTCGTGCTGGGCGGGAACCAGGGGGTGGGTTCCCAGGCACTATTCCTTGGTGCCGTCTGGTGCTCGAACTCCCCACTGGGGCGTGTTGGGGGTTCATAACGCAGCGTGTCGGGACTGAGACCGGGGCTGCGCTGAGCCTCCTGGTCTGAGATGGGGTAGTGCGGGTGGGCTTTCTGTCCTCCCTCGTCCTCCGTCAGGCTTTGTAGTCGCTCGGCTAGCTGCTCTGCAACGTAAGCAGGTTCTTCCCGTAGGCGGGGTCCCGTGTAGCTTTGTCGGGGAGGGGAGGGTGCCCTCGACCCTTGTTGTGATGATCTCCGGGAACTCCGGGTGGAGGAGTGGGGATTCCCATTCTGGAGCGATTGCGTCATCATTTGTGCTTGTAGACGGTCTCGCTCCGCCTCGCGCTGCGCATTGGCTGTGTCGCGCTGCGCATTGGCGCGATCTCGCTCCATGGTTTCTTTAGCCTGGAGGCGTCTCTCTTCCAGTCTGAGATGTTCGCGCTCACTCTCTCGTTGCGCCGTGGCGTCAGCCTGGAGGCGCCTCTCTTCCAGTCTGAGATGTTCGCGCTCACTCTCTCGTTGCGCCGTGGCGTCAGCCTGGAGGCACCTCTCTTCCAGTCTGAGGTGTTCGCTTTCGCTCTCTCGTTGCGCCTGGAGGCGTCTCTCTTCCACTCTGAAATGTTCACGCTCACTTTCGCGTTGCGCCTGGAGGCGATCTCTTTCCGCCGAAGCGGTTATCGTGGCGATCAGGACTTGCGCTAGCCTCTGGTCGGCCTCGCTTGGGGATGACGCTGATGATGGTGATTTGGAGTGGGCGGGGCTTGGCGGTGACCTGGTCTCCTCACGCGCTCCGAGGTCCATCTCGGAGGCGCTGTACTTTGTCTTCTCCCGCGCTCCGAGGTCCATCTCGGGGGCGCGGTGCTCTTTACTTTGGTGCGCTCCGAGGTCCATCTCGGGGGCGCGGCGTTCTATGGGTATAGTCAAGTCATGCCCCGCTTGTCCCCCCCCCGTAAGCTAAGTCAGTTTCACTTAAACTAGCTTGGGTCTCTACATCTGGGGTTGACAGGTCGATAAGGTTGGGCATACTTGAGCTACCAATGTTATCCTTGCTTAACGTACTCGTAGATAAGCTAGGAGGTAACTCTACAGCGTAGCCCTCCAAGTGGTGAGGGGGCTGACGCTGGCGCCTAGGGCGCTCTAATGGGGGAGAGCCGATTGGAGAGTGTCCGCCGCTGGCCATGTTATCACTAATATTATTATTATTACTGATACCATCCGGTTCGAAGGACCAATTGTAGCTAAGGGGCTACACAACCCTGACTGTATTTAGATATGTTAGATTAAACCACTGCTAAAGAATATGTTAATGGCCAGACAGTATAAGTACACAAAATGGCGGACACTCTATTAACGGCGCGGGGACAGTGATACAAGTTAAACAAGCATTTTAATAGTCATAGCAACATACATATTATATATCACATCTCTCTTTTAATAATAGAATGTCAGTGCAACAAAGTCAGAGGTAACGATAGTTCCTATACTACGGATACCCGACCGGTGGAGCTCTGAAGGGAGTGAGACGGAGCGAAGCGGCACAGGGAAAAGCAAGATGGTGGCTGGAGACGGTGGTTCTCTCTAGAGCTCCGGCTCCAGAGAAACTGCAGACTGGTGGGATAATCCTGTCGTCGCTGGGAAAGAGGGTCTCGTACGGACCGGTCCTTGTATTCCTAGCGCCCGATGGCAGGATTAATAGCTAGTAGTCCAAAAGCCCGTTGGCATGGATGATAGCTAGTTAGCTCCGTCTGTACTTGAAGCTAACCCGCAGGCGGTCTTCAATGAGTAGTTATGTCCAGAACGTCGCTGGCTTCAACTATAAGTCTCTCCACGTTACTTCACTTACACAAGTCACTATACTGTGCCAATAATGGCTCGACAATATTATAGTTGTATCTAATTAGCCGTACGGCTCTCTATAACGATATGTTGCCTGGCCGTGCTGTTTACAACTGCTCCAAACGTTACTTCTCTCTCACTCTGCTAGTTTTCCTGTGTTCTGATTCTGAGCCTATTCACCCATACAGATCAATACGCTCTCTCACTTGTCCGGGCATGTCTGAACATGTTCTGAAACATGTCTAGAGGGGCACGCGCACTGGCGCCTACGGCGTTAAGAATGGGACATATACAATGAGCGAATGATGAATACTGTTAGACAAACAGATGACGTAAAGATATATATCTTATATATATAAACAATATAAGTTATACAAAATAATAAACGCAGACTTTCAGTGTTAATCTGGACCTTCAGAACATTAACCGTTCGAAACAAGGCGGACATTAATCATTAATAAAATAATAAAAATTTATAAAATGTTCAATCTATTAATCAATCAAAGTGGGGAACATAGAACCCGGGGAACATAGGGATGATCCCTCAGTGGGACTTACATTTTCTTTATACCTGTATCACTGTACATAATAATACCACAACTATGTACATATTATCTGATTAGCACTATTACTCAGTAGCACATATTTATATATTTTATATCCAGTTGAATCATCTGTACATTGTATATTGCTAGTGCACTTTACTGTTCCATTTGCACTCTGGTTAGATGCCAAAGTTATTTTCGTTGTGCTGTATGACAATACATTTTAATCAAATCTAATACCATTATAAAATATATTTTCCTTCTCCAGTCATCTGGTATTTGAATAGTGTACATGGTGTAACGAGCATGAATGGGGATGTAGCTCAGTGGTAGAGCGCATGCTTTGCATGTATGAGGCCCCGGGTTCGATCCCCGGCATCTCCATGGATACTTTTTTTTTTCTTCATGTTTTGTTCCACGCCGTGTAGCGTTACGATAGACACATAATTTATTCATACGACATATGAATGGGATTCATATTTAAAATATACAATCTACATGGACACATTCGCTATTCGGGGATATATATATAATTGTATACCGGTACGTTACGTACCGCGCGGGTGTGTGTGTAATGGCGTCATACGTTTTCATACCGTGCCCGCGCTATGGAAATTTGATTTTCCGTTTATGGTGCGTTCGATCAGTTCTGGTCAACTCGGAAATGTACCATGTGACCAAATACGAGGCATAGACAGATAGACAGATGCAAGGCAACAGATTAAACTCAGATTATGTTATGAAACTATTCTTTCTTGATGCAGACCTGTGGTTTAGATTTTAAGCATATTTCTAGTAATCCCAGCACGTCAAACTCTATTTCTGATGATGTCTCATTAAACTCCGTTTTCATATTAACAATTGTGTGTATTGAGCTGTACTGTATTGTACCCATTCTGCAATCTGTTAATAACATTTGCAATCAATCAATCGCTTTCGGTTCTACCCTGTCAGCCTGCCCAATCAGAGCATCTCAATCAGAGCCTGGTTGGTTGTCCCTGGTAAATCCTTACCACTTCCAATAGGGGGCACTATTTCTCCACTAATTGATTGTGACCCTGAAGACATTCCTCAGCTAGGCCATGGCTCATTAAGAATGCTATTATTCTGGGAAACATTACCTATTATGACTCCGTTCCAGCCAGGAGAATGTAACTAAACAATTGTTTCGGGCATGACTCATGGTTTTGAACATATATTGGTGGAACACTTTATAGAGATACATGTTATATGTCTGTGCCACTCAGACAGAGCTACATTCTCAGTACTGTTGGTCATACTGGTTTGGCCTCAATGTGAAACCCTATGAATGACACCGTACCATCCCCACCAGACTTCAGTCTCAGACACATACAATTGAATAATCTCATCTATAATGGTTAGTTATTCCCTTATGTCTGTAGTGTAAATCCAGTGTGTTTATTAGACATTTAATTTCTCTTCCACAGTTTACACATAATTCTATCTTAGAATTGTAGTGCTCTATAATTGTTTGTGTAGTACCCTACTACATTTAGTTTACAAATTGTTATTTTAAAGGTGCTATAGGAGGAGATGCATGCATGCAACATATACACAACAACCTGCCAAAATCTTTTAAATTAATTCATTAATCAAAATTATTTTGGAAAAGCAATACTTTTATTCCACACCTTTCTAAAAGCTCTGTGGATGTATTATTAAATTTTTTAAATGATTACTCTACATAAAAACCTATAGCACCTTTAACCTCTTAAGCCCTAGCCATATTTTCAGAAAATTTGCCTAAAAGTCAAAGTCAATGGAAGATTGCTCCACTTCTACAAGCGTTATTTGCATGTTCTTGGTATCTAGGGACATCTATGGTTCTCAGGGAATGTATTCCCAGTGTCAAATATTGTGTCTGTTACTAGGCTTGAGTACATTTCTTTATTTTTTCATCTTTGATGGTGAATAACACCATACTAACATTGACCAGATGTGGAAATATAAAAAGGAAAATCTCATTCTGCATCTTCTTGAGATCATGTGTACACAAAGTCTAAGCAAATTAATAAAGGGCAGATTTACATTTTTTTTTGTAAATGCAACACAGAATTGTGCCATCCGGACACATGCAATTTGAAATAGGAATATAGAATATCAGGCCTATAAATTACCTTATTATGGCCAAGTCACACATCTATGGATCGGGCCAAATCTCCCCTTTCCAATGGCAGAGTTCAATCAGGATTTAGTACCACCAGGAGCCCCCGACGGGCCAGCAAAAACGTGAATGAAATCTATTGTAAATAGGCTACAGTTACTTTTTTATAATGTAAATATCTCTAGAAGTAGGATCTGTGTTGGTGTGTCTGAGGTTAGAAGCAGGATCTGTGTTGGTGTGTCTCAGTTAGGAAGTAGGATCTGTGTTGGTGTGTCTCAGTTAGGAAGTAGGATCTGTGTTGGTGTGTCTCAGTTAGGAAGTAGGATCTGTGTTGGTGTGTCTCAGTTAGGAAGTAGGATCTGTGTTGGTGTGTCTGAGGTTAGAAGCAGGATCTGTGTTGGTGTGTCTCAGTTAGGAAGTAGGATCTGTGTTGGTGTGTCTGAGGTTAGAAGTAGTGTTCTGAAGGATCAGATTAAACCGAATATATATATTTATTTATATATATATATTTAATTGTATTTGTATATCCCCTGATATCCCTTGTATATTCCTTGTACAATATGCATTGAATATCCCTTCTAGTCTACTGAACATCCCATAATAGTCTCCATTCTACCATTGGACGAGACCTTGGTGCCAGGTCGCCATACCCCTCAGACCAGGTTCAATCGTACCGCTCAACATGTATGGACAAGTCCTAGTTCCGCGTAGGAATATGTCTACCGCACCACTAATGGTACTATTTGTTCATAGTGCGTATATATACTGCGCTATTAAAGTAGAGCTTTCTTTTAGTCCAGTTCCTTACCCTCCAACAGAGTGACAGACGCAAAAGCCTCCCCGCGAACCACGTGTGGGCAGTAAGGCCAATTCGGCCCAGTATCGGCATTGAGACATCGTGTATATTAATATTTGAATAGTCATATTTGGCACTATATCGTCGAGTTGGACGTATTCTATTAAGCTAATAATAGTCTATTCATATGTAGTGCCTCGTGCGGTAAGAGTTCTATAGTAATCAGCACCCCCATCGTTTCGGGCATCAGCTGGACGCTTATCCAGGGTGGTTGACCCCACGTGAAGCTGCACCCGAGGAGCTCCAGGCCAAAGAGCGAGTGGACCTGTATATTGGATTATTCTACCGACGACGGCTAGCCTTCCCCGGCTTGGATTATGCTTTGAGTACTTTGATTATTCTATGGATAAAGGCCAACACTGCGGTGTGTTGGAAATACCCCCCCCGGAGAGGACGACAGGTGAGAAGACGCTCTACACGACGAGGTCGCCTCACGTCTCTCCATCGTGGACCGGAGGACGCCGGCCACAGAGAGTCCAACTGCTTTCATCTGTGGATCGAGGATCGCTGGGCACCGGGTCGCACGACTGTGGGCTCTCCCAGGATACCCTCGGCCAGACGGGATACAGCCAGACTCTACCCCCCCCCTCCAGCTGTCCTACAAGCAGTCGGAACCTTCCCCTAGTGTATCCAGCTATATAATCATTCAAGTATCATTGCTATTGTTCCCTAAATATTCCAGGTTGTATATTTGCTTCCTGCGCAATCAGAGATTGGACATTCGATATTGATCTACCTACGAATACTCATTTGCCATAAAAGTGCATACTATTTCAAATCATAAATGTAATTAAGTGATCGTTGTACATACCTTTTGCTATGTATTATTATTAAACGCAGACTTTCGACTTGGTACATTTGTGTTGGATCCGTTTCATCAGGTGGGAGTGTTTATCATAATTATTTATACCTAGTACTGGGTGGCCAGAGTCTAAAGTACAAGAGGTAGTGGTAGTAAGTATCATATCTAACAATACAGTCAGGGAATTGTACCCCTCAGTTACAATTGGTCCTTCGAGCCGGATGGTAATCAGTGTAATATTAATATAGTGTTATTAATATTAAAATGGCCTATGATGAACACTCCACGAAACGATCCTCCTAACCAACAACGCCCGCGGCGCAAACGACAGCTCCCTCAGTACCTAGAGGCTTACGCTGTCAGTCAACAACCTAGTCTTCTACCAACAGTAAACGCGGTAAAACTAGAAAGTAAAATTATGTCTAACCCTAACGACCAGGCTACCCCGACCATAGAGGCCCCTATGGGTTCTAATGTAACTGACCCAGCTCACGGTGGGGACCAGGGGGAACCAGACATGACTTTACACCCCGCCAATACCGAAGAAGTAGTCCCCGACGAGTCCCGGGAGGAAGACAACACTACCGAGAGAGAACTCAGCACGGAAGAAGATGAGGAGAGCACCGTGGAGATAGAGCTCCAAGACTCCGCACGGAGTACCCCAAGGGACGGCTCCCCTATACAACCGTCTTCTCCCAGCGAGGCAGAGAGGACACTACAGCAGGCATTCCTCGTCAGCCTGAAAGCCTCTACTGAACGCGATAGACTCCAGGGTGAACGCGATCGATTGCAGATACAGCAACGGAGCGAAGAAGAGCACATACGCCTGGAAATAAGACGCATTCAGATGGAAGAGAATATGGCAAGAGACCGGGCCGACGCCCAGCGCGCCGCCACCGGTGCCCAGAGAGAATCGGATCTCACCAAGCGCGAAGCCGAGCGCGACAGAGCACAAGCGCAACTAATAGAACAGCTGATCAGAAGGACAACACCCCCTCCCTCCACCAGAGGCTCCAGGAACTCGTCTAGACATCACTCCAGGGCGGCATCCCCTAGCCGAGTAAGCGACCCTGAACTTGACCAACAGACGAGGTTTATACCCCCCGCAGACCCCCTTCCCCAACCGGTCCAAGCGAGACCCAGCCACCGGGAAGGAGCAGCATACACTGCGGAGAGGCTAAATCAGAGACTACAAGCCCTGGATGACCTAACGGAAGACGAAGAGGAAGAGGAGGAGAACCACGCCCGACGACAGCACAGTACTCTACCGGACCAGGAGGTCCAGTACAGCCCAGGCTATACCCCCGCGGAGCTGCGCTACAGACCCCCGACGCTATTCACGGGTGAGCACGACGCACGACCCGCACCGAGGAACAGCACCTGGACCAGCGGGCCATGGTACACAGCCGGTACCAGCCCACGCCAAGGAGCAGGAGGAGACTCGCCTAGGAGGCCTCTCCCCCAACGCTCGCCGATGTATCAACAATCCGCGTCATACATTGGCACACCTATGGTACCAGACTTCACCCAGGAGAACCGGGCCCAGTATACGGAGCTCCGCATGTGTCTGGAGACAATGTTGGTGGATGTCATTGATGAACGCCATAAATACGCGATACTACTGAAGCATTTAAAGGTACCCCGCGCGCACAACATAGCGCTCGCCTACGCCACTTCCACGACCCCATACACCGCAGCGCTGGTAGCGTTGGACCAGAGATATGGACGTATATGGGATTACGTGATCCAGGAGATCAGGCACATCGACCGCCTACCCCCAGCAACAGACAATCGAGCACTGGACGACCTGTCCATCAGAGTGCAGTCCCTAGTAGGGATGCTGGGAGCGCAGAGGGAAAAGGGTAGGCATGAACTATACGCCAACTCAAATGTAGAGAGGATCTTGGAGAAGCTACCGCCCGCCCGACAGGAGCGCTTTAGGCGGCAGAGAGACCACCGAGACCCTAATGGCCCCGAACCGAACCTCCTCGATCTAGCCGACTTCCTGGCGAGAGAAGTCAGCAGCTTACGGCTAGATACATTCGGACGGAGCACCCCTGGCTCCAGAGAAGGAACCAGGAGACTAAATGATGGAAGAAGATCGGTGACTGTCATGCACCAATCGGAGTCAGTGCCAAGCAGTAGGAGCCACAGTACCCCCTCAAGAAAGGAGAAGTGGAAGATAGTGTGCCCCTACTGTGAGAAAGAACACTGGCTGTCACAATGTGACTCATTCCCCAAGATGAATGCGGAGGAAGCGAGTCAATGGATAAAGTCCAACAGACGCTGTTTTCGCTGTGCGCGATCACACATGGCAGCCGAATGCCGCTTAAAGAAAAAGTGCAGTCGGTGCGATGGAGCCCATCTGGACATACTCCACGACAGTAACAGACGGCGGCCTCCACCCGCACCATCAAGCAGCAAAGCAAGCGTCATGTACATCGACCCCGCCAGCAGCAGCGGAGCCAGAGTGCTCTTAAAGGTAGTCCGTGTGACATTGAGCTACCAGAATAAAGTCATGGACACTTACGCCGTCCTTGATGACGGGTCAGAGAAGACCCTTCTGCTCGCGTCCGCTGCGGCCCAGCTAGGGCTGCGGGGGAGCGAAAACCAAATGACAATTCGGACAATAAGAAGAGATTTGAAAACGATAAAGGGCGAGAATGTCTCATTCTCTATCGCAGCAAGCGGCCAGCCCGAGCGACGGTACAGGATTACAGACGCTTTCACCAGCCAAGAAATAGGACTCTCGCGGTACACATACCCCGTAGCCAAGCTGATGGAGAAATATGTACATCTACGCAAGCTACCGATCCCACTCATAGACGGTGCTACCCCGACACTGTTGATAGGCTCCGACCATGCAGACCTCATTGTCCCGATAGACCGGGTTCATACCGGACCCAGAGGCTGTCCTGCAGCAGTCGAGACCCGCCTAGGATGGACTCTCCAAGGCCCACTCGCCAAATCTCTCAACCGAACCACAGCCACTAGCTGTCTCCACTCCCGAGTCACAGAGGGAGACACCGCACTCCTGCAGCATGTAGAGAGGCTATGGACCTTAGAACAAATGCCCTTTAAGAACGAAAAGAAAGACATTCGCTCTAAAGACGACATCTACGCCATTAACCTCCTCGAGACGGGAACAAAGAGAGTCCCAGTCAGCGGCGTGTTGAGATACGCCACGCCACTCCTGCGGCGGGAAGGGATGCCTACCTTTCACGCAAAGAAAGACGCCACAGAGCGGTACCTACTAAACACAGAGCGGCGCTTAGCCAAGGACCCCGCCCAAGAAAGTGTATACCGCGCTGAGATGGAGAAGCTCATCACAGCGGGACACGTCACAAAGATTGACATTAAAGAGGCCGACCAGACGACTGAATCGTGGTACGTACCCCACCACAAGGTTCATCACAACGGCAAAGACCGCATCGTGTTTAACTGCAGCTACCAGATCGGATCCCAAAATCTGAATAAAGAGCTATTGCCCGGTCCTACACTCGGCCCCTCCCTACTAGGCGTACTACTCCGCTTCCGCCAGGACAAGGTGGCTATCAGCGGGGATATCAAAGGGATGTTCCTGCAGGTGAGATTAGTAGAGGAGGACAAGCCCCTGTTGCGGTTCCTATGGAGAGAGAGGCCAGGAGATGAGCACCCAGCCATCTACCAATGGGAAGTCCTCCCTTTCGGAACTACATGCAGCCCATGCTGTGCTACATTTGCACTACAGAGACATGTCGCAGAGGACCCAGCAGCGGACGAAGAGGTCCGACACAGTGTGAAGAACAGCTTCTACGTAGATAACGGTCTACAAAGCGTTTCGACCCAGGAAGAAGCCGAGGCTCTCCTACTTAAACTCCGCGCCTCTCTGATCAAAGGCGGCTTTGATCTCAGGCAGTGGGCCAGCAGCGATCCGCACGTACTGCGCAGCCTCTCCTCCGAGGACAAGGCAGCGAGCAGCGAGACCTGGATGGCCACAATCCCAGGAGAAGCCCAAGAGATGACACTAGGACTAGTGTGGCGCTTCAAAACAGATTCGCTCCACTATAGACACAAACCCCTGACCACGGAGCAGGGAAGGTCGACGGCAATACCGACCACCAGACGGAGTGTGTACAGAACACTCGCCCGACAATATGACCCGTTAGGATGTATACTACCGTACACCACCAGGGCAAAGATGATTGTACGAGCATTGTGGGACAAGGACCAGGGCTGGGACGACCCCATTCCCGCACACCTTGCATCCACCTGGAGAGAGTGGGAGATGGAACTCCACTCACTCCCAGGCGTTAATATACGCCGAAGCTACTTCCCACCCACGGTGAGGCCAGAGACATGTAAAATGGATTTACACGTCTTCAGTGACGCCTCCGAGGTCGCCTACGGATCAGTAGCCTACTTGCGGGCCCAAGAAGAGGGGGGAGAGATCTACACAGCATTCATCCTCGCCCGCTCGAGAATAGCCCCACGCAAGCAACAGTCTATCCCACGTCTAGAGCTCTGCGCAGCCCTCGCAGGAGCGCATCTAGCCACGCTCATCCAACGTGAGCTCACCATTCCGGTGCATAGAACAATCCTGTGGTCAGATTCCACGACAGTACTCGCCTGGATCAAATCGGATTCATGCAAATACAAAGTCTTCGTGGGAGTCAGAGTCACTGAGATTCAAGAGTTAACCGGAGAGTTAACCGGAGAAGCAAACTGGCGCTATGTTGATACAAAACACAACCCAGCTGACGTCATCACCCGGGGAATGTCCCTAGATGACTTAACCCGTCATAACATCTACAGTGACGGACCAGCATTCCTCAAGCTCCCGGAAGGAGATTGGCCCACGCCCACCCCGAGGGAAGCAAGTGACGAGGAGGCTGAGAATAAGAAACCCATGTTCTGTGGATTGAGCACTGTTGTCTCCGCAGACCCCAACATAGACGATTGCATTACCATAGAGAGTGCGCAGCAACGGACATTCCTGCGGCACCACCCAGAGATTAAGTCCCCCGCTGATATGTCAGCAGCTGACTACGAGGAAGCAGAACTGCTTCTACTGCAACGAGCCCAGAGAGACTCGTTCCCCGATGAACTAGACTGTCTACAGGGAGGAAAGCCCGTCCCATCAGACAGCAGATTGATTCATCTGGCCCCCGAGAGTGACACACATACCCTCATCAGAGTGGGTGGTCGCCTGCGGAGAGCCCCCAATTTACCGGATGACATTAAGTACCCGATCGTATTGAACAGCCGACACAAGGTCACAGAGCTGATTATAAAGAAATACGACGAGGATGTACACCACGCAGGAGCAGAGAGAGTCTTCGCGGAAATCAGACGTCGTTACTGGATACTTCAAGGAAGACCAGCGGTGCGACGCTTCCAGCGAACCTGTCTAGACTGCTGAAAGTGGCGCGCGCAGCCCAGCATACCACGGATGGCTGACCTACCTCCATGTCGCCTCCGACTCGGCGACAAGCCATTCCACTCAACAGGCATGGACTGTTTTGGCCCGCTGCACATAAAGAAAGGAAGAGGCACCGAGAAGCGGTGGGGTATTGTATTCAAATGCATGACCACCAGAGCGATACATATCGAGCTCCTTCCGACCATGAGCGCAGACTCATTCCTTATGGCCTTCCGAAGATTCACATCACGGAAAGGAAAACCGTCTACATTATTGTCCGATCACGGGACAAACTTCAAAGGCGGAGAAAGAGAGCTGAGGGAGAGCTTCCAAGCTATGGGCCCAGAACTTAAGACCCACCTCGCTCCAGCCCAGATTGACTTCCAATTCAACCCCCCAAACGCACCCCACTTCGGTGGAACTTGGGAACGAGAAGTACGTTCTATAAAGACAGCCCTGTACGCAGTACTTGGGGCCCAGACTGTGGCGGAAGAAGTCCTAATGACAGTCCTCACGGAGATTGAGGGAGTATTGAACTCAAAGCCCCTCGGTTATGTCTCCAGTGATGTAGCAGATGGCGACCCAGTCACCCCCAACACCCTCCTGATGGGGCGGCTAGATCCCGCGTTACCCCAGACAATGTACCGGCCTGAAGAAGCGAACGGCCGACGAATGTGGAGGTACAGCCAAGTATTAGCCGACAAGTTTTGGAGCAGTTTCCTACTGCACTACCTACCGTCTCTACAGACCCGCCAGAAGTGGGTAAAAGAGAGAGACAATTTGACGGAAGGAACAGTCGTCATGATTATTGACCAGTCACTACCCAGAGCTATGTGGCCGGCTGGCCGCGTAAGCAAAGTGATCACCGGTGCCGATGGCAAGGTCCGAGCAGCTGAAGTACTCGTCCAGGGGCGCATTTACACCCGTTGTTGTGAAGGGCCAGATTAAACCGAATATATATATTTATTTATATATATATATTTAATTGTATTTGTATATTCTCTAATATTCCCTGATATCCCTTGTATATTCCTTGTACAATATGCATTGAATATCCATTCTAGCCTACTGAACATCCCATAATAGTCTCCATTCTACTATTGGTCGAGACCTTGGTGCCAGGCTGCCATACCCCTCAGACCCAGTTCAAACGTACCGCTCGACATGTACGAACAAGTCCTAGTTCCGCGTAGGAATTTGGCTACCGCACCACTAATGGGACTATTTGTTCATAGTGCGTATATATACTGCGCTACTAAAGTAGGACTTTCTTTTCAGTCCAGTTTCTTACCCTCCAATAGAGTCACAGACGTAAAGCCTCCCCGCGATGCCACGTGTGGGAGTAAGGCCAAGTTCGGCCTACCATCGGTATTGAGACATCGTGTATATTAATATTTGAATAGTCATATTTGGCACTATATCGTCGAGTTGGACGTAGTCTATTAAGCTAATAATAGTCTGTTAATATATAGTGCTTCGTGCGGTGAGAACACTACCGTAGTCAGTACTCCATCGTTTCGGGCAGAGAACTGGCTGCTTACCCAGGGTGGTTGACCCTATGTGAAGCTGCACCCGAGGAGCCCCAGAGCCGACGAGCGAGTGGACCTGTATACCGGATTATTCTACCGACGACAGCCCGCCTTCCCAGGCACGGATTATGCTTTGGATACTTTGATTATTCTATGGATAAAGACCCCCGACACTACCGTGTGTTGGAACCCCCCCCCCCTGGAGAGGACGCAAGGTGAGGAGACGCTCTGCAAGACGAGGTCTCTCCACATCTCTCCCCCGTGGACCGGAGAGAGCCGGCCCACAAAGAGTCCACCTGCTTTCATCTGTGGTCCAAGGATCGCCGGCGCATTGAACGGCACTACAGTGGGTTCACCTGGGATACCCTTGGCCGGACGAGGCAGCTGGATTCTACCCCCCCCCCCCTCCTACTCCTGTCGGCTTACAAGCGACCGGATTAACCCCCTCTAGTGTATCCAGCCTATAATCATTAAAGTATCATTGCTGTTATTCCTTAACTATTCCAGGTCGTATATTTACCACCTGCGCCTTCAGAGATTGGACATTATCTATTGATATACCGACGAATACTCCTTGCCATAAAAGTGCATACTATTTCAATTCATAAATGTAATTAAGTGATTAAGTGTTTATTCTACACACCATCGCTGTGTAGGAAATAAAGACCTGTTTCTAATTCGTACATTTGTGTTGGATCCGTTTCATCTACGTGAGAGTGTTCATGATAATATATTTATGCCGTGTACTGGGTGGCCGAATATTAAGTACAAAGGTAGTGGTAGTAAGTATCATATCTAGTAATACAGTCAGGGAATTGTACCCCTCAGTTACAATTGGTCCTTCGAGCCGGATGGTAATTAGTGTAATATTAATATAGTGTTATTAATATTGAAATGGCCTATGATGAACACTCCACGAAACGATCCTCCTAACCAACGCCCGCAGCGCGAACGACGGCTCCCTCAGTACTTAGAGGCTTACGCTGTCAGTCAACAACCTAGTCTTCTACTAACAGTAAACGCGGTAAAACTAGAAAGTAAAAGTATGTCTAACCCCAACGCCCAGACTACCCCGACCATAGAGGCCCCTACGGGCTCTAATGTAACTGACCAAGTTCACGGTGGGGACCAGTGGGAACCAGACATGACTTCACACCCCGCCAGTACTGAAGAAGTAGTCCCCGATGAGTCCCGGGAGGAATACAACGCTACCGAGAGAGAACTCGGCACGGAAGAAGACGGGGAGAGCACCGTGGAGATAGAGCTCCAAGGCTCCGCAAGGAGTACCCCGAGGGAAGGCTCCCCTATACAACCGCCTTCTCCCAGCGAGGCAGAGAGGACCCTACAGCAGGCATTCCTCGTCAGCCTGAAAGCCTCTACTGAATGCGATAGACTCCAGGGTGAACGCGATCGATTGCAGATACAGCAACGGAGCGAAAAAGAGCACATACGCCTGGAAATAAGACGCATTCAGATGGAAGAGAATGTGGCCAGAGACCGAGCAGACAGCCAGCGAGCAGCTGCTGGTGCTCTACGGGACGCAGAGCGCGACAGACAGCAAGCGCAACTAATAGAACAGCTGATCAGACGGACAACACCCTCTCCCTCCGCCAGAGGCTCCAGGAACTCGTCTAGACACACCTCCAGGGCGGCATCCCCTAGCCGAGTAAACAACCCTGAACTTGACCAACAGACGAGGTCTATACCCCCCACAGACCACCTCCCCCCACCGGTCCAAGCGAGACCTAGCAACCGGGAAGGAGCAGCATATCCTGTGGAGAGGCTAAACCAGAGACTACAAGCACTGGATGACCTAACTGAAGACGAAGAGGAAGAGGAGGAGAACCGCGCCCGAAGACAGCACAGTACTCTACCGGACCAGGAGGTCCGGTACAGCCCAGGCTATACTCCCGCGGAGCTGCGCTACAGACCCCCGACTCTATACACGGGTGAGCACGACGCACGACCCGCACCGAGGAACAGCACCTGGACAAGCGGGCCATGGTACACTGCCGGTACCAGCCCATACCAAGGAGCGGGAGGAGACTCGCCTAGGAGGCCTCTCCCCCAACGCTCGCCGATGTATCCACAGTCAGCGTCATACATTGGCACGCCTATGGTACCCGACTTCACCCAAGAGAACCGGGCCCAGTATACAGAACTCTGCATGTGTCTGGAGACCATGTTGGTGGATGTATTGGATGAACGCCACAAATACGCCATCCTACTGCAGCACTTAAAGGTGCCCCGCGCACATAATATAGCGCTCGCCTACGCGACTTCCACCACCCCATACACAGCAGCGCTGGTAGCATTGGACCAGAGGTATGGGCGCATATGGGATTACGTGATCCAGGAGATCCGACACATCGACCGCTTACCCCCAGCAATAGACAATCGAGCACTGGACGACCTGTCCATCAGAGTGCAGTCCCTGGTAGGGATGTTGGGAGCGCAAAGAGAGAAGGGGAAGTATGAACTTTACGCCAACTCAAATGTGGAAAGGATCCTGGAGAAGCTGCCGCCCGCTCGTCAGGAGCGCTTTAGGCGGCAGAGGGACCACAGAGACCCGAATGGCCCCGAACCGAACCTCCTCGATCTAGCAGACTTCCTGGCGAGAGAAGTCAGCAGCCTACGGCTAGATACATTCGGACGGAGCACCCCTGGCTCCAGAGAAGGAACCAGACGACTAAATGATGGAAGAAGATCGGTGACTGTGATGCACCAATCGGAGTCAGTACCGAGCAGCAGGAGCCACAGTACCCCCTCCAGAACGGAGAAGTGGAAGATAGTGTGCCCCTACTGTGAGAAAGAACACTGGCTAGCGCAATGTGACTCCTTCCCCAAGCTGAACGCGGAGGAAGCAGGTCAATGGATAAAGTCCAACAAGCGCTGTTTTCGCTGTGCGCGCTCACACATGGCAGCCGAATGCCGCTTAAAGAAAAGGTGCACCAAGTGCGATGGAGCCCATCTGGACATACTTCACGACAGTAACAGACGGCGCCCTTCACCTGCACCATCCAGCCGCAAAGCGAGCGTCATGTACATCGATCCCGCCAGCAGCAGTGGAGCCCGAGTACTCCTAAAAGTAGTGCGTGTGACACTAAGCCACCAGAATAAAGTCCTGGACACTTACGCCGTCCTCGATGACGGGTCAGAGAAGACCCTGCTGCTCGCCTCCGCTGCGGCCCAGCTAGGGCTGCGGGGAAGCGAAACCCAAATGACAATTCGGACAATAAGACGAGATTTGAAGACGATAAAGGGCGAGAATGTCTCATTCTCTATCACAGCAAGCGGCCAGCCTGAGCGACGGTACCAGATTGCAGACGCTTTCACCAGCCAAGAAATAGGACTGTTGCGGTACACATACCCCGTCGCCAAGCTGATGGAGAAATATGCACATCTGCGCAAGTTACCGATCCCGCTCATAGACAATGCTATGCCGACCCTGTTGATAGGCTCCGACCATGCAGACCTCATTGTCCCGATAGACCGGGTTCATACCGGACCCGAGGCTGTCCTGCAGCAGTCGAGACCCGTTTGGGATGGACTCTCCAAGGCCCGCTCGCCAAATCTCTCAACCGAAGTACAGCCACTAGATGTCTCCACTCCCGAGTCACAGAGGGAGAAACCGCACTCCTGCAACACGTAGAGCGGCTATGGAGCTTGGAACAAATGCCCTTTAAGAATGGAAAGAAAGACATTCGCTCTAAAGATGACATTTACGCCATTCACCTCCTCGAGACAGGGACCAAGAGAGTCCCGGTCAACGGCGTGTTGAGATACGCCACGCCACTCCTGCGGCGAAAAGGAATGCCTACTTTCCACGCCAAGACAGACGCCATAGAACGGTACCTGCTGAACACGGAGCGGCGCTTAGCCAAGAACCCCGCCCAAGAGAGTGTATACCACGCTGAGATTGAGAAGCTCATCACAGCGGGACACGTCACAAAGATGGACATTAAAGAGGCTGACCAGACCACTGAATCGTGGTACGTGCCCCACCACAAGGTCCATCACAACGGTAAAGACCGCATAGTATTTAACTGCAGCTACCAGATCGGATCCCAAAATCTGAATAAAGAGTTACTGCCCGGTCCCACACTCGGCCCCTCCCTACTCGGCGTTCTACTCCGCTTCCGCCAGGAAAAGGTGGCCATCAGCGGGGACATTAAAGGAATGTTCCTGCAGGTGAGATTAGTAGAGGCGGACAAGCCCCTGTTACGGTTCCTATGGAGAGAGAAGCCAGGAGATGAGCACCCAGCCATCTACCAATGGGAAGTCCTCCCCTTCGGAACGACGTGCAGCCCCTGCTGTGTGACATTTGCACTACAGAAACATGTAGCAGAGGACCCAGCAGCGGACGAAGAGGTCCGACACAGCGTAAAGAACAGCTTCTACGTAGACAACTGTCTACAAAGCCTTTCAACCCAGGAAGAAGCCGAGGCTCTCCTGATTAAACTCCGCGCCTCATTGATCAAAGGCGGCTTTGATCTCAGGCAGTGGGCCAGCAGCGATCCGCAAGTACTGCGCAGCCTCTCCTCCGAGGACAAGGCAGCCAGCAGCGAGACCTGGATGGCTACAATCCCGGGAGAAGCCCAGGAGATGACCCTGGGATTGGTGTGGCGATTCAAAACAGATTCGCTTCACTACAGACACAAGCCCCTGACTACGGAGCAGGGAAGGCCGGCGGCGGCGCCGACCACCAGACGGAGTGTGTACACAACACTCGCCCGACAATATGACCCGCTAGGATGTATTCTACCATACACCACCAGGGCAAAAATGATTGTACGAGCATTGTGGGACAAGGACCAGGGCTGGGACGACCCCATTCCCGCACACCTTGCATCCACCTAGAGAGAGTGGGAGATGGAGCTCCACTCACTCCCAGGCGTTAATATGCGCCGAAGCTACTTCCCACCCAAGGTGAGGCCAGAGACATGTAAAATGGACTTGCACGTCTTCAGTGACGCCTCAGAGGTCGCATACGGATCAGTAGCCTACTTGCGGGCCCAAGACCAGGGGGGAGAGATCTACACAGCATTTGTCCTCGCCCGCTCGAGAATAGCCCCACGCAAGCAACAATCTATCCCACGTCTAGAGCTCTGCGCAGCCCTAGCCGGAGCGCACCTAGCCACGCTCATCCAACGTGAGCTCACCATACCGGTGTCTAGAACAATCCTGTGGTCAGATTCCACGACGGTACTCGCCTGGATCAAATCGGACTCATGCAAGTACAAAGTCTTCGTGGGAGTCAGAGTCACCGAGATTCAAGACTTAACCGAAGAGTTAACCGGAGAAACAGAGTGGCGCTACGTTGATACAAAACAGAACCCAGCTGACGTCATCACCCGGGGGATGCCCCTGGATGACCTCACCCGTCGCAATGTCTACAGTGACGGCCCCGCATTCCTAAGACTCCCGGAAGGACAGTGGCCCATGCCTATCCCGAGGGAAGCAAGTCCAGAGGAGGTAGAAATTAAGAAGTCTGTGTTCTGTGGATTGAGCACCGTAGCCTCCACCGACCCTAACATAAACGATTGCACGTCCATAGAGAGTGCACAACAAAGAACATTCCTGCGGTACCACCCGGAGTGCAAGTCCCCCGCTGATATGTCAGCGGCTAACTACGAGGAAGCAGAATTGCTTCTACTGCAGCGAGCCCAGAGAGACTCGTTCCCCGATGAATTGGCCTGTCTACAGGGAGGAAAGCCCGTCCCATCCGACAGCAGATTAATTCACCTGGCCCCCGAGAGCGACGCTCACACCCTCATCAGAGTGGGTGGTCGCCTACGCAGAGCCCCCAATCTACCGGATGACATTAAATACCCGATCGTATTGAACAGCCGACACAAGGTCACAGAGCTGATTATAAAGAAATACGATGAGGATGTACATCACGCAGGAGCAGAAAGAGTCTTCGCGGAAATCAGACGTCGTTACTGGATCCTACAAGGAAGAGAGGCGGTACGACGCTTCCAACGAACATGTCTAGACTGCCGCAAGTGGCGCGCGCAGCCCAGCATACCAAGGATGGCTGACCTTCCTCCATGTCGCCTCCGAATCGGTGACAAGCCATTCCACTCAACGGGTATGGACTGCTTTGGCCCGCTGCACATAAAGAAAGGAAGAGGAACCGAGAAGCGGTGGGGTATTGTATTCAAATGCATGACCACCAGAGCGATACACATCGAGCTTCTCCCGACCATGAGCACAGACTCATTCCTTATGGCCTTCCGTAGATTCATATCACGGAAAGGAAGACCGTCTACCCTATTGTCCGATCATGGGACAAACTTTAAAGGCGGCGAAAGAGAGCTGAGAGAGAGCTTCCAAGCTATGGGCCCAGAACTTAAGACCCACCTCGCTCCAGCACAGGTTGATTTCCAATTCAACCCCCCAAACGCACCCCACTTCGGTGGCACTTGGGAACGAGAAGTGCGCTCCATAAAGACAGCCCTGTACGCAGTACTTGGGGCCCAGACTGTGGCGGAAGAAGTCCTAATGACAGTCCTCACGGAGATTGAGGGAGTACTTAACTCGAAGCCCCTCGGATATGTCTCCAGTGATGTGGCGGATATCGACCCAGTTACCCCCAACACACTCCTGATGGGGCGGCTAGATCCCACATTACCCCAGACAATGTACCGGCCTGAAGAAGCGAACGGCCGACGAATGTGGAGGTACAGCCAAGTATTAGCCGACAAGTTTTGGAACAGTTTCCTACTGCACTACCTACCGTCTCTACAGACCCGCCAGAAGTGGGTAAAGGAGAGAGACAATTTGACAGAAGGAACAGTCGTCATGATTATTGATCAATCACTGCCCAGAGCTATGTGGCCGGCCGGCCGCGTAAGCAAAGTGATCACCGGTGCCGACGGCAAGGTCCGAGCAGCTGAAGTGCTCGTCCAGGGTCGCACTTACACCCGTCCCGTGGCAAGGCTCATAGAACTGCCTCGACTCCCAGACACAATCGATGATGACCATGACCCTACAACCCTATGACTTTGTGAAGTTGACTGACCCCTACAGCAAACCCTTATGTGTAAATAGACAACGCGATTAATCTGTCTCCGTTTAACTGATTAGGTCTGGGACCTATTCAGGGGGTGGCTGTTGTGAAGGGCCAGATTAAACCGAATATATATATTTATTTATATATATTTAATTGTATTTGTATATTCTCTAATATTCCCTGATATCCCTTGTATATTCCTTGTACAATATGCATTGAATATCCATTCTAGCCTACTGAACATCCCATAATAGTCTCCATTCTACTATTGGTCGAGACCTTGGTGCCAGGCTGCCATACCCCTCAGACCCAGTTCAAACGTACCGCTCGACATGTACGAACAAGTCCTAGTTCCGCGTAGGAATTTGGCTACCGCACCACTAATGGGACTATTTGTTCATAGTGCGTATATATACTGCGCTACTAAAGTAGGACTTTCTTTTCAGTCCAGTTTCTTACCCTCCAATAGAGTCACAGACGTAAAGCCTCCCCGCGATGCCACGTGTGGGAGTAAGGCCAAGTTCGGCCTACCATCGGTATTGAGACATCGTGTATATTAATATTTGAATAGTCATATTTGGCACTATATCGTCGAGTTGGACGTAGTCTATTAAGCTAATAATAGTCTGTTAATATATAGTGCTTCGTGCGGTGAGAACACTACCGTAGTCAGTACCCCATCGTTTCGGGCAGAGAACTGGCTGCTTACCCAGGGTGGTTGACCCTATGTGAAGCTGCACCCGAGGAGCCCCAGAGCCGACGAGCGAGTGGACCTGTATACCGGATTATTCTACCGACGACAGCCCGCCTTCCCAGGCACGGATTATGCTTTGGATACTTTGATTATTCTATGGATAAAGACCCCCGACACTACCGTGTGTTGGAACCCCCCCCCCCTGGAGAGGACGCAAGGTGAGGAGACGCTCTGCAAGACGAGGTCTCTCCACATCTCTCCCCCGTGGACCGGAGAGAGCCGGCCCACAAAGAGTCCACCTGCTTTCATCTGTGGTCCAAGGATCGCCGGCGCATTGAACGGCACTACAGTGGGTTCACCTGGGATACCCTTGGCCGGACGAGGCAGCTGGATTCTACCCCCCCACCCCCTCCTACTCCTGTCGGCTTACAAGCGACCGGATTAACCCCCTCTAGTGTATCCAGCCTATAATCATTAAAGTATCATTGCTGTTATTCCTTAACTATTCCAGGTCGTATATTTACCACCTGCGCCTTCAGAGATTGGACATTATCTATTGATATACCGACGAATACTCCTTGCCATAAAAGTGCATACTATTTCAATTCATAAATGTAATTAAGTGATTAAGTGTTTATTCTACACACCATCGCTGTGTAGGAAATAAAGACCTGTTTCTAATTCGTACATTTGTGTTGGATCCGTTTCATCTACGTGAGAGTGTTCATGATAATATATTTATGCCGTGTACTGGGTGGCCGAATATTAAGTACAAAGGTAGTGGTAGTAAGTATCATATCTAGTAATACAGTCAGGGAATTGTACCCCTCAGTTACACCCGTCCTGTGGCGAGGCTCATAGAACTGCCCCGACTCCCAGACACAATCGATGATGACCATGACCCTATGACTTTGTGAGTTGACTGACCCTTACAGCGAACCCTTGAGTGGTAGACAGTGCGGTTAATCTGTCTCTGCTTAACTAATTGGGTTGGGACCAATTAGGGGGCGGCTGTTCTGAAGGATCAGATTAAACCGAATATATATATTTATTTATATATATATATTTAATTGTATTTGTATATCCCCTGATATCCCTTGTATATTCCTTGTACAATATGCATTGAATATCCCTTCTAGTCTACTGAACATCCCATAATAGTCTCCATTCTACCATTGGACGAGACCTTGGTGCCAGGTCGCCATACCCCTCAGACCAGGTTCAATCGTACCGCTCAACATGTATGGACAAGTCCTAGTTCCGCGTAGGAATATGTCTACCGCACCACTAATGGTACTATTTGTTCATAGTGCGTATATATACTGCGCTATTAAAGTAGAGCTTTCTTTTAGTCCAGTTCCTTACCCTCCAACAGAGTGACAGACGCAAAAGCCTCCCCGCGAACCACGTGTGGGCAGTAAGGCCAATTCGGCCCAGTATCGGCATTGAGACATCGTGTATATTAATATTTGAATAGTCATATTTGGCACTATATCGTCGAGTTGGACGTATTCTATTAAGCTAATAATAGTCTATTCATATGTAGTGCCTCGTGCGGTAAGAGTTCTATAGTAATCAGCACCCCCATCGTTTCGGGCATCAGCTGGACGCTTATCCAGGGTGGTTGACCCCACGTGAAGCTGCACCCGAGGAGCTCCAGGCCAAAGAGCGAGTGGACCTGTATATTGGATTATTCTACCGACGACGGCTAGCCTTCCCCGGCTTGGATTATGCTTTGAGTACTTTGATTATTCTATGGATAAAGGCCAACACTGCGGTGTGTTGGAAATACCCCCCCCCGGAGAGGACGACAGGTGAGAAGACGCTCTACACGACGAGGTCGCCTCACGTCTCTCCATCGTGGACCGGAGGACGCCGGCCACAGAGAGTCCAACTGCTTTCATCTGTGGATCGAGGATCGCTGGGCACCGGGTCGCACGACTGTGGGCTCTCCCAGGATACCCTCGGCCAGACGGGATACAGCCAGACTCTACCCCCCCCCTCCAGCTGTCCTACAAGCAGTCGGAACCTTCCCCTAGTGTATCCAGTTATATAATCATTCAAGTATCATTGCTATTGTTCCCTAAATATTCCAGGTTGTATATTTGCTTCCTGCGCAATCAGAGATTGGACATTCGATATTGATCTACCTACGAATACTCATTTGCCATAAAAGTGCATACTATTTCAAATCATAAATGTAATTAAGTGATCGTTGTACATACCTTTTGCTATGTATTATTATTAAACGCAGACTTTCGACTTGGTACATTTGTGTTGGATCCGTTTCATCAGGTGGGAGTGTTTATCATAATTATTTATACCTAGTACTGGGTGGCCAGAGTCTAAAGTACAAGAGGTAGTGGTAGTAAGTATCATATCTAACAATACAGTCAGGGAATTGTACCCCTCAGTTACAAGTAGGATCTGTGTTGGTGTGTCTCAGTTAGGAAGTGGGATCTGTGTTGGTGTGTCTCAGTTAGGAAGTAGGATCTGTGTTGGTGTGTCTGAGGTTAGAAGCAGGATCTGTGTTGGTGTGTCTCAGTTAGGAAGTAGGATCTGTGTTGGTGTGTCTGAGGTTAGAAGCAGGATCTGTGGAGACTTCCGGTCTGACCGCGGAAGAACATGGCTGCTTAACTCGCGAGCTCCCCGACAGCAAAATGAGTTAGCCCCGGGAAACATTTATTAACAACACCAGGGTATATATTTAATAGGGATGACAGAAGGGGCTATCACGAGACGTAGGGCGACCACGATTACAACTGAAAAGGACGACGGAATGGCAGAGAATGACGAAGTAACGGGAGGAAAAGATGGCGACGATGACTGTGAACAAGAAGCCACGCTGTTGAACATATACAACGAGCTCAAAGACTTCAGAAAAGACAATGAGCGTCAGTTTCGGGAGATAAGGAATGACATGAACAAAATGAACGACAGGCTCGGTGAAACGGAGGGGAGAATCGGAGAAAATGAAAATGTGCTTGATGCGGCGACGGTTTTAATAAAAAAACTGATACAGAGGCAGGCCGACATGGAGGCTAAACTGCTCGACCAAGAGGGCAGAACGAGGAGAGAGAACCTGCGGGTGTATGGTATCCCGGAGGAGAAAGAGGGAAAAGACATGCATGGATTTCTAGACGGCTTGTTTAAGGACGCACTCGGGCTGCCTCATGACATGGACCTTCGTATCGAACGAGCACACCGGTTCAACCGGTTGTTAGGCCCCAAGGCCTAACAACCCACAGCTGAAGCCACGGTCAATCGTGGTTAAGTTTGGGAGTTACAAAATGAAGGAAGAGATAATACGCCGAACATGGCAGAAGAAGAACGTCTCATGTGGCAACGATCGCTTCTATGTCGACCATGACTTCCCCACTGAAATACTGAAGAAGCAAGGAGAATATGCCGAGGCCAAGACAATAATGAAGGAGAAGAATCTCAAGTTCCAGACACCATATCCAGCGAAGATGAGGGTATTCTACGAGGATGGCACCCGCCTGTACCAGAGCGCGGTGGAGGCGACAGCGGATATGGCAAAACGTGGATTCAAGATCACCGTGGTGAACCCGACTACCGACCCGGACCGAAAGGAGATAATGCGGCTGTCTACCTGGCAGACAGTGGGAAGAAAAATGGGACCGGGGGACGACATGCAGGCGACGGGGACTGAACGCCCCACACAGCAGGGCAATGGTCATCACGGATACCGGGAGAAACTACAGGGATTCAGACGGGGACAGTCGGAGGCGGACAATTGAGATAAAGTTCATGAAGCGCATGGATACAGATAAGTCACGGGGGCATCGTCATAGAATAAATAACATCACAAAATGCCAATATGTATATAAAAGAAAAGACAAAAAAAAAAAAAAAAAAAAAAAAAGGATTGAAAAAAAAAAAAAAAAAAAAATGTGTAATGAGAATAGAGGGCAATAGATAGGAGAATATGATAAAACTGTGGGAGGGGAAATATCCCGGATGGATACAGGAAAAATATAACGAAATGAACCACAGGCCATTATGGCTATGTCATAGAAGTTACAATATACCAATATATATCTGAGAGATATACAAATGTTAATTACTGGAAACGTTACCGTTTTGTCAAGTTCAGTTGAATTGATCGCACTGTATATAGATTACAGTGTGAGCCATACGTTACATCAGGGTATATAAGATAGTAGGGGCACAGCTTTGGGCAACCTGCCTTGTGCCATATGCACTCCTCTGTTAGTCGAGGGGGACCAAGGTGCATGGGTGAGTATCGATCTCACACTCGGTACGACTGTTCTATCTGGGGTCATATCGAACGTAGCTTGGGTAAATGTGGGGGGGGGAAATGTATTTATGTTTTTTTTATATGTTCTTTTTTATTTCATTGTATGCTATACTATTGTATATATATTTTCACAGTCTCAGGCACTAGAATACGTCCTGGATTGCACAGGGGAGATGCATTACGAGGAATATGGGGCTGATTAAAATAATATCGTGGAATATAGACGGATGTCATCATCCCATTAAGAGGAAAAAGATATTGACGTTCTTGAAACAAAAAAAGACAGATATTGCACTAATTCAGGAATCGCACCTGGATGAGGAGGAGTCGGCCAAGCTTAAAAGGGATTGGGTGGGACAAATATACTATAGTACGTTCTCTTCTAGGAAGAGGGGGGTGGCAATATTGGTGAGAAAAAACTTAGACCTAAAGGTGCACAATAGTTTCTCACATGATGAGGGAAGATGGGTTATACTGGATGCTGATTTAGAGGGACAGAGGACTACTTTAGCTAATATATATGCGCCCAACGGGTCATCCTCAGACTTTTTCCATGAGGTATGTGAGGTGATCAGGAAAATAGGGAATAGCAACGTAATCATAGGGGGGGACTTCAACTTGGTTGGAAACACCTTGATGGACAGATCGTATCAACCCAGGACCGCTGACAACACAGGGAGACTGGCGGTTGGTGTTCTGATAGAGGAATTGGGTCTAGTGGATATTTGGAGGGTTATGAACCCACAAGAAAGAGACTACACGTTTTATTCTCACCCGCATTCCTCATACTCTAGAATAGATTATTTCCTGATCTCTAGCGCACTGGTAGAACAGGTGGCGAGTACTGGGATAGGGAACATTGTAATATCTGACCATGCTCCGGTTGATTTAGTGATCACATCCATGGAAGAAGGGCAACGATCTCGGAGATGGCGATTCAATAACCTGATGTTAAATGATGAAGGATCGTGTGCGTACATTAGAACTATATTTAAGGAATTTTGGGAACTTAATGAAGGGTCAATAGATGATAGTGGCATAATGTGGGACACATGTAAAGCTTACATGAGAGGACGACTCATACAATACGGTGCGATACTAAAAAGGGCAGAGAAACAAAAAATGACAGCGTTAGATGAGGAAATTAAAATACTCTCGAAACAGCACAGTCAGAGACCAGACCCAGAAACGTGGAGAAACCTAAGCAAATCCAAATACGAATTGAACAACATATATCAAAAGAAGGCTGAATATGCGTTATTTAGGACCAACCAAAGATATTATGAACAAGGGGAGAGAGCGGGTAAAATACTAGCGAATCGGGTTAAACAAATGCATAATCAAAATATTATATCCTCGATTCGTAATAAAGATGACAAGATCATTACAGACAAAAAGGAAATTAATAATGTTTTCAGGTGCTTCTACCAGGACTTGTATACCCCACAGAAGGCGGTGGATCAGCTGAAAATGGACGCGTTCTTCGACAAAATCAAATTACCGTCATTATCGAAACAACAGGTAAAATCAATGGAGGGGGGGGTCTCGATAGAAGAAATACACGCGGCAATCAACAGCCTTAAATTGGGTAAAGCACCAGGAGACGACGGGTTTACTCCCGATTTCTACAAACAATTCAGTGATATAATCGCTCCGAGACTATTAAAAGTATATGAGGATTCATTGTTAAAGGGGGGCTTGCCCACTAGCTTGAGATCTGCCACTATTACATTACTACAGAAAAAGGGCAAAGACCCTCAATGCTGTGGAAGCTATAGACCTATATCCCTGAGCAATTTGGAAGAAAAAGTATTGGCAAAGATACTTGCGAATAGAATAGAAGATGTATTACCAACTCTGGTGCATTCAGATCAAGTGGGCTTTGTGAAGGGGAGAAACTCAGCTGATAAAATCCGCAGACTCCTACACATAATGTGGAAGGTCAGGAATGATATAGAACCTACAGTGGCCTTCTCATTGGATGCCGAAAAGGCCTTTGATAAGGTGGAATTTGCATTCTTATTTCACACACTAGAGCGCTTCGGGTTCGGACCATCGTTTACCGGTTGGGTAAAACTGTTATAGACAAATCCGATGGCATCAGTATTGACCAACGGGATCGTATCCTCGCCCTTTAACCTAGGGCGGGGGACGAGACAAGGTTCTCCGCTTTCTCCCCAAATGTTTGCGCTCTTCCTCGAACCACTTGCTATCGCACTAAGGACTAATCAGGACATCAAAGGGATAATAGCGGGACAGGTAGAACATAAATAATTTTTGTATGCGGACGATATCTTATTGGTATCCAGCAATCCCCGAACAGCAGCTGGGGTCATTGGAACTATTATCGAGTCCTTCTCCGAAATATCTGGGTACACAATCAACTGGAGCAAGTCAGAAGCAATGCCTCTCTCTAAATGTTGTCCCCCTGATATCAGAAGGGGGTGGCAATACAGATGGATGCCGTTAGGGTTGATATACCTAGGAATAAAGCTGATCCCAGGTCTGAAAGAGTTGATGCAAACCAATATTGCCCCTATAATCGAACACATTAGTGCTCTGACCCAGAATTGGGCCAAAATGAATATGTCCCTCCTGGGAAAGATAAACCTAGTAAAAATGATATTGGCTCCCAAATTAAATTATATCCTATATATGTTGCCGCTGACTCTCCCGACCCAATTACTCAAACAGTATGACAAAGTCATTAATGTGTATCTGTGGGGGGGCAAAAGGCCGCTATTTGGACGGGCCAAAATGTATGCAGCAAAGGAAAATGGCGGCTTATCCCTGCCTAAACTAGACTGGTATCACTATGCATTCTCGCTCTCCCAGCTCTCCAAACTGAATCACTCGTCTGAGGAGGCACCTGCTTGGGTCAAGATGGAGGAAGAAATGATATATCCCTCATCTCTGGAATCCTTCCTGACACAATCAGACAGACCTATACCTTTTAAAAACCCTTTAATGGCATTTATCAGGGAAACTTGGAATCAATCACACAAAATGACTGGTGATAGCCCATATTTAACTACGAGAGCCTCTATATGGTATAATAAGAAACTAAAGATTGGTAAGAAATCAGTCATATGGGACGATTGGATTAAAAGGGGGATACATGTACTAGGGGATATAGCCGGGGAGGATGGGGTCTTGCCTTTTGAGGATATTAAAGAGGATTTTGATATAGATAATAAAAACTTTTATAAATTCCTACAGATTAGACATTGTATATCGTCATCAATAGGAGGACCAAAGTGTGGCCCGATTACTGCAATTCAAGAAATATTCTATAAAGGATGGCGTAGGAAAGGCGGTGCGTCAAGATTTTATGATGTTATAAGAGAATACAATGCACCCAAGTTGGCGGGTCTGAGATTGAGCTGGGAGAACGATGTACGTGAGGATATTACTGAGGAAATGTGGGAGAAACTGGTGTCCAAATGGAGTAAATTCTCTAGGGAGGCGCAATCACAACTTATTTTTTACAAAGTGTTGAACAGAAGCTATTGGACGCCTAGTAAACTGGCCAGACTGAAATTAAGGGACAGTGACATCTGCTGGAGATGTGAGAAGGAGACAGGCACTTTACTGCACATGTTGTACGAATGTGAGAAGGTCCGGAAAATGTGGGATCAAATTGTGATATTCCTAAGTAAGGTCTTGAATGTGAAGATAAATAACGCCCCAATGGCATGTGTTTTGGGTATAGTACCGAAAGGGATTAAACTGCCTAAATACCGGGGAATGTGGTATAGAATGGCCATGATATCAGGATGTAGAATTGCATTACGACATTGGAAATCACCTGTTGATATTACTTTTAAAGAATGGATGGAACTAATGTTCCGGACAGCATCATATGAAAGGGTGACGTATAGAGTCGCAGGGAGAGAGGATATTTTCGCTGAGGTATGGGACAGTTTTCTACACCTGACTGAACGGTCTGGGGACAAATGATTAAGATGGGATTACAATATTATCAAGGATGAATATGAAAAAGGGGATTTGATCTGATGGTACCTGTGCTTTATAATGTATTGTGTATATATGTACATATATTTTATGTCCGGATGGTGTGTCTATGGAACGGTCACTGTCTCTACCACACTCACATGTGCGCAGGTATAGCCGCATACAAGTATCTAGGATACACATATTCATATGTGTACATAATAGGTTTACACACACTCATATACACAAGGATAAGGTATACACGTCAGGGGCACACATACATGCACATACTCATTTATAGGAAATAGGCATACACATACCTACATATACACATAGTTGGAATATAAGCTTTCACTGACACATAAGGGGGATACACATGTATATAGGAGACACACACATACGTAGCTGAGACGCACATATATATACACATCTGAGATATACACTCACATAGGGGGCAGAGGCACACATGGATACGAAACACACACAAGAGATAGGAGTACAGTCACATACCAGGAAGATGCACACACACACATATGAGGCATGTACACATGCTTACGTGATACACGTACCCACATACATGTGTCGGAGACATGCGTGCATGCATGTTATCATGCACAACTGCATATGTCTGGGGCGCTTTCTCTCACATGCAATATGGAGAAGGGTGGCATCCCGATAGAGGATGCAGCACATACCTGCTCGAAGGTAGTTCGGTCTACATGCAAGGTATATATATCAGGGATGTATACGCATAATGTATAGTATAGTATGTTTCTTTTTTCGTAAGTCTTTTTTTATTTTCCATGTCAGTTATTAATGTATTTGTATGAGTCCTTTACATGTTTTGTATGTTCTTACAAAAAAGAAAAAGACAAATCCTGGAAATTGAATATGATGATGTAGAAAGAGATGTTTGGAATGTTGGAGAGATTTGTGCAAAAAAAGCAGGATCTGTGTTGGTGTGTCTCAGTTAGGAAGTAGGATCTGTGTTGGTGTGTCTCAGTTAGGAAGTAGGATCTGTGTTGGTGTGTCTCAGTTAGGAAGTAGGATCTGTGTTGGTGTGTCTCAGTTAGGAAGCAGGATCTGTGTTTGTGTGTCTCAGTTAGGAAGTAGGATCTGTGTTGGTGTGTCTGAGGTTAGAAGTAGGATCTGTGTTGGTGTGTCTCAGTTAGGAAGTGGGATCTGTGTTGGTGTGTCTCAGTTAGGAAGCAGGATCTGTGTTGGTGTGTGTTGACAGAATTGGCTATTGGGCGACAATAATATATGTAGGAGGCATGAATTCCATCTTTAGCCTTTGGCTTGTTTATTCATTCATAGTGATTTACAGCAGCACAGCACATGGGCACTCCTCTCCGGGAGAGGCAGATGTGGTAAGAAGATAGAGAGGGAGGGAACAAAGGCTTAAATACTCCCAACCGGGCGTAGACAGTAGAAGCTCCGCTTATAGCGCCCTCCAGTGGACACAGATATATATATTCAGGATCTTTTCCACATATCTCTTCTGAGATACTGTTACACAATTGGCCGACTGCTCAAAGTCCATGCCTAGGAAATGCTTTAACCTGCCAAGGTCTTTCATTTTGAATCTGGTGGAGAGCATACCTTTCACCTGTTCTAGGTTTCTAGTGTTGTCTGCTGCGATGATCAAATCATCCACCCAAATGACGATTATCACTTTTCCTGACTCTTTTGACTCCCTTGAGTAAACACAGGGGTCTACTGGATTCTGTAGGAAGTGATCCTCAATGAGGCATGTGTGGAGCATCTCGTTCCAATTTCGCCCAGACTGTTTCAGGCCGTAAATGAATTTTTCTAGCTTGCACACTAGCTTTCCCCCTTTCTTTTCGTAACCTTCAGGTTGTTCCATATATATCTCCCTATCTATGGGTGCGTGCAGATAGGCTGTCTTCACATCCATCTGATGTAAAATCAGATTGTCCTCAGCTGCTTTCTGAACCACTACCCTTACACTGGTCAGGTTGGCGGTGGGGGGAAATGTTTCACCATAGTCTATCCCCTCCCTCTGACTGAAACCCTTAGCTACAAATCTCGCTTTGTACTTTCCGTGGCCTTCGATCCCTTCCTTGATTGAGTACACCCATTTCCCTCCCACTGTCTGTCTGCCCTCTGGCAATTTTGTGAGGGTAAAGGTGTGGTTGTCCTCTAAGGACCTCATCTCCTCGTCCATCGCTCTCTCCCACTTACTCGACTCTGGGGACACTATGGCTTCCTTAAAAGACTGAGGCATGCCACACACCACTCTGTAGCAGTAATCAATACTGGCGAGTGTACTGTCATCCTCGTCACTTCCTCTCCAGGCATAATCTATCAGATATTTTGGGGGTTTGTGTTCCCTTGAGGGATACCTCCCACTGCTTGGGGCACTTGACGTCACCCTCGGGTGCTCCTCGGCATCGCCCTCTGGGGGTGGCTGGCTGTCTGCTTGCACGCCTGTGCTCAGTACACTAGGCTGTGGTGTCTCTGTCCCTCCATACCTTACCCCAGAGTCCAGCCATGGCTCCTCTGTCTGTGTCTCGATTTCGCACGTTGTCTTGGTGACAAATTTCACTAGTCTGTGCTTTTGCACCTTCCCTTTACCGGGATAGTAGACTAGGAGTGCTGGGCTCCCTCTGTCGTGTCCTACAAAGAGTCCTTTTTCACATCTGGACTCAAGCTTGCCTCTGTCCTGCTGGTAAGCATAGCACACTGATCCGAATTTGTGCATTCTGGCTAGATTACATCTTTTCCCTGTCATTGCTGTATATGGGGTGGTGCCAGTGTGTTTATTAAAACACCTGTTTCTGGTGTAAGCGGCTTCTTGTACCGCATAATGCCACAGGCTCTTCGGTATGTTACTATCGTCTAGCTTACACCTGGCCATTTCAAAAAGAGTGCGCCATTCCCTCTCTGCTACCCCGTTCTGATGTGGGGAGTAGGGACATGACGTCTCGTGTCTGATCCTGTTCTTTCTCAGCAGTGATTGGAACTCTCTGTTTGTAAACTCGGTCCCGTTGTCTGACCTCAAACATTTTACCTCCCCATAGGGGGCTACATCGGCAAGGAACTTCTCCGTGGCTTGGAGTGCATCACTCTTTGCTTTAAGGAAATAGACAAACACTACGCCTGTACCCACATCTGTAAAGGACTGTACATAGTTAAAGCCACCTATGGACTCGTTTCTTACTGGACTGGCTAGGTCGGTGTTAACTAGCTCCAGCAGTCTCTTTACTTTCTCCGTGGGGTCCCTGTTCTTTGTTTGAGTAAACTTCCCCCTTATGCAAACTTCACATTCTTTGTCAAGTCTATGCTTTTCACCTTTAATGTGCATACCGTCTGTCACTGCTTGCAGCTTTAGTAAATCCTTGTGATTACAATGACCCATAATTTCATGCCACGTCTGGATGTCATGACTGACAGTCACATTACATTTGTCATTATTATTGCACTCCGTTTGTAGGTAATACATTCTCCCATATACGTCGATGTTAAACCGCGTACCATCTCGTTCTACAAGAACATCTTTACCTTCACTGAAGAACACTTCGGCGCCGTTAGCAGTAGCAGATTTTACTGAGAATAGTTCTTGTGGGAACGAGGGTATATATAGAGCATCCTTTAACGTCACTGTACACCGGCGTCCCTTACTGTCTATAAGGCGTACCTGTGCGTCTCCTCTCCCTTGCGCCAACCCGTAGGTGCGCTTCCCGTCTGCCAGCTCCATGCTGTGTCCCTCCGGCTCGAAGGATTTATCGAAGTTCTTGAAACTGTTCCTGTCGTTGATGATGTGGGACGACGCACCTGTGTCCACGATCAGTCCCCTCCTCGGGAACTGCCGGTGCTGCGTTGGCCGGGTGACGCCCGTAGTCCGCGCCCCGAAAACAAAGTCCTCACGTCCTGCCGCTCTCCGGGCGTCATCTCGACTCGTCTCACGATCTCCGTCGCCGCCATCTCGTCCACAGTCGCCATCTTGGCCATGGCCGCGATCTCGTCCATCGCCGCCATCTTGTCCGTAGCCTCGACCTCGTCCGTCGCCGCCATCTTGTCCATGGGCACCGCCTTGTCTATGGCCGACATCTTGCCCATGTGCGTATCGGGCGCTCTGGTCTCGTTTCTTTCGGCACTCTTTGTCTGTATGCCCCGATGATCTGCAGAAGTTGCACCAGACCGTCTTGTTGCAGTTATCCCTCCGATGCCCATTCTCTCCGCATCGCCAACACGTCAGCTCCGTCGTGGGCCTGGCCTTCTCCCTCGGTGTCGCTCGGGCTTTCATTGCTATCCCCCCCGCTTCCGCGGCGGCTGGGTGGATATCCTCTGAGGCCTCAAAGTTCTGCAGCTTGGCTTTGAACTGCCCCAATGTCATGTCCGTTGAACCGTGTGTAACCAGTAGCGCGAACGGCCTGTACAACTCCGGTAGTCCTCTCATCACCATCGCCATCATTAGCCCCTCGCCTGGTGCCTCTCCTGCACTCTTGAGCGCCGTCATGATCTGCTCAGCTCGGATGATGTATTCTGTCATCGTCTCTGTGTGCCCCTTCTTCAGAGCCGTTAACGTTACGTAGAGGGACACTACTCGGGGCCTTCCCCGTCCGATGTAATGCTCCCTCAACACTCCCAGGCTTTCTCGGCCTTTGTCCTTCGTGTCGCGGAATATTAGCCCCAAGCTTGTATCGTCGAGCAGCGGCGCCAACTCACAGTATGCGTCCGCATTAAGCTTGTCGTCTTGGGCTTGTCGTCTTGGGCTTGGTCCTCCGCCGTCAGTGGTCCCGCGGGGGCCGCCAAGATCACCGCCTTGAGTCCCGCGCCGTGCATGCAACATAGCATGCGCTCTTCCCAGAGCTCATATCCCTCCGCCTTTCCATTAAATGAGGGCCATTTGCTCCTTCCCTTGGTCACCATCCTCCTTCTTGGTGGTAGGTGGTAGGTGTAGCTTAATCTCCGTTGGCCTAGTATCTAGCCACGCGGTACTCCCGGTGCTAATCTGGCCTACACTTCAGCTAAGCTAGCTACCCTTATTAGTTCGCCCCTGCGAGATCTGGGCTCATAACCTGTTGACAGAATTGGCTATGGGGCGACAATAATATATGTAGGAGGCATGAATTCCATCTTTAGCCTTTGGCTTGTTTATTCATTCATAGTGATTTACAGCAGCACAGCACATGGGCACTCCTCTCTGGGAGAGGCAGATGTGGTAATAAGATAGAAAGGGAGGGAACAAAGGCTTAAATACTCCCAACCTGGCGTAGACAGTAGAAGCTCCGCCTATAGCGCCCTCCAGTGGACACAGATATATATGCAGTCATGGGAGCAGTAGAGTACAGTTACAGTTAGTTACAACCCTACATACAGCTTCTAAATTCAACAGTGTGTCTGAGGTTAGAAGCAGGATCTGTTTTGGTGTGTCTGAGGTTAGAAGCAGGATCTGTGTTGGTGTGTCTGAGGTTAGAAGTAGGATGTGTTGGTGTGTCTGAGGTTAGAAGCAGGATCTGTGTTGGTGTGTCTCAGGTTAGAAGCAGGATATGTGTTGGTGTGTCTCAGGTTAGAAGCAGGATCTGTGTTGGTGTGTCTGAGATTAGAAGCAGGATCTGTGTTGGTGTGTCTGAGATTAGAAGCAGGATCTGTGTTGGTGTGTCTGAGGTTAGAAGCTGGATCTGTGTTGGTGTGTCTGAGGTTAGAAGTAGGATCTGTTGGTGTATCTGAGGTTAGAAGCAGGATCTGTTGGCATGCTGTCTGCCCCCCCTCTTTTTAAGTTAAAAAGTATATATTAAAGTAGTCTTGTACTCACACTCTTGTGTTGACATGAATAGTCTGAAAGCAGGATATCTAAAAAGCAGTGTAGATGCGTGTTAAGAGCTACAGGATGTCTCTATCTATCTCAATCACCTACTCGAGATAGAAGCCTGTGGCCGCTCGATATCCCCCAGCGAGGTGCTAAACTCGCCAAGTTCTCGAGTCAATTACTATTTCTGTCAAGCTTACTTCATAGTCACTGGTTTAGTTATATCCAGTTGATATGAAATGTAAGCATAGAAGAGTTGTTAACCTCTTCTTGTTTGTAATAAACCGAATGTGTGTCTAGGAGAACTCTTATTGCCTATAATAACAATAATATCATTATTATCATTGTTATCATCATTATCATCATTTTACGAAATGCCTGTTATGCTGCTTCTCTGAAAGCCTGATGATCTTACGTCACCGTAACCGCCAATGTCCTCATTTGTGAGGGATGGTCTGTAATTATTATTATTACCATTATTATTATCATCAATTTACGAAAGAACCCATATTAGCGTACTAACACGTAATCATTATTTGCAAGCTTGGTGATATTACTTCACCGTCTAATAAGTTTTACTACTGCCAATAGCATATATATATATAATATATAACTTTAGCTGAAAAGCATTAACCAGCAATTGATTCAATCTGTAGTACATGCTGCCAGTACATATAGTCACCTTCAAGAAATTGCAGGGCGCGGCCGGTATTGCTGGCATTGCTGGCAGGAATCAGTCCAAGAACTCAATGGATAATTATAAGAAATCATTTTTATTTAATGAAGTTACAAAATAGTCTGTATTGGAAATGTCCAATACAGTTTAAAAGATTATAAAAACAAAACATCTCATCTCTAACACTCAATGTGTCTTGAAGTAAAAAATGGAAAAAACTGCATAGCAAATCTGAAAATCCTGTAAAATCTGATCTGGGATCCAGCGAGCTGGTCCTTATATACAGACTCAATACCTTGTTGCTATTGGTCCAAAAACAGTGATGTCACTTCTACCATCCAATCAACACATAATTCAGCAAGGATGAACTCCCCCCCCCCTTCTAGTTGCTACAGCAACCGGGGAAGCAACGGGTCACGTTTTTTTGGGAAAAACCCTCGGTCTGTTATCTGTTTCTAGCTGGAGCAGAGGCCCCAAGGTCTCTACACATTCCTCTGGGGTCCAGTCAGTATTGAGCAAATGCAAGCAAATGCAAATGCAAGCATTTGCAAGCAAATGCCCTGTGTACAATACATGACATACACTTCTTGCATGAATAGTCTAACACGCCTATATATACAGATATATATACATAATCATTTATATCATAATCATAATAATACATCATACATGTGGTTTTTAAAGTGTTATGATGGCACTCTCTTCCTCCTCTCTCTTCAAGACAGGCAAGGGTTAATTTTGCAGGCTGCTCTGTCTAGGTTAGTGCTGTGAGCTCAGTGCTCACCTCCCTACACATTCTTGTTCAGCCCAGAGGCCCCCATCATTTTGACTTACTCTAACGGAGACTGGAGCACCCCCCTGCCTCTGTTTCCATTCTGACTGCATATTCCATTAACTGTAGTATAGTTTATAAGTGTATAAAGAATATACAGGTTATAAAATAATACAAAAAGCCTTTATAATGCTTAATGTATTATATCATACAAGGGACAGAGAGAGAACAGGATGTCAATTTCCAAAAGGGTCACTGTTGTTCTGTGGCACTTCACAATGCAGTATTTCAATTTTGACATTGTATTAAAGACCAACAGATTTCTGGTGGGTGGCGCACCACGATAGGACGCGTACCGTGTAATCGCAGCGTCCTGGGCCAGGACATTTGTTGCATGTCCTCCCCCTTCTCTCTACCTTGTTTCCTGTCTCTCACTGTCCTGTCCCCAATAAAGCATGAATGCCCTAAAAACATATTAAATAAAATAAAAGACCAACAGATTTCTTCTGCAAATCACAGGGGTTTGAAAGTCCATGTGGTGGTTGTTCTGTAGTTGTCGCCAACATTGGCATTAGACGTTGTGTGTGTCATTGTCTTTATAATCTTTGGTACAGATGCTTCTTTCTGAAACACAGGAGAGACAGGGAAACACAGGAGAGACAGAGAAACACAGGAGAGACAGGGAAACACAGGAGAGACAGGGAAACACAGGAGAGACAGGAAACACAGGAGAGACAGGGAAACACAGGAGAGATGGGGAAACACAGGAGAGACGGGGAAACACAGGAGAGACAGGGAAACACAGGAGAGACAGGGAAACACAGGAGAGACAGGGAAACACAGGAGAGATGGGGAAACACGGGAGAGACGGGGAAACACGGGAGAGACAGGGGAACAGGAGAGACAGGGAAACACAGGAGAGACGGGGAAACACGGGAGAGACAGGGGAACAGGAGAGACAGGGAAACACAGGAGAGACAGGGAAACACAGGAGAGACGGGGAAACACAGGAGAGACGGGGAAACACAGGAGAGACGGGGAAACACAGGAGAGACGGGGAAACACAGGAGAGACGGGGAAACACAGGAGAGACAGGGAAACACAGGAGAGACGGGGAAACACAGGAGAGACAGGGAAACACAGGAGAGACGGGGAAACACAGGAGAGACAGGAGAGACAGGGAAACACAGGAGAAACGGGGAAAAACAGGAGAGACAGGGAAACACGGGAGAGACAGGGAAACACGGGAGAGACAGGGAAACACAAGAGAGACGGGGAAACACAGGAGAGACAGGGAAACAGGAGAGACGGGGAAACAGGAGAGACAGGGAAACAGGAGAGACAGGGAAACACAGGAGAGACGGGAGAGACAGGGAAACACAGGAGAGACAGGGAAACACGGGAGAGACAGGGAAACACAGGAGAGACAGGGAAACACAGGAGAGACAGGGAAACACAGGAGAGACAGGGAAACATAGGAGAGACGGGGAAACACGGGAGAGACAGGGAAACACAGGAGAGATAGGGAAACACAGGAGAGACAGGGAAACACAGGAGAGACGGGGAAACACGGGAGAGACAGGGAAACAGGAGAGACAGAGAAACACAGGAGAGACAGGAAAACACAGGAGAGACAGGGAAACACAGGAGAGACAGGAAAACACAGGAGAGACAGGGAAACACGGGAGAGACAGGGAAACACAGGAGAGACGGGGAAACACGGGAGAGACGGGAAACAGGGAAACACAGGAGAGACAGGAAACATGGAAACACAGGAGAGACAGGGAAACACAGGAGAGACGGGGAAACACGGGAGAGACAGGGAAACAGGAGAGACAGAGGAGAGACAGGGAAACACAGGAGAGACAGGGAAACACAGGAGAGACAGGGAAACACAGGAGAGACAGGAAAACACAGGAGAGACAGGAAAACACAGGAGAGACAGGGAAACACGGGAGAGACAGGGAAACACAGGAGAGACGGGGAAACACGGGAGAGACGGGGAAACACAGGAGAGACAGGGAAACACAGGATAGACTGGGAAACACAGGAGAGACAGGGAAACAGGAGAGACAGGGAAACACAGGAGAGACAGGGAAACACAGGAGAGACAGGGAAACACAGGAGAGACTGGGAAACACAGGAGAGACGGGGAAACACAGGAGAGACGGGGAAACACGGGAGAGACAGGGAAACACAGGAGAGACAGGGAAACACATGAGAGACAGGGAAACAGGAGAGACAGGGAAACACAGGAGAGACAGGGAAACACAGGAGAGACGGGGAAACACAGGAGAGACAGGGAAACACATGAGAGACAGGTAAACAGGAGAGACAGGGAAACATAGGAGAGACAGGGAAACAGGAGAGACAGGGAAACTCAGGAGAGACGGGGAAACACAGGAGAGACGGGGAAACACAGGAGAGACAGGGAAACACAGGAGAGACGGGGAAACACAAGAGAGACAGGGAAACACAGGAGAGACAGGGAAACACGGGAGAGACAGGGAAACAGGAGAGACGGGGAAACACAGGAGAGATGGGGAAACACGGGAGAGACAGGGAAACACGGGAGAGACAGGGAAACAGGAGAGACAGGGAAACACAGGAGAGACGGGGAAACACAGGAGAGACGGGGAAACACAGGAGAGACAGGGAAACACAGGAGAGACAGGGAAACACAGGCGAGACAGGGAAACACAGGAGAGACAGGGAAACAGGAGAGACAGGGAAACACAGGAGAGACAGGGAAACACAGGAGAGACAGGGAAACAGGAGAGACAGGGAAACACAGGAGAGACAGGGAAACACAGGAGAGACAGGGAAACATAGGAGAGACGGGGAAACAGGAGAGACGGGGAAACACAGGAGAGACAGGGAAACACAGGAGAGACAGGGAAACATAGGAGAGACGGGGAAACAGGAGAGACAGGGAAACACAGGAGAGCCAGGGAAACACAGGAAACACCGCTTTGCCTTCTCTGCAGAGTGCTTTCTCTCTCCTTTTTCTCCCATCCCTCTCCCCTTTCCCTCCTCTACCTCTACCCCTCTTTCCCTCCTCTACTTCTACCTCTCTCCTCTCCCTTTTCTCCTCTCTTTGAACCTGGCATGTGCAGAGGAGCCACATGAAACGATGAAGATGTATAATGTATATTAATTGGCTTTGATACTCCTCTCCCCTGTGTTTTGTGTGTGTCAGGTTGTTCAGAAGTAGGTATGGGAGGAGAGGAAGAGCCTGAGAGGAGCAAGTTAAATATGTTCCACTTCCTACCCTACTTAGTAACTAAACTAAACGAACAAGGCCAAGGATGAAAAGGAAAACACCTCCAGCCCACCAACACAGGCATGGCCTCTTCTCTATGTCTCTGGTATTAGGAGTGGTACAGTGGAACAGTGGTTAGCACTGTTGCCTCTGTAACGGAGGTCCGTGAGTATATCCAGAGTCACAGAAACAGGTGTGTTGAGAAGTGACTGTGGCAGTAAGCGGGTTGCGAGTTAAACTCACTTCCTCATAACAGGGTTAATAGACGCATAGGTACGGTACCCAGAGGTGAATTCACTTCTTAGTGCAGCGGTCTATGTCGTCGCCCGAAGGTCATGGGTTCAATCTCCAGCAGGTGTTTGACCAGCAGGGGGCCTTTCTGTATGGAGTTTGCATGTTTCTCCCCAGCATTGGTTTCATCTGGGTACTCCAGTTTCCTCCCACACCATAAAGACATGCATGCTACGTACATACTCCTGTCATAAAAGACATGCATGCTAAATGAACTGCATTTATATAGCACTTTTATCCAAAGCGCTTTTAAATTTTGTTCCTCACATTCCTCACATATTCACAGACTGACGGCTGAGGCAACCATGCAAGGTGCCAACCGGCTCATTGGGAGCAATTAGGGGTTTAAGTGTCTTGCTCAAGGACATTTCAACACGCTGCCGGGAGGAGCAGGAATCAAACTGGGAACCTTCCGATTACCATATGACTGCTCCACCTCCTGAGCCACTGTCTCCCCTATCATAAAATACATAAATGTTAGGTACATACTTCTGTCATAAAAGACACCTGACCAAGGTGCTGGCATTACAACTGGAGTGGGTCGCCCCACTAAAATATTTAGGATGGGTCAAATGCAGAGGATGAATTTCCCCAAGGGGATTAATAAAGGTACATCTTAATTTACAGGAGGTTTCAGGAGCAGGGTTGTGACTAGAAGGAGGTTTCAGGAGCAGGGTTGTGACTAGAAGGAGGTTTCAGGAGCAGGGTTGTGACTAGAAGGAGGTTTCAGGAGCAGGGTTGTGACTAGAAGAAGGTTTCAGGAGCAGACTTGTGACTAGAAGGAGGTTTCAGGAGCAGGGTTGTGACTAGAAGAAGGTTTCAGGAGCAGACTTGTGACTAGAAGGAGGTTTCAGGAGCAGGGTTGTGACTAGAAGGTTGCTAGTTTGATCCTTGGACTAGTAGGAAGATCTGGGTGAGGGGAGTAACTTGCACTTGCCCACCCCTCCCTCAATAACACACAGTTGAAGTGCCCTTGAGCAAAGCACTTTGTCCCCAACTGCACTGGTGGAGCTGCTCAGTGGCCAATAGTAGAAGGGTGTGTGTAAGAGAGAATTGTGGTTGCAGCAGTCACTCTCTCTCCTTCCCTCTCTCTCTCTCACCCCCCCCCTCTCTCTCCCTCTTCACACTTCCTGGAGACCAGACTTCCCTGAAGCCTCCATAGGGCGGTGTAGTGGTTACGTCATTGCTGTTTCCGGCCGGTCCACCTCGCAAAATTGCAACGCATTTCCCCATTGCCCATTTCTAAATCGTCTCGTTTTAAAACAAATAAAGCATGAACATTTGCATGGTGTACCTTTCTGTGCGTATTCATCCACAATCTATAGCTCAACATGAAAATATTCGCAATTAATCATAAAATAATTACGTCTAATTATTATTATTATTATTTTTTTTTTTACTTTTATTTATAGCATTTTCAGCTTTTTCTGGCCACGCAGAACCGATAGAGGGAGAGAGGGAGAACAGGAGGAGAGGTAGGGAAGACATGCTGCAAATGGTCGCCGGGACTGGGAAACGAACCCGGGACGACCGCTTGGCGACTATGTGGTGGTGTGCCCGTCTAATTTTATTTCAACCAAAAACAATAATGTTAGTGATGGAAGGGAACTCATTTTGTGCAAAAATGGAAAACTTTCCAATGTTCATGAGGCAGAATTGTTACAATAGCCGATTTTCCCAATGATAAATCCCTACACGGGTGGACCTTGCGGGCGGTCCAAAGTGACGTCAGACTACACCTCCCTATAGAGCTCCTGCTACCCCCCCCCCCCCCAGTATAATCTATGCAGATTCAGTTTGATGCTCTATTAAAACATGCCATGCCTTTTTTTATCCTAAATTAAAACCCCTAATGAGGAGGTGGCTCGTTATAGCTGGCAAACTCTCAGCATGCGCCCAGCCGCTCCCCCCCCTCCTCTCAACGTCTCTCCCTCTCTTATGGGAAACGACATCAAAGAGATCCTCTGGAAAAACGGGCGAGAAATTGTTTAATTATTCCGGCAGTTTCTTTTTTGTAGTTCAGGGCCCGAGCTGAGGGTAATGGGGCCCTCCCTATGAGCATCCATCAGCCTCAGCGCCACAGACTGAACTAACTGTGAACTAATTTATCTAATTTATGTTGCCTTTAAAGATCCATACTTTAACTTCGCTAAAGTGGGTGGGCAGAGGGGGAGAGAGAGGTGGAGAGAAGGGAGAGGGAACTAGGGGGGGGGGGGGGGGGGGAGAGAGAATATTTTACCTGGCCATCCCTATCTTGTATTTATATTGTGTATTAACGGGTCAATCTTGTATTTAGGGGTTTCTTGTATTTATATTGTGTATTACCGGGTCTATCTTGTATTTATATTGTGTATTAAGAGGTTTATATTGTGTATTACCGGGTCTATCTTGTTATACCATTATACCACACTTTCCAATAACTCAAACTGTCTTATTTACATGTTGTGACTTGTGTATTTACCATGTGCAAAAATAAACTCAACCTGTTTGACCACCTCAGCCTCCCTTCTTGCCTGCTCCACTTCCCGGAACATGTAGTTCCTTCTCTGTAAATTCTGGTTCAAATAGATGAGGTTCTGGATCTTGGTTTGTCCGGAATTCATCATCACCTTCTTCTCTTAGAATGGTGTCCATGATTTTGTTGACGTTACATCAAGTTACAACTGGGCTTTAGAGGTGCTCTGGCATATCACTGTGCCGAGCCGGCAGTGGTTCATCTCATTTTACCTTGTTATTTCTACACGTGGTAAATACATATGTAAATAAGAGTTTTGGAGTTGTTGGAAAGTGATTTCGTTACTTGGTCCGTGTAACGCCATCCCAAATTGTAATTCCCCCCTCCCTGTTAGCTGACATAATGAAGTTAGTCTACTGGTGTTAGCTGACACACTGAGGTTGTTGGATGACACACTGAGGTTAGTCAACTGGTGTATGCACTTAAAGACCACGTGTTGTTTGGGATGAGAGGCTGAAGGACACAGGAGAATAGACAAAAATTGTCGTACTGCCGTCCCCGGGACAGATTGATGTAACATCAAGCTGTAGCCAGGGGAATAAATCATGTTCTATAAAATAAATTAAACATATTACTGTAAAATTCTAATTGCATTGTTTGACATTGCTGATAGTGTGGTGTGAGCCTTATGCTATGTCTGAAAAAACCAGAAGTAAGCTACAGTCTTCAGTATGGAAGTTCTGTATTCTTAAAGGAACATGCCAACATTATGGGAAGTTACTATAGTCTTCACTTAGCTTAGCTAGGTTGCCTAGGTGTACCTATAATGAACTTAAAATATTGATTCTCTGATAACATTGGGACACTTAGAAATAAGCTAATAAATCGGAATGTTTTTGTTTGAACTCAGAATTGTTTTAACCAATGTTAATATTTGTTCTTATCTGACTTATCTTTGTTTTTATTATTTATTTGTATTTCTTCCTAATGTAATCTCGGTATCATTAGAAATGAGGACCCACGTCAATGTATTCCAGATAAATAAATAAAGGTTGAATGAATGAATATTGCTAGGATTTATTGATTGATATTTTGGAGTGAAACCTATCGATATTGTAGAAGTTCTTTGAAAAAACCTGCAAAAAGAAAACGTCAGTAATTTCATGAAGGAATGCAGTTCATCTCACCAGCATGGCCTCCTGAGGATTATCCCTGTGTAGGGCCCAGGAAGACAACACGTGTTTAGAAATAGATGTGTACTGTATGTGTGTACACGCGCACATGCCTGAGTTTGTTTGTGTGTGTAGTGTACCCGTGCACGTTCCTGAGTTTATATATGTGTGTATACATGCACATTCCTGAGTTTATGTATGTGTGTATACATGCACGTTCCTGAGTTTATGTATGTGTGTATACATGCACATTCCTGAGTTTATATATGTGTGTATACATGCACATTCCTGAGTTTATGTATGTGTGTATACATGCACGTTCCTGAGTTTATGTATGTGTGTATACATGCACATTCCTGAGTTTATGTATGTGTGTATACATGCACATTCCTGAGTTTATATATGTGTGTATACATGCACATTCCTGAGTTTATATATGTGTGTATACATGCACATTCCTGAGTTTATGTATGTGTATACATGCACGTTCCTGAGTTTATATATGTGTGTATACATGCACATTCCTGAGTTTATATATGTGTGTATACATGCACATTCCTGAGTTTATATATGTGTGTATACATGCACATTCCTGAGTTTATGTATGTGTATACATGCACGTTCCTGAGTTTATGTATGTGTGTATACATGCACATTCCTGAGTTTATGTATGTGTATACATGCACGTTCCTGAGTTTATGTATGTGTGTATACATGCACATTCCTGAGTTTATATATGTGTGTATACATGCACATTCCTGAGTTTATATATGTGTGTATACATGCACGTGTTTGTGCATGTTGCTGAGTTTATGTATGTGTGTATACGCACACATTCCTGAGTTTCACCATAGTATTTCTGTAGTGGAATATTTTAATGACGAATCACATATGAATACAGTACATATGACTCATATACCACCCCGGTAGAATCTGTAATGCCATCACACGGCGACGTCTAGGCGACACCCACGCTGGGTTGGAGGTCACCGACTTATCATCGTGTGGATTTCTCCAGACCTCTCTTGGCCAGGTCTTGCTAGAAAAAGAGATCATTGATCTCAAGTGACTACCTGGTAAAATAAAGGTTAAATAAATACCAAAACTACAAAATGTAAACAAAGAGCAACACCAAGTGGGGCTCTTTTGTCTAGAGGTCACTGTTTGATGGTGTCGTGGAATATATTATCATGTCATTATAGATCTGTGTTGAAATGCATATTCTATCATACATATTCGATAGCCTTGACTAGTTTAATATAGGTCAACTAGCAGAGCTCAAAGACACTAGGGCGACAGTCTGGCTGACATTCAGTGATAACAACCTCAAGCCTCAAGGGTATAGGACAGATAGACATTTTCAAGTAAATCACATCTTGTTCTTTTCTTCTTTAATCTTGACTCCAGTTTTGTCTCAGGGACGATAAACCTTTAGACTTATCTTCTGTTTTTATTCTCTCTTCTATGTTAAATCTATGTGTCATCTTAATGTACGTCATATCATATCTGATATAATATGTTACGTCTGACAACTGTGTATTTAACATATGTCTGAACAGAACTCTTGGTCACTCTATGGCCAGATGCTACTGTGTGAACATGTGTCTCTGACTGTAGATTGAACTTCATACGTGGCCGTGGTGAAATAACCTTTCCTTGTTATTGTTAATAAACTTTCCTATTATTAATAATGACTCAGAATGATTTGTAAACGGCTCATCGTTTAGTCCTTTTAATACTTCCCATTACAGATGGCGACGAGAGAAATTATGGGATATTTTTTGTTTTAACTATTTTATTAGATTTTAAACCGATGGGGGTCGAGGTGGCTGCGGAACGGGCTCTGCGGACGGGGTGAAATCTTGGGTTTCCAGGGAAGCGCTTCCTTATCTCAAACTCCTCCGCGCATTGGAGAGGGGGAGAGAACCACCTGCGCCATCCGTTTTGCTGTCACCTCCGGCTTGAACCTTGGGAATGCGTGGGGAACATTCGGTGAGCTGTTGGCATTCTGTTTAAAGGGGTTTTGTTTTGCATCTATAAAGTAGTTAGGTTACGATTAGATTAGGACGTCTAGGTTGACCAGATAGCGTATGACACAGAGTGGTGATTGCCGACGAGCAATCCAGGAGAGAATTAAGATCTCTTGCCTCAAAGCCTCCGAGATAAGACACGGAGAAGGGGGACGCCTGTCTACGACTGTCTTGTCAACTCTGACAGGTAAACCTATGGGGATGCGTGTGGGAGTTTGAAGTTATTTTTGGGGTTCTGGGTCTAGATGGGGTCTAACACTAGAACACTAGAACTAGAACTTTGTTGTTTTGTTTTGTTTCTTTCTTTGCTTTCGCCTCTTTGTTTGTACCCCTGCTCCCGACTACTGTCAGCGACTTCGGGTTATTGAGAAGCGCTATATAAATTAAATGAATTATTATTATTATTATTATAGTAGGGTTAGAGTTGTTGAGTCTCTGGGTCCAGGTGGGGACAAACACTAAAACTTGGTATTGTTTTTCTTTTTTGTGTATTACCCTCTCGGTTTTTCCTCTGAACACTTGGGGTTTAAAGGTACGTTCCGAAAGTAAAGGCGAGAATTACATTTGTATCCGAAATAACAGGCGTGGGCAAAGTGTACTATGAGTATGTTGGAAATAGTCATGCAAGAGTCCCGATATTTAGGCGTGGGTTATCTTTTAGCACTGATTCTGTTTTTATATGGTTGTTTTTCTTTCACAGATAGGCGGGAAGGTGACCGTGCGTGGGGGAATGCCATAGACAGAGGACAGTTGTTTTTCTTGTGTGACTGAGTTTCTAAACACCTTATCTGGTCAAACTGCAGTTGTTTCTAGATGAAACTAAGATAGGGGCGTGTACGCTGCTATAGAGCTTTTTTCCCAAATGATTAGAGGAAACTATTTTGTTTGTTTACCACATATTTTATTTAGTTTTGCTTTGTTTTTGTCTGTTAAGAGAAAATAAGCGTGTTAAAATGGAGGTATCAGCAACCTGACACTTTGTTTTATTTTTCTTCCCCCACGGCGGTGCTTTCCCGTCTGTAGGTTCCCGGATGCGTTACCAGCCTCCCGCCACGACAACTGCCTCGTTGCGGGGAGATTGGACGGTCGGGCAGTCACAGTTAGCCCTGGTGAGGACTTTTCTCACAGCTTCCGTGGGGCAGAGCATCCCGAGACGGAAGAAAACAGAGTTGCGAGGCGGGACGGAGGCCGGCAGCGCATTGGCTGGGGGGCACGGCTGGAAGGCATCGACCTGAGGACATGATGATGGCAGGCAGAGTATAGCGCACACACATGCTTACATGCACGCACGCTGTGAGAAGGGTAGAAAACAATTCTAGTTGAAATATAGTTTTCATTAGATATTTATGAAGAGGGAAGGAAACAATTCTAGTTGAAATGCAATTTGTCCAGGGGCGGATTTAGGATTATAGGAGATCCGGGGCTTAGCCCAGATAGGTGCCTGCTTTTTTTTTTTTTTATTATTTATTTTGTTTTTTTCTACTTTTTTTTTTTTTTTTTTTTTTTCAGGCAAGGGGTGGTTTGAATAAAAATTAACCTGTACGTGCAATTTCCTGCAATATAGAGCCTTCAATCTTGACCAATAAAGCTGCTCTTTTCACTATAAAACTCAGTTTAAAAAAAAATAATTATTTTATTTTTTATTTTTTTTATTTTTTTTTAAATAGATTCAGTGCTTTTCAGAAAACATTCGGGGCTTGAGCCCAAGTAGCCACCCCCTAGCTCCGCCCCTGAATTTGTCATTAGATATTTCCACTGAAAAACCCTATCAGATTTATAACAGAGTGTCATGGAAGAGCACATTGAGGTCTGCACACAGCAAAGTGCTGATCGATAGAAATACAGGTACAGAAATCTATTAAGACCGGCCATGTAAACAAATCACTGACAATGGCCCTTCTGAAATGTTAGATCATTGAGCAACAAATCTTTTTTTTATTTTTTATTTTTTGGTCTTTTTCCCCCTCCATTTTCCTCCGATTTTCTCCCATCCCAATGTTAGTCGTATGCCAATTCCCAGTCCCTTCCTGGTCGCTGCGCACTTACCCCCCACAGTCAGATCATCTGGGAGAGTGGAGGCTACCACGTGCTTCCTCCGACACACGTCCAGCCAATCACCGCTTCTTTTCACCTGGCAGCGCGGATTCTCATTGAGAGGGCGTAGCGTGTGGGAGGACCACACTATCCCCCTCAAGTCCAATCCGCGCTTAGCAGGCGCCCCGACCGAACTGTAGGAGTCGCTGTTTACAACGACCCGGACCCACCCCGCCAGCTTCTCGCACCCTCTAATACAGCCAATTGTATTAGTGCAGACGGCCAGCCAAGCTGGTGACAACCCCGGAGCTTAATCCAGCTCACAGCTCCGGGGCTGGTGACGAACGCAATCTCCGCTCGGCCACCTAACCGCCCTGCAACAAATCTTTCTTAATCAATGATCTGATAACTGAAAGTAGTTTGCAATGCATGTTCCTAGTGGCATTATTTTTTATAAACGCAGGGTTTGTTATCACTGTTTTTTCTCATCACATTGTACCAGCCACCAAAATACTCATCAATATTTACATAAATTAACACTTATGTCTGTATACCTTTAAGACTGCAATTTAAATACATTTCAATAAATACCCTGCTTTGAATCAACATAAACAAAAAAGCAGCCATAAAGGCACAATATGGGTAATTATTTTTATTAAATGCAGCATAGAATAGAAACAAGTGCATACTGTAGCACAGACCCCCCGAACATGCAATCCCTTTACGAATCGAGAGCGTATCCCAACTTGTTGATGCATGGACCTGCTTGCTCCACAGGCATGTGCACGCTGACCGCTGCACTGCGGAAAACACTGTTATATTACATAGAAATCTTCCGCTGTCTGTGTACTCTAGTCTCCTATAGCTTCCCCTCAGCAAATCAATGCAATGTTTCATTTTAGCCTCCACGTGAATGCATGTGCACAGACACACAGGCACACACACACACACACCACAGAAATAAGATGGATTACTGTTGTAAATTAGACATTAACACATCAAGAGAAAACGGGGTTTATTCAATGTATGTGATGTATAGATTGGGGGGAGATGACCACAGCTAAACGGGGCAGTGAGGGCGTAATGTGCATGGCTTGGTTTAGAAGACGATAGGATAGCACACTGCCAGCGAGGGGGTTTTGTTTTTAATTCCTTGGAAGGACACATAGATAAGAGCGAGTGTCTCCCAGAGCGAGGGAGAGCGGTTCATCTTAATGAAACAGTGGAAACTGCATTTTAATGTGTTAAAGGTTAAACGCGCTTGTCATGATAGCGCGTCGCATGACAACCAGTAGGGGGCCTATTTTTGGGTAAAATTAATTGAGAAACCAAATAATGAGTGGAACACTGTCAATTCCGATAGCTGTAAATAAAACAGAGGTACTATGGTGAACTTCATGAATATGTTTAGCCATTGCATAATCCATGTTGTTAGTTTTGATAGCATATTTATGATCTGCCAGTTGATCAAGTAGGCGGCGTTTCGTACGACCAACATAAAAAGAGTCACATTTGGAACAAGACAGTATATAAATAACATGTGTCGTTTGACAATTAATAAAGCTGTTAGAAGTATATGTCTGTTTTGTAACTGGGTGGGTAAAACCTTTTGATCTTATCACCACATCGCATTGTTTGCAGTGACCACATCTATACGTTCCTATAGGAGGCTTTGGTAACCATGTAGATTTGACATCTGCCGGTAGATGGCTTCGTACTAATTTATCTCCGGGATTGGGAGCTCTCCTAAATGTACAGAGGGGTGGGTCAGGGAATATGTTAGACAGGGCCTCATCACATTGGATAAAGCTCCAATTCTTTTTAATTATATTGCGAACAGCAAAGGCCTTAGTACTATAAGGGGTAGAGAAAAACACCCTATCGGTTCTCTGTCAGTGTCTTTCTTTTTAAGTGGGAGTCGCGTTCTACAGTAGCGGCTTCAGATATAGCTGTTTTAAGAGTATTATGTGTATAGCCACGTTCTCTAAAGCGATCATACATTTCTCCGTTCTTTTCTCTAAAAACAGCCTCACTGTCACAGATTCTACGTACTCTTTTAAATTGGCCGTAGGGAACATTATTGATCAAAGTAGAGGGATGGAAGCTCTCTGCATGTAAAATAGTATTTTTTATGCGTTAACTTCCTGTACAATGGCGTATGTAGGTCACCTTTCAAATCTTTAGTGATTTCTAAGTCCAGAAAATGGATCTTATCAGGACTAAAATCTAGAGACAGGTTTATATTTGGGTTAGTGTTGTTCAAATAACTATGAAATGCTTTCAATTCATCAATAGTGGCTTTCCACCACATAATGATGTCATCTATATGATCTTATCTTTAAATTAGTGCTGTCAGGCGATTAAAAAAATTTATCTAATTAATTACAGGATTTGTAATTAATTAATCTAATTAATCGCATTTTAATCGCATAACCATTTTATGCCTGATATTCTATATTATATAATCATATTTCAAATTGCTGGATGGCAGAATTCAGTACTGTATTTACAAAACCTTCTGTTTAATCATCTTCCATCTATTAACTTGCTTAGATTTTTCAGGTCTGGTCAATTTGAGCATGGTGTTATTCACAGTCAAAGATACAAACAAATTTATTGATATTCTCATTTGGTTCATTACAATTTACTCAAAATAAAATTTTCACCGCGCAGATTGATTGATTGAATGAAAATGTTATTAACAGATTGCAGAATGGGTACAATACAGTACGGCACACAATTGTTAAGGGGATGCAGACCAGGGTGCAACTTGCACCGTGCAATCCAATTTTGTGGATCTAGCCCACAGTATTTCTGACACTGGGAATACATTCCCTGAGATTCATAGATGTCCCTAGAATCAGATACCAAGAACATGCAAATGGACCATATTAAAAAATAAAAAAGTCTGTAAATGTGTATTCTACATTCTTATGGAATGAATGAGATACAAAAAAAATATTATTATAAAAAAAAAAAAAAAAAAACTTTTTTTTTGTAATTAATTTTGAGTTAATTTTCATAACGCGATAATTTGCTGTGTAATTAATTAATCTAATTAACGCGATAAACTGACAGCCCTACTTTAAATACGTTTTGAGTGTTGAACACATAGTCCTCCTCCCATTTTCTCCATATCCTCTGTTGAGTTACTATAGTTACTTTGAAGAAAAAGATTGAAAAAACATGGGAAAAATGTATGAAGGTTGCCAACTTCAAGACGATATTATCAGAGCAACATAACCACATACCACTTTAACATGACCTTTAATGGATTGGAAACTTTATTAACAGATTGCAGAATGGGTACAATACAGTAGGGCTCAATACACACGATTGTTAAGGGGATGCAGACCAGAGAAAGACTTTTAAATTCAGCTATACATTTATGACATACCAGAGTTGCAAATACAGTACTGTTTGTGATACAAGAAGAGTCTAAAAAAGAGAGTATATACATTTGAGGTTACACACGCAAAGCTCGGCTATGCTGCCGCTTGCTCATATTAATGAGGCCTATATGTGTTTATGTACTTATACTAAGCAGTATGTTTAACAGGGGCCTCGGAGGGTTTTTCAATGTATATTTGGTTTATAAACATAACAACATGAGACGCTTCACTATGGCAGCAAGTCATATTGTTTATTGTTGTTGTTTATTGTTGAAAAGGATCCCCATTAGCTGTCGCCTAAGTGGCGAGGGGAAGCCACTGAATATATATATGTATATATTAGTGCTGTCAAACGATTAAAATATTTAACTCGATTAATCGCATGATTGTCGATAGTTAACTCGCGATTAATCACAAATTAATCGCATTTTTATTTTTAATTTTTTTTATACCTTAAACAGATCTTTTTCAAGTTCCAAGTTTTAATACTCTTATCAACATGCGAGTCAACAAATGCTTGCTTTGTGCAGCCATTTAACACGAAAGGATGACCCTCATGCATTGCAAATTTGCATCAAATTCAAAACAGAGTGATGCACAAAATAACTTAAAAGAAAATAATAATTTAAAACAATGAATAAAGTGTGCATGAAATAATAGGGGAAAGAAAACGTTAGGAACTTGTTACATTCACACACACAAGGGCTGATTAATCACACACCCCCCTCTCTCCCTCACACACACACTCTCCCAGCTCTTTTTCTCTTTTGCCCCTTCCTCATCTCTCTCACCCCCCTCTCTCTCTATATCTCTCACACACACACACACACACACACACACACACACACACACACACACACACACACACACACACACACACACACACACACACACACACACACACACACACACACACACTTCAGAAACAAACATAGTATCAATGAGAGCATCAATAATACACCTGAGTGAAGTCTAGTAACATTTTTTTTTTTTTTTTTCTTTTTTTTTTTTTTTTTAATCTTGAGTTAAAAAAATTAGTGGCATTAATAGAATCGGGAGTTAACGCGATATTAACGCGATATATTTGACAGCCTTAGTATATATATATGTATGTGTGTGTATATATATATATATATATATATATATATATATATATATATATATATATTGGGGGGAGATTAGGTCAGAGAGGTTGAAATGTGCTTGGCTTAGAAGACACAAAACATAACAACATGAGATTATGACAATCACAATGATAATCTAAAAACAGTAAACATTGTAGACATCATTATCAACATCAGAATATTGTGCACACATATTTAAGTAGTGCATTCTCAGGTGGTATTTGAAAGACACACTTTACTATTCAATTTACTTATGTTCAGTGGGCAGTTATTCCAATGATTGATGGCACGATAAACGACTTGATTTTGGACGTGGTAACATAATCTGTCCATCATCAGCTGACCTAGTAAAATAAGAATGAACCTGGTTGCATCTGACAATTTGTTTGTATAAGAAAACAGGTTGAGACGAAAAGACAGTGTTCCTGAAAAACTAACCTTGCAGCTCTGTTCTGGGCAGTTTGAAATTTCTTTAGTTGACCTTTGGATACAGAGGAGCATACGGCTGCACAATAATCTAGGTGACATCCTAGCCTTAATTGATAAAGTATCAGTAATCGAATTACCTATATGTATCTGACCATCACTGTGTATTGGTATGTTTCAAGTGGTAGACCAGAGTAGCAGAATGTTTTGAATTCCACAGCGCAGAGAGCCATAGGGTTCCGAGGTCATCGGCGAGGTAGTAGCATAAACAAGCTGATAAGATAGGCAACCGCACAATGAGAGGAAATGTCAACAAACTTGAGCAGACAAGATGGCCGCCTCTGCCCACCCGGAGATAGGAGCAGGGACCAGAGTGACACGTCAGCTAGAGTACTCTAATCTGAGTTTGGCCGCCATCTAGGGGAGACAGTGGGATAATGCAGGCACGACTTCTTTGCAGGGTGTTACGTATTACTTTCACATGGTTGAAGGGATACTTACTGTCTGTGGTGCATATTCACATTGTGGTTGTAGTGTGTTGTCACTAATTGGTGGTTTGATTGACACACTGTTTCTTCCTGTTTTTGTTTTGCTGTGTGTTCTATTTTGGCCTATGTGCCTTAGTTTTGTTATTGACCTTTGGAGTCTGGAACACCCAGCTCTCACCCTTTGTCCATTTAAATAGCTGTTCCAATAGATATTTTTATTTTTGATAAACTCCTGTCATATCCTGTGTCCACCATTTTGCATTCAAGGCCTACACAAGCCATACTTTAGGCTTGAATGTAACATGGGGGCTCTAGCGGGTCTTCAAACAGGTGAGTATGCTCTTAATTTATAATTTGATTTGACCACTTATATGCTGTTTAAATATTTAGTTTAGTGGACACCACAAGTAGGTATTTTCATTGTTTTCCGGCTGTGTTCAGCTTCCTGTGTACCACGTAACCCTGGGGCAGTCATTGAAGGGATTAGTACTATATACTTGTCTTGTACTATGCAATATACTGGACGGGTATATGGTCGATATGATCTTTGGCTGGTAGCAGGTGTGGTTGAAGAACGCTAGGTCTACAGGGCATTAGCTTTCAGTATAGGTAGGTTAGGGGGCCGGAGAAATAATTAGTGTTAGGACCTGATGTAAGTATTTTTGTTAGATCAGACATGTGGTGGGCCTAGCAGTCTTCTTTGGCTGCAGTGTAGGTTTTAGAAGCTATTTGTGAGTCATATCAGATTGTAAGGAGCACCTGTTTGAATTGTTTGGCCGTGTGTCTTAAATACAGTGTGATTTGTGCTGGAAAATGTCCATTGCCCATAGGGGAATAGTGCATCTCATTATAGATGGATGTTGCTTGAGTGTAACACAGGAGGTTTTGCCTCACTTTGTTTGTGTTGCTGAAGAGCGTTTGTTCCATTATTTTTGGGATAATGTCTACATATATATATATATGTGACTCCACAGGGTTAGTCTTGTGGGTGGTATGCATTATTGAGCTTGATTTTTTGGTCCACTATGTGTTATGATTTGTTTGTTTGAGTTTGGTTATTGGTAAAACATTCCATACAGTACAAGTACACAATACAATACACACATGTACAGATACGGTTACTGTAGCCTGCTCACTCTCTGTGCCACCCACACCCCCATTCACTAACTTATATTAAATAAAGAGGTCAAGTAATATAGTACAATGACCTATCTAAAAATCAGAAATAGATGTCAGATGGAGCTTTGTAATGGAATGACCTTCGTCCAGCTTCAGAATACATTACTTTTTATTTTCTTTCTCTCTCTTTAATCACAGGCGTGCACGTGTTTGTTTTCAGTTATTTTTGAGTCACTTTTTCAGGTTTACTTTGTAGCACTTATCCTTTGAGTCTATGTATTGCTTGGATTGTAAAATGTTACCGGACAGGTTTTTATTTTTTATTTCTTTTTCTCCTTTTCCTTTGGTGAAGTCTCTCGCTGGGCGTGTCTCTCTTCAGTCTCCTGTGCGGTCCAAGTACCCCGTCTCTGCCCGAGAAGAGGACACTCAGCTATGGGGGCGCAGAGGACACTGACCACTGACATGTGCGGGCCCAGCTGACCACTGAGAGGAAGCTGGGGCCCACTGCTCTAGCACGGGGTGACAAGCGCTGGCCCAGCTAATCTACTGAACCAGAGCTCCACTCTGCAGCTACAGCATAGACACTGAGACAGTTTCTAGCAGGCCTGTTTCATGAGGGCCACAACCAAGGGCCTGAGTGGGGGAACCAACTACAGCTGGTTTCTGAGAAAATAAGCTGTCCCAATCTGCTCCAGAACTGCGGGGCAGAGGGCCTATCGGCTAGTGAACGATGGGGCGCTAAGACCATCAACCGACAGCTGACTCCAGTCTGGTAGGATCAGTGGTCCAGAGATAAAGATCTTAGAGACAGTTTCCAGCAGGTCTAAGCCATTCACCGGACAGGCTCCTTGCATCGGAGGGGAGGATCATCAGGTCCGAGCCACGGCATACATGGACTGCAGAGGGGGGTGTTAGGATTACGCTCAGAGGAACGAGGAGAGACAGTTCCGGGATTCGTCACAGATGATAAATGAGGCAAGTTTGAACCAAAACACATACAGATATTACAGTATCATCCTAAGAGATATTAGGTAATGATGTAATGAACTTGATTCAGTTGGAGATGTTTTTGAATATGCTGTACATTGCAATGGTAAACTTGAGTTATGTTTCATTCTTTGTGAAGAGTCTGCAAATTGTAGTTTTGTTTTGTTTTAGCTATCTCCCGGCCTCTGAGGGAATAGCCTTGAGCTTTTCCTCTGCGGGGAGATTCCAAGCGCTGTGCAGTTTGCAGTCACGTGTTCTTGCTGTTAATCTGTTTTCGCTAAGAGTTTTGTGAGAATGTTTTTGTTTTGAATAAGGGGAAATTATCTTTTTGGCGAGATACTCTCCTGTTTTTTTTTGTGATTTCTATTTTTCAGCTTGGTGATTGGAGGAAATATGGTGTAGCTGGTCCGGCCTTGACAAAACCAGAAATTGGACTGTACTATTGAATCCTCCGACCACCGTCTGGACATTTGCAAAGAGACGCTAATGATGGTTGACTGTTATGGCAACTTCTCTTTTGCACGTGAAACGGGGTCTGTGCAGAGGGCCTTTTGTTTTTTTTAGATAATAAAAATAGTTTGATTGTGAGTTATTATAATTTGTGTTATTTTTGGTTTAAGAATGATAATATTTTTTGTTGTCTTTATGAAGTGATAATGATTGTGATTAATATTATCAAGAGGAGGGAACTGTCGTGGAATATATTATCATGTCATTATAGATTTGTGTTGAAATGCATATTCTATCATACATATTCGATAGCCTTGACTAGTTTAATATAGGTCAACTAGCAGAGCTCAAAGACACTAGGGCGACAGTCTGGCTGACGTTCAGTGATAACAACCTCAAGCCTCAAGGGTATAGGACAGATAGACATTTTCAAGTAAATCACATCTTGTTCTTTTCTTCTTTAATCTTGACTCCAGTTTTGTCTCAGGGACGATAAACCTTTAGACTTATCTTCTGTTTTTATTCTCTCTTCTATGTTAAATCTATGTGTCATCTTAATGTACGTCATATCATATCTGATATAATATGTTACGTCTGACAACTGTGTATTTAACATATGTCTGAACAGAACTCTTGGTCACTCTATGGCCAGATGCTACTGTGTGAACATGTGTCTCTGACTGTAGATTGAACTTCATACGTGGCCGCGGTGAAATAACCTTTCCTTGTTATTGTTAATAAACTTTCCTATTATTAATAATGACTCAGAATGATTTGTAAACGGCTCATCGTTTAGTCCTTTTAATACTTCCCATTACAATGGCATTACAGATTCTATTTAAATAGCTAATCAACTAAAAACTCAACTAAAGACCCTAATGAATGATTATTGATTAATCAGCTAATTGACCTATAAGGCTCCAAATAACATGTATGAACTGTCCTGTTTCTATATGTGATGTCACTATGTACAGCCTAAAGGTTAGAGAAGCGGGCTTGTGACCAGAAGGTTGCCGGTTCGATTCCACTGGACAAGTGGGGAACATCCTGGTGGGTAATTGAATGACTAAACGCTCTCCCCTCCCTCAATACCCACCACTGATGTGCCCTTGAGCAAGGCACTTAACCTACCAAGCGCTCTAATGGAGCTGCTCAGTGGCCAACAGGAGAGGAGTGTGGTTGTACTGGAATTACAATATCTTTATTTGTCAAGTAAATATTTCATCTGTTACTCTTGTGATTAGTTGTACATGTCCATAATAACACCTATAATTGTGTTTTATTACTTAAAGCCCAACCTCTAGGTTAAACCCTACTGATCAATTATGGGTAGTTTACATCATTGGTATATAATTTCATTATTTATTTTTTTCCATTTGACACCGGAAATGCCACTCTGAAAGAGTTAAAAAGGTCCACGCACGAATAACATGCACGCGCGAATCAAAAAAGCTTATCAAACGCCGACGTCACAACAGGTGTGGCTTGCATATTAATGAGCCGAATCTAATGTTGCTTTTCCACTAAAATAAAGTACTCAGTTTGTCTCCGTGTGGGGAGGCAGGGCTGCTGATGATCAGCATGAGAGCTCCAGAAATGACACGTGAAAAACTGCAGACCACTGATTGGTCAGAAGAGAGACACGTGACGTCACTGTTTGGGGAGTCTGAACGGAAACAGAACGCCGCCATCTTTAATGTCTCGCGTAGGATGTCTTTTGTATGTTTGCAGCAAGAAACAAGTGCAATAAAAAAGGATACAGTCACTGTGTATTCTGCCTCATTTATTGATGAAACAAAACCGACATCAACACAATTTGCCACCGAGCGGAGAGTTTAGTCTGACAAAAAGATTGCTGATTAGTTACGCTTGTTGTTGGGGGTTAGGGACGTAACGTTAGTTAGCCTAATGCTAACGTTAGCAGATAGACACGAGAGGCTATCTGTGTAGAATAGACACAATGAGGTAACGTTAGCGTTAGCATAATAGACACAACGAGAGTCTGGTTGATGTTGTTATTGTTGATTGATTGAATGAAAACTGTGTTTTACTCTGGCTTGCCAAGCTCATCATAGCCCCTTTCGTGACTGATGCACCGAGTGAAGCTTGTGGACTCGACAACAGCGGCGGCCGCAGGGCGCCGGAGCCCGCAGCGCTAGTTAGCTCATAGCTATCGTGTAACACTAGCCTTTGCGGGCTCGGGCGCCCTGCGGCTGCCGCCGCCGTCGCGTCCATGGGCCCCCCGGCAGGGCACCCGTGGGGACGGGGTGTACAGAGAGGAGAGAACCATTTTGGGTCGGCCGTTCATGCCGGCCAGCGAGCCGGATGTCGGGATATGTTGTTAGCACAATAGCTACCAAGCTAAGCTATGTTATCTACTAACGTTATAAACACAATATGTGTACAACGACACAATGATTTACATTATTACAAATATGGTAACGTGGTTGTGGCTTTTACAAATAGTGGTTAGCTTTAGAGATGGATGGATGGCTATAATCACGGAGCAATAGTGAGGTGAAACAGATACATTTCCATTCGGCTAGTAGTAGCAAGCATATATCTATGGTAGCAAGGCTCTCTGCCTGCCACTAGCTGTGTGACTCTCAGCGCCCACTGGTGAGCCCCCTGGTGACCAATACCTGTTGTGACGACATTACACGTGCACGTTATAAACCATTGATTAAAATATGCATGTGCATGTTGATTGTGTTGGGCAGACAAAATGTTTTGATAAAAACGCTAAAACTGGGTCAATTTCAATACTTTTTTTTCCAATTCTTCATGAAAGTCACTGTTGGCCTAGTCCACATTGTTTATTGAACAAAAATACAACGTGGAGGTTGACCTTTAATGCTATCACTACCATTGATTCTTTTTTATAACCTATGAATGAATTATCCATTTTCATGATGGGCTTGGAGTATGATCTCCTGATTTTGTATGTCTTACTATTTGATATTTATTTTCTTTTTGTCTGTTTTTCTGTGGTCTGATTATCTTGCTGTATTTTTTATTATGTTATATTGTATAATTGTCATTGAGGACCCCCTTGAAAACAAAATGGTTAATCTCGAGGGGTTATTCCTAATAAAGTGTCTACCTAACATGCATGTCTTTTATGACAAGAGTATGTACCGTACTTTTCGGACTATAAGCCGCGGCTTTTTTCCCCATTTTTCGACCCTGCGGCTTATATAACGGTGCGGCTTATATGTGGACAAAACCCGAAAATCGAAATATTGCTTTTTTTACTGCATTGAAATGTTATTTATCTGTTCCCTTATTTGCTAAACTTAATACAACTTGTAAGTTAATTCTTGTTATTTGTCCGACAGTATTGTGTCGCAATGGGAGTCATTCTCTGTAGAGGTGGGAGTCATTCTCTGTAGAGGTGGGAGTCATTCTCTGTAGAGGTGGGAACTTAAAGCTCAATATAAGAACGGCCATGCACCACCACCCACAGAATCGAGAAAGAGCAATCAATCTGTCAATCCTTTCCGTGTGAGGTTTCCCGTGTTGATTCAAATTAAGCCGCAGGCTCCACTCCTTACATATGGTAATTAAACATTAAAACACATGCGGCTTATAGTCCAGTGCGGCTTATATATGTACACATCATTCAATTTAGCTGCTGCGGCTTATAGTCAGGTGCGGCTTATAGTGCGAAAAGTACGGTACCTAACATGTCTTTTATGGTATTGGAGGAAACCGGACAATCGGACATCTCACCAGGTGTGAATGTGTGGAACTGTGGACTGAATTAGGAAAGGTTTGTGTCATGTTTTCTGAACCATCTGGATGGAATAACCTGCAAGATTAACTTAAACTCCAGGATCTAGTCACTCGTAATGAATATAAAGGCATGGTGAAAGACTATTGATGTTTGTAATTGAAATAATTGAAATTGGATTACATGGCTTCCCTGCACTTTTACTGTAAAGCACATTTGAGCTGAGACATTTAGCTGACACTTTTATCCAAAGCGACTTACAAGTTCTGTACAACAAGTCAGCAGGCAGGGTACAATTCTGGCAGCTAAGGGTTTTTGGCTGTCCACTCCTGACTGTGGTGGAGTTTGTTCCACCATTCTGGAGCAAGGACAGAGAATAGCCGGCTTCTCTTTGATGAGCCCCCCGGAGCTCTGATAGGAGTGGGTCTGAGGCGGCCAGAAGATGTAGAGCGGAGGGGTCTTGAGGGTGTGCAGTTAGACACCATTGACCGGAGGTAGGTTGGAGTAGGTAGTAGTATAGACATTGTAAGATAGTAGATAGTAGTATAGACATAGTAGCATAGTACATTATAGTAAAAGACAAGAGAGTTACTGTATTCATTTATTTTATATTGTATAATGCAGTAACACCTGTATGGAAGCATCTGTATTTGTTACGTTTCTCCACCCATTTATTGAGGTTTTTCCTTCAATTTGTCACCCATCTGTTAGGGCTGGGCGATAAAACAATAACGATAATTATCGCAATATATTTGTCCTCGATTATATGAAAAACCGATAATAAAAAATTATTAAACAATTTACATTTGTATTGTGACCTGCAACAGGGCAGCTTTAAAACCAGAGACAGTGGACAGACTTGTCTTTCTTGCCTGCAACTTAAAGTAATGACAAACAAATGACAATACTGACCAAATTGAGATTTATTTTTCTCTTGTCCATTTATTTTTGTTTGCTTTCTAATTTAAAATAAAGTTTGAAACCATCTGTACACAGTATATAGGCTACAGTATGTGTGCTAGCAGAGCTAGTCTCCAGTTGTGAGTCACGGTGCACGTGTGGGGTGGTTTGTCCACCAAAAAAGTGCCAAAAGATGTTTTATACTAATAAAAATATAGATATAGAACGATATGAAACATGTTATCGTGTATATTGTTCCATTATAAGCAAAGGGTCTGTTGACGTGCTAATACGTCTAAAGAATCAAGGTGGTACGTTGCAGAAAGAAATGACATAGAATGTTTTCAGAATGACTGATACTTAACAGAGAGAGAGAAAGGGAAAGAGAGAAACCATATAACTCCAAAAATTCTATTTACCAGCATCTTTTACTGTATCTATCGATCAATCAAGCTTTATTTATATAGTACATTTCACAGAGTTGCAATTGCAATGCAATGCACTTTACAAACATTGAAATAAGTAACCAGATCACTGATAAATACATCAAATACACATAATCTTAATCTAATCGAAAGGAAAGAGGAGTAGAGAGAGAGGAAAGGGGAGTAGAGAGAGGAGAGGAAAGAGTAGAGAGAGGAGGGGAAAGGGGAGTAGAGAGCGGAGAGGAGAGAGAAGTAAAGAGGAGTAGGGAGAGGAGTAGAGAGAAGAGGAGAGAGGAATAGAGAGTAGAGGAGAGAGGAAAGGAGATGAAGATATGGAGGTGGAGAGATGGAGTTGTCTTCATCTCCCTCGCCGTTATTCCATAAGACACTGGGTCATAACATGAGGTCCTGGGACCCCCATAGGGTCCTTGAAGTGGTTCCTAGCCTTTGTGGTATATTCTAATTACAATATCTAAGGTAATTTGCAGTGCATACAGGTTGCTAACTAGAGGGAAGAAAGACAGAGTGATAGAATGGTCTCCTCACCTGACTTAGTCAGATGAGAAATAAACGTGCAGTCCAAACCACAGAGTTCGAATTCAAACTCATGCATTTATTTGCCGAGAGGCCAAAAGTGGATAAGCATCAGTTACATACAGGAATTATTCATCATTTTTCATAAGACATGATTGTACAAAAGGATTGATGAGGTTTACATAATCAAATAGCCCATTCACGGTGGCTTCTTCACATCAAGACAGTTTTGCACATAAATAGTAGTCATGTTATGTCAATGAAAAGAGAATGTACTGAGCAATACACATGGGTAAAACCTGGTCAACAGATCGGAATCTGTACATGTTACTCTAACCAACAATAATGAATCCATGATTCTACTCACATGTATAACATCACATTATCTGGTGGGCGATGGAGGCTTAGCATGACCCCCTGGGGTAGGGTGTGTGGCTGGCCTCCCAACTAACTTTACTGATCCAATATTTATAGGTTAAATGACATCATTTTTAGACTGCCTTTTAACCAATCACAATTATCTCTAAATAAGGAGTTTGTTCCAATCAGCTTTGTCTTCTAGGAGGCGATACCCCCTCCCCCTGGTTTCCTCTGTGGGGGCTAGCTGGCCCCCCCCATCCTCGATCTCCTTGTCGGTGTCTTCCTTCAGTAAACAGAGGGGGGGCCCATGATGAGCACAGAGGCTTAACTCTAAAACCTTTTCTATATTTGTATGGTTAATGTAATAAGTTACATATATTCAGCATTAAACCAATGTGGCGTTGTCTTATATTTTAATACCAGATTTCCTATATAAAGTATACTGAATTAATAGTTCCTTGGTCTTAGATTCTAGCAAGCTTTACAACCAGAGTGAAATAGCTTTATTACTTAACCAGTTTGACATTCCTAAAATGGTATTCAAATCTTCTTTGCTAGTTACTTTCTAATGGGTTACTATGATCTTGTTATTATTCCAATATTGTTTTTCATTCTAATCTAGTATAATGTAATTATATTTTCTGTGACCTCTAATCTCTGTTAGACCAGCTGCTCTCTCTGCTAGTAGAGTGAGTGACCGTTCCATCTGTGGGGTGTGACTTATTTACATACAGTCTTGGTTCTCCCCTGATTACATCTGTTAGCGTGGGGGTTGGGAATGTCTGTCTCTTATAACACCAATAATATCACTTTTGGCTGAGCCCTGCTTTTACATTATGATTCTCTAATTATTCACACATATTAGTTATGAAATTCAATGTCAATGTTACCACACTAGCCTAGCACAAATGAATGGAAGCGGATATGGACCAGCTAGCCTAGTTGCTAAGCTAGGCTAGTCTACAGCCGGATAGCGTTATACTGAATGCACAGATAAGAAATTGGTATCTATCTTCTTGTCTGACTCTGCAGAAAACAGTGAGCGCATTTCCCATGATGTTGACGTGTTCCTTTAAATAATACTATGCACAGTATATAATCCAATTTAAACCATGATACCAATGGTAATATCATGGTATTTCCATGACAATCTTTTGGTCACTACCATCATCCTAGTGATGTAGACTTTAGGTAGTAGACACTATTTTTAGTAGTGTGTCAGTAACTTGTCAACAGTCTGTCAGTTGATTGTGAACAGGGGGTTGTTGGCCAAACTGCAAAGCCATAAGTCGTCAGATGTTTCACCTAAAATGTTGTTTATAAACCTATGAACCTATCCCTTACTTTAACCATGACATTACAGTAGAACCTGTAATGTCATCAAACAGTGACTTCTAGGCTAAATGTTCCTGCTTGATATTGCAATGTTTACACTTTTTGTTTTGATCTGACGTTTGGGTTGGAGTTTACTCCAGTAAGGGTGCATTGTAAACGTTGTATCTCTGCAGCCTACAGACATTCAACCACTCGTTCAGCGAGCCAGAGGTGAGCCAGTTCTATTTTAGTCACAGTGATGCTGAGCACAGTCCTAGATGGGCTCCTATTGGTCAGTCTGCCCCGGAGGTGTCAAGGTTCTGTGTCACCATGGAGATAAATGTGTCTGTCGAGTCTTTGATTTCTTCTTTTCCTCTCCTCCACTCTCATCCTTCCTCCATTCTCTCTCTTCCTCCATCCAATTCTCTTTTCCTCCTCCCATCCTCCTCCTTCTGCCACTCTTTTCCTCCTCCATCCATCTCTCCTCTGCTCTTTCTCTCTTCCTCTCCTCTCCATCCTCCACTGTTATTGTCATACTTTACATTAAAACACAATATTGTCATACTTTACATTAAAACATAATATTGTCATACTTTACTTTAAAAGATAACATTGTCATATTGTACTTTTTAAAAGATAACATTGTCATATTGTACTTTAAGAGATAAGATTGTCATATTTGTACTTTAAGATAATATTGTCATACTAACTAAATTATGTAGGCTGAAACTAGATTGAAGTGTGTGATTGAAATGGACCGGCGTGTACATTTCCCATTGTGTAGTTCCTGGATCAGGGGCGCCCCCTTGTGGTCGGAATACCAAGAAACTAACTTGCTATGCAACGCTATTGCATAAATGGCATTATTGGTGAGTAGGCCTAAGAGACAGACACATCACAGACGCAGTGCTGCAGTGTTGCCCTCTGTTTATACAGCACATGATGTCATGTTTAACTCAATATTGTTAACCCTTTCACTGCCACACGACAGAAGGTTAACCCTTTACTATCACACAACCGACAGCGATGCTCCATCATTAGCATAAAGGGCTAACCTTCTGTATTGTCACAGTGAAAGGGTTAACCGGCTGCCGTGTGGCAGTGAAAGGGTTAAGAGACGGACACATCACAGACAGTGGATTGGAGACGAGGTATATAGATTGGAGACGAGGTAGAAACCGTAGATCGGAAAGAAGGTGGGAAGGAAAATTACTTTACACACACCTTAACTTTCAGTGATTTTTATTATGGTTCAATATAGCATTGCAAGCCAGAGAAAAATCTTGCGTTATTTGTTCACGATGTAAGATATTTTTTTTTTATCTGGCTTGCGAGGCAAGGTTCATTAGAAATGACGCACATGGGAATGCATGAGTGGCTGAGCTGTGGACAGACAGGCCTATCACGACTGAGCTGTGGACAGACAGGCCTATCACGACTGAGCTGTGGACAGATGGGCCTATCACGACTGAGCTGTGGACAGACAGGCCTATCACGATTTAGCTGTGGACGGACGGGCCTATCACGACTGAGCTGTGGACAGATGGGCCTATCACTACTGAGCTGTGGACAGATGGGCCTATCACGACTGAGCTGTGGACAGACGGGCCTATCATTTGTATTTGTATTTATTGGTTTAAAATACAGAGACAGTGCATATTAAGGAACATTTGACTGTAAATATGCCAGTTTAGCCAAGTTGGCTAATTTTCAACTGTAGTCTCTGGGGCAGGTGACATGAGCACAACAATAATTAAAACATAGTACAATAATTAAAACACAGTAGGAATCAGTATAGGTTACAATACACTAAAATACATACAAATAAATACATTAAAATACATCACAATACAACCCCTCAGTTAAAATGGTCGCACACTTGACCATCTCTCAACCATGATTTTAAGTTAGTTTTAAATGAAATGTAACTTTGATACTCCCTGAGCCGTGTTGGCAGACTGTTCCAGGTGTGGGCTGCTCTCACGGAAAAGGCTGTCTGACTAAAAGCAGACCTCCTGTTTGGGACTACACAGTCCCCTCTGACTACAGTACAGACCTGGTATATCTGTCAGCAGATGCTTTCTGTTTTATGACAGTACAGAGGGGGGGAGGAGCCAAGCCATGTAGGATTTTATAGGTAAGGCAGGCATCTTTGAATTTGACAAGATTGTCCCAGCTCAGTAGGTTCTGGTTTGCTATGCTATAACAATGGTGGTGGCTGTTTGTTTTCCTGTCCAGAACTTTCACAGCCTGATGGTAAACTACCTGTACTGATCGTAGCTCATGACTGAGCTGTGGACAGATGGGCCTATCATGACTGAGCTGTGGACAGATGGGCCTATCATGACTGAGCTGTGGACAGATGGGCCTATCACGACTGAGCTGTGGACAGATGGGCCTATCACGACTGAGCTGTGGACAGATGGGCCTATCACGACTGAGCTGTGGACAGATGGGCCTATCATGACTGAGCTGTGGACAGATGGGCCTATCACGACTGAGCTGTGGACAGACAGGCCTATCACGACTGAGCTGTGGACAGATGGGCCTATCACGACTGAGCTGTGGACAGACAGGCCTATCACGATTTAGCTGTGGACGGACGGGCCTATCACGACAAACACACTGTAGCACCCACTCCCCACACTTTATAGCACACACTCACTTTAAACACACACACTGTAGCACCCACTCCCCACACTTTATATTTATTGATGAAGGATTGCACTACAACTCGTACACCTTACTGTAAATTGTACCTAAATTGTACCTCATCCCATTTCTGCTTTGCACTATATAGTATTGTACATTAGTACACTGCATAGTATTGTATATTATATGGTAACTCAGTTACGTCTATTCTGCATCGAACATTGTACATATGTCTATACTGAACACTGTGACCTCATTTTCTACTTCTAATTTACATGCTATACTATGTTATTTGATACTATCTTGTCTAGCACAGTCTCTGGAGCGTAACAGTAAGAAGCATTTTGTATTAAAGTATTCTGTACTTCTGTATGACAACTATTAAAGAAACTTGAAACTTGAAACTTGAGATGGGCCTATCACGAATGAGCTGTGGACAGATGGGCCTATCATGACTTGGGCCTGATGTAGGATCTTTATCCCCTCTCAAAGTTGACATAGGAACCTTTACCGGTCAAATCTGTCCATTTCAGCTATTAATGGTACAAGAATGTCAGACAGTTTATGAATTATACAGCCTAAATCTTGTTTAGTATAATATAACCTACATACATATACCTATGTAATTTGGAAGCCTGCATAGCGGCCCCTACAAAACTACATTTCATCACATAATAAACAACACAAGCCTGAAACCAGGGTGAACTTAAGTATTTTATGTTCCTTAGTTACTGCTGTAAAATGTAGTGTTTTACAATAAATAAATGAATTAAATTAATACATTCATAATAGAAAGAAGTGTGTTTTTGGTGATTTAGTCAATATCAGAATAATAACATTTGTTGAAATTCCTTAAACAAACTTTAAGAAAATATTTCAGCATGTGACAGGGACGTGCACAGGACTTTAGAAAGGCAGGTGCCGAAAAAGGAGAAAAGGGCATCAATTATTAAATGCAATGCGAGCGCGCACAGCGTGCAAGCCCGATTTTTTAGGTTAATACGAGTCTATGGTACATTCAGTTTCACCGATAGATGTCACCAACACTACATAGTGTCCCTTTAATAACACAATATGCGCTCCAGACCAACAGCTGCGGGCGCTGTGTTGAGAGAGCAAGCGAGAGAGCGAGAGAGAGAGCGAGAGAGAAAGCGAGAGAGAGAGAGAGAGAGAGAGAGAGAGAGAGAGAGAGAGAGAGAGAGAGAGAGAGAGAGAGAGAGAGAGAGAGAGAGAGAGAGAGCGAGAGAGAGAGAGCGAGAGCGAGAGAGCGAGAGAAAGAGAGCGAGAGAAAGAGAGACCGCATTAACTCACTTGTTAGTTGAAACGTGGTCCAGACCGTCCAGGTCAGGAGGGCTTGATGAAGTATTATGTCCACTGTCCCACAGTCACAGACTGTTGTCTTGATGTATATCCACTGTCCAGACTGCATCCAGCCAAATAGCTTATTGTTAGCAGTTAGCACAACACAAGTACTTGAGCTGTGTCTACTGTCTGTCTTTGCCCATTTCCACGTCGAACAGCCTGCAAACTACCTGGCGTTCTATCGCCATGCTCTAAGACAAACTCTAACCTTAACCAACTTTGAAAGAGTGCCTAAGCTTAACCGTCGAAAAAACTTGCCGTCACGCTCTAAGACAAACTCTAACCTGAACCTACTTCGAAGAGTGGCTAGGCTAACCAGTGTAGAAACTGGCGTCGGCCAATCAGAGAGCGTCTGCCAGAAATGCGGCTACGGAAAGTATACAGGCGTCTGGCAGCGCGCGTAAATAATAGGTCCTTCCAGTTCCAGGAGAGGGGTAGGGGCATTTATCTCTCTTTCTTTACCTAATATTTAGATTCTATCATGACATCTTTCATTTGGAAGGTCAGGGCAGTATATCTATATGTGCAACAGTAAAAAAAAAATTAAAAGGGGGCATAAAAAGGGCACTTTCTAATGAAAAATGAAAAAGGCAGGTGCCCGGGCACCCCTTGACGTCTATGTGTGCACGTGCCTGGCATGTGACCTATCCTAACCATAATGACTATCCTGTCATCTGTCATGATATCTGTTATGACCTATCCTAACCTTAATGACTATATTGTTATCTGTTATGACCTATCATAACCTTAATGACTATTGTTATCTGTTATGACCTATCATAACCTTAATGACTATACTGTTATCTGTTATGACCTTAATGACTATACTGTTATCTGTTATGACCTTAATGACTATACTGTTATCTGTTATGACCTTAATGACTATACTGTTATCTGTTATGACCTATTGTTATGGTTTGTAACCGACCCCAATCGCACAACACAAGACAGGTATGAGAGTAAGCCAAAACAGGGCATTTATTCATTACATAACAAAAAGCGGCACTGTCCCTTTAAGGGAGAACACAAAAACACTGGAGTCAAAGAAAATAGGGAAAATGCGGCACTGTGCCTTTAAGAGGCGAACAGGCTAAGGGACTAAGTCTAAGGGACAGGGCCAGGGCAAAATGTCAAGGACCAGGACCAGGGGCACTGGAGAGGGGGACAGGGACAGAGGCCCGGAGAGACGGGCTGGAGACAGGGACAGAGAACAGGGTTAAGGCCTTGGACAGGGCGAGGGCCAGAGCTGCTTACAGGGATGACAGGGTTCCGACGGCGGAGGCCTGGCACGGGAACAGGGGCCCGACGGCGGAGGCCTGGCACGGGGACCAGGGGCCCGACGGCGGAGGCCTGGCACGGAGATCTTCCTCGGATGCTGCAGACGGGCAGCGCAGAACACAGGGGTCCCAGGGGACCGGGGCGAAGAGACGCATCCTCCCGTGGAACTAGGAAGCGATGCGCGCCGGCTTGACGTCTGGAGTGGGAGCGCGCCGGCTTGACGTCTGGAGTGGGAGCGCGCCGGCTTGACGTCTGGAGTGGGAACACCACTCCAGGCCTGGCACGGAGATCCCCCTCGGATGCTGCAGACGGGCAGCGCAGAACACAGGGGGCCCAGGGGACCGGGGCGAAGAGACGCATTCTCCCGTGGAATTAGGAAGCGATGCGTGCCGGCTTGACGTCTGGAGTGGGAACACTGGAAAACCTCCCGTAGGGAATTAGAGAGCGTAGACGGCGTCCCACTCCAGGCAAACGGCGACAGGTGGTGAAGTACAGGGGTGGCACGACGTCTCACGCCGGAGACGTGGCAGTAGATTGTAGTAACAAGAACGACCCGACCAGGACTGGAGGGAGGTCCAGGTATTTAAAGCCCTCTGGGGCGCTAATCATAAACTATGACAGCTGCGAAAGGTAGTCCAAGGGTGGGGGCTGATGAAGAGTAGAGGAGAGTAAAACATCGCAAGGGTGGGGGCTGTTGAGGAGAGTAGACAGGGAAAGTCCAAAGGTGGGGGCTGGTGAGGTGAGGAGACAGGGAATAAAGGACCAAGGAACAGGCGAATCCTCACACCTATCCTGTCTGTCTGACTGTCTGCCTCATGTCCCACCATGGTACACCAGCAATCAATAAAAAGGCTTATATGTGTGAACTGTGAAGGGAAAGAGCTTCGTCAAGTAGAGCCTGCAGTCTCTCTAGCCTTGTTTCAAGTTTCAAGTTTCTTTAATAGTTGTCATACAGAAGTACAGAATACTTTTATACAAAATGCTTCTTACTGTTACGCTCCAGAGACTGTGCAAGACAAGATAAGTATGAAATAAAATAACATAGTATAGCATGTAAATTAGAAGTAAAAAATGAGGTCACAGTGTTCAGTATAGACATATGTACAATGTTCGATGCAGAATAGACGTAACTGAGTTACCACATAATATTAGTGCTGTCAGGCGATTAAAAAAATTAATCTAATTAATTACAGGATTTGTAATTAATTAATCTAATTAATCGTATTTTAATCGCATAACCATTTTATGCCTGAAATTCTATTTTCTATAATCATATTTCCAATTGCATGTGTCCAGATGGCAGAATTCAGTACTGTATATAGTACAAAACCTTCTGTTTAATCATCTTCCATCTATTAATTTGCTTAGATTTTTCAGGTCTGGTCAATTTGAGCATGGTGTTATTCACAGTCAAAGATAAAAAAAATATGTATTGATATTCTCATTTGGTTCATTAAAATTGACTCAAAATAAAATTTTCATTCAATCAATCACCGCACAGATTGATTGATTGAATGAAAATGTTATTAACAGATTGCAGAATGGGTACAATACAGTACGGCTCAATACACACAATTGTTAAGGGCATGCAGACCAGAGAAAGACTTTCGTCTTGTTTACATCAGGGTCCCCCATTTTCAATTCATAATGAATTGTAAGTAAGGGTGTAACTTGCACCGTGCAATCCATTCTTTGTGGATCTAGCCCACAGTATTTCTGACACTGGGAATACATTCCCTGAGATTCATAGATGTCCCTAGAATCAGATACCAAGAACATGCAAATGGACCATATTAAAAAAAAGTCTGTAAATGTGTATTCTACATTATCATGGAATGAATAAGATACAAAAAAAAATTATAATTTTTTTTTTTTTTTGTAATTAATTTTGAGTTAATTTTCATAACGCGATAATTTGCTGTGTAATTAATTAATCTAATTAACGCGATAAATTGACAGCCCTACATAATATACAATATACTATGCAGTGTACTAATATACAATACTATATAGTGCAAGGCAGAAATGGGATGAGGTGCAATTTAGGTACAATTTACAGTAGGTGTACGAGTTGTAGTGCAAATCCTTTATCAATAAATATAAAGTGTGTTTGAGTGATCTAAAGTGTGGAGAGTGGGTGCTGCAGTGTGTTGTTTGTTTAAGTGAGTGTGTGCGTGTGGGTGTGTGTGCTGTGTGCATTTGATGGTTGTTGCATAGTGTTTATTGTTCGTTTAGCAGCCTGATGGCCTGGGGATAGAAGCTTCTTCTGAGTCTTTCTGTGCTCGCCTTAAGACTCCGGTATCGCTTGCCTGACCGCAGCAGTTCAAAGAGGCAGTTGTTCGGGTGGCTGGAGTCCTTGATGATTCTCTTAGCCTTCCCCCTGCACCGCTTGTTGTAAATGTTCTGGAGGGTGGGAAGCCCCCCTCCAATTGTGCGTTCGGCTGAACGTGTCACTCTTTGTAGTCTGCTACGGTCTTGTGCAGTGCTATTCCCAAACCAGGAGGTGATGTTGCCAGTCAGGATGCTCTCTATTGTACATGAGTAGAAGTTCCTAAGGATCTTCTGACTGACTTGGAACTTCCTTAGGCGCCTGAGGAAGTAGAGGCGTTGTCGTGCCTTCTTCACAACACTGTCAATGTGTGTGGTCCATGTCAAGTCCTCGGATATGTGGGCTCCGAGGTACTTGAAACTGTTCACTCTCTCAACCGGTGCCCCGTCGATGCTGAGGGGGCTGTAGTCCTTGACCCCCGACCTCCTGAAGTCCACAATCATCTCTTTTGTTTTGCTGACGTTCAGGGAGAGGCAGTTCTCCTGACACCACTGTGACAGATTCTCTACCTCTTCCAGGTAGGCCCTCTCGTCGTTGGCAGAGATCAGGCCCACCACTACTGTGTCATCAGCAAATTTGATGATTGTGTTGTTGTTCCGCTGTGCCACGCAGTCATGTGTGTACAGGGAGTAGAGGAGGGGGCTCAGAACACGGCCCTGGGGGGCCCCTATGTTGAGCGTGATGGATGAGGAGGTGCAGTTGCCTGCTCTTACCACCTGGGGTCTGCCCGTCAGGAAGTCCAAGACCCACTGGCAGAGGTCATAGTTCAAGCCTAGGTCCCTTGACAGCAGTCTATGTTGCATTTGTCACTTAAAGTTAAACCTGTAAAAATACTGTTTTGTACAGACAATTATGCGTTTAGACGTAAAAGCCCAACTAAATGATGGGTCAAAATGATTTCTGTTGGCTATTATTAGTTGAATATGACAAAGCCTTGTGCTTTTATCCAGAAGGCATGCTCTGAGGGCATTTGGCAGTATTCTCTCTCTCTCTCTCTCTCTCTCTCTCTCTCTCTCTCTCTCTCTCTCTCTCTCTCTCTCTCTCTCTCCCCGGTTTCTCCTCCTCATTGTCAACCCCATAATATTTAGAAAGCCACTATAATGCAACACTATAATTAAACACTATACACACCCTCTAGTTGACTCTGAAGCCACGCAGCCTACAGTAGCCTAGTAGTTTTCAATCAATCAATCAATCAATCACTTGAAATCTAGGAGACATGACCTCATAGCAACAGAGGAAGGCCTCCAGTAGAAACAGAAATAATCCACCCTTTATCCGCATATCGCTCCATAAAGGACCAGCCTGTGTCCCACTCACCATCGACCTTACAGGAGGACAGAATGGCGACCAGTGTTATGCCCCATCAAGAATTGCACCCCCCCCCCCCCCCCCTCCGTTATTTTTTTTTGTATCCAGGAAGACGATCATACTTATGAAATGCAGTGTTGAAACCCAAACAGCCCAGAACAGATTGATAAATATTAACAGATTGCAGAATGGGTACAATACAGTACGGCTCAATACACACAATTGTTAAGGGGATGCAGACCAGAGAAAGACTTTCGTCTTGTTTACATCAGGGTCCCCCATTTTCAATTCATCATAAAAAAAAATTGCTTGTCTGAAGTGGGATTCGAACCCACGCCTCCAGAGGAGACTGCGACCTGAACGCAGCGCCTTAGACCGCTCGGCCATCCAGACTGAATGTGGTAGTCAAATATGTGCTCATAGCTGATGCCTATACAAACGTTGATTTAAAGTGTCATCATTACTGAGTGTTATGGGGCGTTGTATCATATTCACACCGTCGACTGGTGTCGAGCCAAAACGACCAAAAATGTGTGCCGGTAAAACCATTATTTTGATTAACAGATCTCCAGAAATACAGCTAGAGAGACACACACTTGTTTAGAATCAAACTATTACCAGCTCATATTTTGGGCTGTGTGAATTTCCTGTTAGAACGGAGCGATGCCATTCTCGGGGGCGGGGATGCAAAAAGACACCGGCCGCCTGTGACAGAACGGGTGACAGGACGCACAGAATGATTAGCCCCTTTCGTGACTGTGATGCACCGAGTGAATCCACAGTCACGGAAGGGGCTAAGTCAAGAATGACTGTAACCAGACTGATTGATTGATTGATTGATTGAAAACTTTATTAACAGATTGCAGAATGGGTACAGTACAGTACAGCTCAATACATACAATTGTTAAGGGGATGCAGACCAGAGAAAGACTTTCGTCTTGTTTACATCAGGGTCCCCCATTTTCAATTCATCGTAGACCAGGCTGCAGAAACAAATTAGTGGGGGGGCATAAAATTTTCTCGGGGGGGCACAATGGTTTTTCAACACAGGTTCCCTTTTATACGTTTCAGCTGGGACAACGGCGCTGTGGCTTGCTTGGCGCTGCCCACGGTGCTGAACTAAACAGCAGAGAGGCAATTGAAAAATCTAATTTCTCTCTATCTTAAGAACATTCACTTATACAAAAACAGACTGAACGGATATATATAACAGACCTGCTGGGGCAGCGGACTGAGAGCAGGGGACACAAACAGGCTGGATAAGATGGTCAGGAAGGCCAGTAGCGTGGTTGGGGTGGAGCTGGACTCTAGCGAGGGTGGCGGAGAGGAGGAACCTTGCTAAGCTCCAGGCCATCAGGGAAAAACCCTCCCACCCACTATACACAGACTTGGCTGACAGGAGGAGCATGTTATAGGCTCACACTACCTAAATGCAGCACTGAACGGCACAGGAAGTCCTTCATTCCGACAGCCATCAGACTATACAATGCATCACTGTGCCTCACTGCATCACTGAGCACAGAGTGACAGTTACCATCTTCCTGCACCTACTGTAGACTTCAGTATATTTTTACTGTATTTATTTACTGTATCTTTTATTCTATTTTTATTCTATTTCATTTTATTCTATTCTTAGGCCATTTGTTTTGTTATTCTTATTCGTGACTTGTTCTGTCTAAATGTTTAATGTTGAGTGATTTGCAGTGTCAAATTTCCCTCAGGATAATACATTTCTATTCTATTCTATTCTATATCTTTGAAAAGTCTCCATTTATTCAACACTTCTGAATTCACTGACAAACTGAACTGAACTGACAAAAATAAGGTGCATAAAAAAGCAAACAAAATTCCTCCACAGGCTACTCACCAACATTAGTAGAGCGGCAAGCGGCGTTTGGGGACAGAGTGAAATCTTCTTAAAACACTGCCCCTCCACTCATTCCTGAAATGTTTTGTTAAGTCCTTCTCAAATGCCAACTGAATTAAATTGGCCTTGCGTCGATGAAGCATACTAAGGCGATGTTCTGTAAAGACGTTCCTGAGGGTAGAAAACGAATTCTCACAGAGTGCCGTGCTAGCTTCAGTAGTGTTGTTGTTGACATCAGTGCCCACTAGGGCTGTCCCCGACTAAGAATTTGGATAGTTGACTTTTTTTTTGCCAGGGTGGGCACAGCTGACTCAGTAGGCGGGCCCGGCCCCCTAATGCCCGCCCATGGCGCCGGGTCTGACTGTAACCCACATAGTGTGTTTTCATCTAAACGACACATTAATGCTTGTCATCAGTTCACATATTTTCAGTTACGTCACACTGAATTAGCTTATCCTTTATTAAAAAAAATGCAGCTGGTCATTTCCACACAAAAGGCATATATGACCATGAGGAATGTGAATCACTACCCACTTTCAAAACCACTCTCAAGGAACACCTACGGGAGACTGCAATTCGAAACTGGCCCCTGTAAATGTCCTAACCCAACCCCCTCCAATGTACAGTAATTTACATAGTAGAGTCATTCTACAGAAACGCACGCTTTTCTGTCCCCAGCCTTTGCAGAAGCATACACTTTAAACAGACTTTGTAGTCAAATTTAATTTATATATTTGAATAATGTAAAATGTTCTTTGAACAATTATACCTATTTGAGGTAAGAATTGGGCAATATTTGTTTTTAATCAATTATATGAAATTCCAAGTACAAGAAAAGTGCTTGTCCCCAATGTTATGTATTGGGGTTTATGGTAGGGATGTCCGATATTATCGGCCGACCGATATTATCGGCCGATATCGGCAGTAAAATGTGATATCGGAAAATATCGGTATCGGTAAAAAAAAAAAAAAAAACAATAACAATTTTTAACCTTTATTTACCCAGGCAAGCAAGTAAGAACCAATTCTTATTTTATTTATTGTCAAAAGTATGCATGTTGGTTTAAAATGTTCATTTTTACTTTTTTAATGATCATATTTTGCACAGATAATGCTTACATTTAGAAAGCCTTTTGAATGCATCCAGTGAAATTATTAGTTACCTGAAATTATTCAGTTTTTTGGGGGGGAAACCCTGCATATATCGGTATCGGTTGATATCGGTATCGGTATCGGTATCGGAAATTGGAGTTGGACAATATCGGAATATCGGTATCGGTAAAAAAGCCAATATCGAGCATCCCTAGTTTATGGGCATATTTAGAGTTTACAAATATATTTCTCTCCCATTTTAAATGCAAGAATGTATACACCACTATCACATGTATGAAGTGGCTAACATAAAAAAATTAAATACCAACTAAATATTATAAATAATATAATGGAAATAGCTGTCCCCTGGTGTCATGTCACTGGTGTTACCGCTTAACAAAAATCCCTATTCTGAAAAAATCCAAAGACTTGTGACATCACTTCCTACTTCCTACGTATACTTCCTGAAGAACTGTGAAGAAAGGTACATTGTCAGTCTGCTGTCTTTTTTCAAATGTTGGAAATGTTCTCATTTATCTCATAATTTCATACGAGACATTTAGCTAGAGTCACTGGTATGGCCTATTTTTTAAGAAGATATCAATACTCAATAATCAATACAAATGGATTAAATTACATGTTTTAGTGAGTTTAGCATGATTAGCAACATGTGGTTTGAGGTACTGTAGCTGCCATTTTGTAAAATACAGATTTCATGAAAATGGTCACTGGTGTAACCGTCACTGGTGTTACTGCTCTTCATGGTAACACAGTGACGACCAGTAACACCAGTGACTATCTTGTGTAAATAAGCTTTAGTAAAAGCTTTTAAAGAAGTTGTTATGCATACAATATAACTAGTACCCATTTCATGATCACAACTAAATATAAATATAAATTATATAAATAAATATATATATAATATATATATAAAATAAATATATATTCGAATCCAGCTCACAGCTCCGGGGTTGTCACCAGCTTAGCTGGCCGTTCACACTAATACAATTGGCAGTATTAGAGGGTGGGAGAAGCTGGCGGGGTGGGTCCGGGTCGTTGTAAACAGCGACTCCTACAGTTCGGTCGGGGCGCCTGCTAAGCGTGGATAGGATCTAAGGGCGGTAGTGTGATCCTTCCACACGTTACACGCTCTCAGTGAGAATCCGCGCTGCCATGTGAAAAGAAGCGGTTGATTGGCTAGACGTGTGTCGGAGGAAGCACGTGATAGCCTCCACTCTCCCAGACCGACTGTGGGGGGTAAGTGCGCAGCGACCAGGAAGGGGATTGGGAATTGGCATAACGACTAACATTGGGATGGGAGAAAATCGGAGGAAAAAGGAGGGGGAAAAATATAAAAAAAAAAAAAACATATATCCAGAACTAAAACAATGTAGTCGTTACCTATAGTTCAAATACCAGACATTCTATATAAGATGACAAAACCTGTATTTACCAGACTGAACTAATGATATAGAGATTTGCAGATTATTTATATAATTACAGTTTAACAGAGAAGTAGCAGAACATATTCTATTATCTTCACAGACAGTTGAAATTGTAATGACATTCAAATATCCCTTTTTATCTAATAAGTCAGATTAGTGTGATATAGTTATTTTTAGTTCTAGTCTAGCATAATGTAATTACATTTTTCCTTAGCAAGTCTGTGGCCTCTGCTCTCTGTTAGACCAGCTGTTCTCTGCTGTGAGCTAGTCACAGTAAGGTGTGAATTTTAGTCTTTGTTCTGGTGCTGAGAACATTACCATTTCCATTGTCTGTGTGTCTCTGAGGCCCTGTCCACACGAGCGCTGGATTTAATATAACCGAAGTTTGAAAAAAATAAAACTCCGTCCACACAGGTGAACAACCGTGTATAACTGCGTACCCACGGCACCAGCAACCGATACATGTTTTGGCATGTAGTACAATGCCAAAACAGTAGGCGGCGATGTTGTTCAGACATGAAGGCCATTTCAACCAATCAGAAAAGGTTAAACCGCAACGCTCACTAAACTTCCTGTTTAGAAACACAGCTGGACCCTATTGATCATTTTGCCAATGGAACATATATTTTCAGCAAAGAAAGAAACTGCAATAAACAAACGGATACGTTCACTGTGTGTTCTGCCTCTCATTTGTTGATGAAACAGAACCCATCAGCAACACAATTTACCACCAAGAGCGGATAGTTTAGTCTCACAAAAGACCGCCGGTGTTGTTAGCTACATGCTAATGTGAATGGCTATATCTATGTAGCTTAAATGCTAACGTAATGTGGTAACGTTACCGCTATGAATGGATGCAAACGTTATTTAACACATTGCAGAATGGGTACAATACAATACGGCTCAATACAAACAATTGTTAAGGGGATGCAGTCTGGACTGGGTTCCTTATAACAATAACTTGACAACACATGAGTTTAGTTTAGCTGCAGCTACATGTTTACTCTGAGCATCAGGTCAGGAATGCAACAACAGACATCAGTCGATCACAACACTCTTCAACACAGACGATACGTTTCGAACAAAAAACGCTACTTGGGACAGCTCTGCTGTAAACACTGGTGTAGCTGGCTCTGCCCTAATCTCTCTACCCCGCGGTCTGCCGTGAACATGGGAAATAATTGCGACAGCTCTGTGTGTGGCCGAACAGTGCAACTGCGCACATACAATCATGGTTATATTAAATCCAGCGCTCGTGTGGACAGGGCCTGAGAGTATACAGTCAACAGAGGTTCCCACACTAAGGCCCTGTCCACACGAGCGCTGGATTTAATGTAACCGAAGTTTGAAAAAAATAAACCTCTATCCACACAGGTGAACAACCGCATATAATTGCGTACCCACAGCGTCTGGAAAAACCAGCAAACGATACATGTAGTACAATGCCAAAACAGTAGGCGGCGATGTTGTTCAGACATGAAGGCCATTTCAACCAATCAGAAAAGGTTGAACGCTCACTAAACTTCCTGTTTAGAAACACCATAGCCATAATTTTGCCAACGGAACATATATTTTCAGCAAAGAAAGAAACTGCAATAAAAGTGCAATAAACAAATGGATACATTCACTGTGTGTTCTGCCTCTCATTTGTTGATGAAACAAAACCATCAGCAACACAATTTACCACCAAGAGCGGATAGTTTAGTCTCACAAAAGACCGCCGGTGTTGTTAGCTACATGCTAATGTGAATGGCTATATCTATGTATAGTATATAGCTTAAATGCTAACGTAATGTGGTAACGTTACAGCTATGAATGGATGCAAACGTTATTTAACACATTGCAGAATGGGTACAATACAATACGGCTCAATACAAACAATTGTTAAGGGGATGCAGTCTGGACTGGGTTCCTTATAACAATAACTTGACAACACATGAGTTTAGTTTAGCCGCAGCTACATGTTTACTCTGAGCATCAGGTCAGGAATGCGACAACAGACATCAGTCGATCACAACACTCTTCAACACAGACGATACGTTTCGAACAAAAGTTTGTTACAATCATTTTCATATAACGCTACCTGGGACAGCTCTGCTCTGAGCTCTGCTCTGCTCTGCACTGGTGTAGCTGGCTCTGCTCTAATTTCTCTACCCCGCGCTCGGTTGCTAACTTGCTATTGTTTGACAGTCTGCCGTGAACATGGGAAATAATTGCGACAGCTCTGCTGTAAACACTGGGAATAACCTCGGTTGCTATGCCCACACGCAACTGCAAAACCGCAAAACTTTACCCTGGGCTCCGGTTTTCAAGACCGCAGTGGCAGTGTAGCAAATCCCCGGTTGTGTGTGGCCGAACAGTGCAACTGCGCACATACAATCATGGTTATATTAAATCCAGCGCTCGTGTGGACAGGGCCTAAGCATAGTGAAATAGTGAAATAGTTCTCTAGAGACTCTCACAGAATGTGACACAAACAATTATCCTGGTGGGGGGGTTTTACGATGTCCTGTATCACCAACTGTCTTCCCAAAACGCTCCTTATCAGCAGCTGAAACCACTCTGCTCCAAAAGGGCTTACACTATGTTATTGCATTGCTCATTGAAATTAAACAGTTTATTAAGTCAATGATACCATACGCGTAAATAAATAAAGAACATGCCTGGTTCTGATTTGGAGAAGACGCGTGGGATATTATTCTAGTGAGTCGGTCTTTAGTTGTCGCTTTGCGGATGATCTGCTATCGGGTTTAAATTGCTGACACAAGGGGTGGGCGCAGTCCCGTCTCAGGAACGAGGTGAAGAAATGAGATGTCTGAAAGTATCTGTTCGGGCTAGCTGTGACACCAGACACAAGCTTGGCCCGTTTCCAAGCGGCAAGGTGTAGAATGTAGTACAACGTGATGGTGGGCGAAACACTCTGCTGCGCGTAAAACCAAAATCAGACAGACGTGTTTGGGAAGAAGGACTCTACGCTGTAGAGGCATTTGTTTTGTTTATCCCGCGCGTCCAGGTGCCAAATATTTCAGCAGCCCACTCAGAATCAGAAAGGTATTTTATTGCCAATTATAGTTCTATGTCGTTTATGGCTTGCTCAGCACCTGTCTGCACTGTACTTCACTTCGTGCACGAGCACTGAATAAAAAATTCCACCATGTACCTTTACATCCCAACATCCGTCTGACCACACCCCCTTCCGCTTACCTTCATAAGCAGGTGTGTGGTCACCTACTCGCCTCCTTCTTCACTTTCACCACAAGGAAGTGCCTTCGGTAGATCCCCACTTGACGAGGTTGTTAGCTGAAGAAAGTTGAGACGTGTTTACATTGTGCTTATTTTTTATTTTTCATAACTATTCGATAGAAAAATCTAAGTCATAATGTCTACTTCGGAGAGTCGCAAAGCCACTCTCCACCAGCGGTTCTCCATTTCCGCCTCCGTCGTGCGTTCTGGTGCAGGGCTGTTGCCTCTCTCGTGGTTGACAGCCACGCCCGGTAGGCGTCCGATGGGTAGTTTGCCTCTCCAAGGAGCAGGTGCACCGGTGCCGTCGCCTCTGCGATGGCCTGGTCCTGGCTCTGGTTCCTCTGCTTCCGGGGAATCGTCCGCTGTTGAGTGGCCGGTTCCTTTGGTTCCAGAGGATTTGAGACGCAAACTTTTTGCGTCTGCTCGCTCCCGTCGCAAGATGGTGGCTTGCAGACGCGAACGGCCTGGGTTTGGTGAGTTGCTGGAGCCCAGTGAGGATGCGCCGGTCTCTACCTGCCCGATGGAAACAGAGGATTACATGGTAGAGGCGGACGGGTTCTTATTTGAATGCCCGGTGGAGACATGTATCCCGCCCGTCCAGGTAACACTGGAGGGGGGTGAAATGTCTCCTTGGGGCGCCTTGTTTAAAGATGTCGGGGAAGACCCTCGGACTCGTCGGCAGGATGCCCTACTATCAGCCACATCGGAGTGTGGCTCCTTGACCAGTCGAAGTCTGCTGTATGTGAGGGATGCAGGCTCGGTGGAGGAAAGTCTGCAGGGGGAACTGCAGGCTTTGTTTCCCGAGCTTATGGCGGTGGCGGCCGTTGCAAACGGCGTACCGCTGCCGCAGCCACTGCCTGTTCCTGTCCCTGATGATCTAATAGGTCATCTCTGGCAACGTCGCCCGGTGAGAGGGGTGGACGTTGTCTACCCACTTTTCCCCTCAATGGGGGCCTATGTTCGTCAGGGCCAGGTGGTGTCCTACATCATGGGCCTCACCCCCGCCTACGTACAAGTTACGTGGGTGGCGGGTTTGGTCGAAGGTATGAGAGAGGGCGTGCCACGGCTTGATAGGCCGATGGCCGCGCTCCTCTGTCCGGAGGTGGTGTGGGAGCCGTTATGCAAGCCGGTTCCTCAAGGGAAATCGGCGAGGCGGTTGGCTTACTGGAGCGACCAGTCATTTATCGCCGGAACACAATCTCTGGCTGCTGCGTCTAACATCGCACAGCTGGCAAGATTCATGTCCGGGGTTTTGACGGGCGGCATGGAGCTGAGTGATGAACAACATGACCAGCTCACCCAGTCGGCAGGAGCTGGGAAAGTGCGAGCCCTGGCAACTCTAACCCAGCGCCACCTTTGGCTGGAGCAGGCCCGTGTACCGGAGAAGAAGAGAAGTCCTCTTCTGACGGCACCCCTCTCCGATGCTGGACTGTTCGGGACGGCCCTGCAGTTGATGACCTCAACGTGCAGAGAAATGGTAGAGGAGCGCTCCGTGCTCCAACCCCATTTTCCCCCTCCCGGCATCGCCGGTGGAGTCAGACGGCTACCACGTCGTCGAGCTTCCTCCGCCGTGGCTGCTGCTGCTACCACCGCCACTGCTGGCCCTTCGAAGAAGGCCAGGAGGAGAGAGGGCGCCGCCGCTGCAGCCGGCCCATCTACGCCTGGAGGAGACGGTAGGGATCGCCGTGAACAGCCGCCGATTGTCTACCGTCCCTCCGGGGCTCCCCGGGGTGGCAAATCCCGAGCGGCTCGAGGTGGCAGGCGCCGCTAGGCCAGTGACTTTTTTCCCCTGTGGTCCCCTCTGTTTACCCCTCCCCGGCCCTCTCATATAATTTTGATTCAAAAATAAAAAGTCCCCTCTAAAGCGGGACTGTATTTTTTGTTAACAAACTGTGTGTTTCTTCACCAAAACATATGATGAGGTTGCAAAGTGTGAATCTTCACTTGTATGCATTGATAGGAGGGTTACGTTCGTGTTATGAGCTTAAGCAAGGTCTGCAGCCTACACTCGGTTATAGAAAGGTTTTCTACCTCGGCCTGAGACTCCACATGCAGGTAGAGGCTAGTTGTATGGTCTGTTGCTTACACAAGTAATGTTGAGCTACAACACTGTTGTGTTAGTTGCAGTAATGCTCGTATGAACACGTACCACGGCCCAGCCGTTTCGCTCTCTCTATCAGTGTTTTTTCTGTGTACAACATAGGATGTGGGTGTAGGATTCACACACACACGCGACTTGGTTTTGTTGTAAACCCTGTTCACAGTTATCTGTGGGTAGCGTGCATTGTATTAGCTTGCGCTATTTCATTAGCATTCTACCAAAGGTATCATATGCTAAAGTTGTTATTGTGTGCAGGGGGAAGGGCTTGTGAGGGGGTACCGAATAAACCCCTCCTTCCCTCTTCTGATTGGTCAGGGGGGTTTACTCATCTCCTGTTAGGCCAGTCGGGGCCAAGCCGTTAGGCGACTTGGCAGGGAGGGGGGGGGGGGTGGGGGAGGGTTGCCCTGACTCTGCTCCTATTAACAGGCGTTGAGTGTTGGGTTTCCCCCCGTCATAGCATACATCACTACGCATGTTGCTATTTGACGATGGCTTCCGTGAGTTAGATCTGTACGTACGATCTGTTGTCAAAGTGTCGGGATAGAGCGTAGGACTTACGGGTCCACTACGCTCGATTTTATGTGTAACTTGAGTCGGTTGGTCACATGACTCGGAGTTACCATGGCTTTTTCATTCTACGACTCACGTGGGAAGGCTCTCTGGGGAATTTTCAGTCTAAAATCCTCTGTGATAGGGGTGACTGGATGTAAAAATGTAAACAGTTTTTACCCTCAGTTGTGTCAAATGGGATTCATGTCTGTTGGTGCTTCCTTCTTTTTAAATAAAAGAGTGTGGAGTATAGGAGGCACCGCACCCTTCTTGTCGTTTCCCCCAGGCGCCTTGGGGATTCAATGAAAGGTCTAAATAGCCTATTCATTGATGTGGTTGTGTCCCGACGCATGCATAGTGCTAGCTCGGGGTGTTCTGTTAAGAATCATGCGGGTAGCTACGCCTTGGTTGCTTGTGGTTAAAACAGAGTTTTTATAAAGCAACTGGGATGGAGGTTTTGTCCTCTTCTGAGAACCTGTTACTGGTTCTCGACGGATTCTCGTTCATATCTGGGGGATGATAACGGAATGGATCTGAACATAGGTAGAGGGGTCTCACGCCCTTGGGGTGGGCCACCGAGCGCGGTTCACACCGGCCCGTCTGGGTGGCGCCCTCTTTTCATGTTTTAGATCAACACGCATATCTGCCCCTTCTCCTGGAGTAGGCATGTCGGCGTGGTTAGGGCACGGGACTGGTTCTGGTCACGCTGGTCCAGGTCAGTTAACCCGTTTGTCCACCGGGGATGCAGATCTGCTGTTCTGGTACCCTGAGGGACTTGGGCTTTTTCCAGGGGGAAAAAGGCCGGGTCGGCCCGGGGCGTCACAAGGTTAGGCGTTATAGAGACCCTTGTTGGGTACTTTTTTGTACCTGGCACTATCATAAGGGGCTGGTTCTCTTCTCCGCACCTCTCTCACGCATGGCGGAGAGGGGGCTGTTGGGGTGGTCTTCTGGACCTCCTCTGGTAACCCTGTGTGTTCCCGAGCCGCCGGGCCCGGTCCGAAGTAAAGTTTCGTTGATACCGTAGACCTGGGATAACCCCCTTTTTTCTTGAGGGGTTATAGGAACAACCACCGCATATAGTAATGACAGGGTAGTTGATTCCCTGGTGTGTTGGAGCAGTGTCAACTCCCGGGTTGTCCGGTTGAGTGTGCCCCTGCACGTTCATGACGTCTGCCAATCATGTCAGCCTTCTCTGCCTTGACCCCTCTGGGTGGTTTTTTTTTTATGGAGGCTTCATCATGGTGATCAACAACGCCAGCATCCGCCCCTTCCGCCGGGAGGGCTGTTTCAGCTGACTCCTTTGGCGCCTGTCTCGTCCGCAGTGCTCCAGGCTCAGGTTACAGCCTGTTGCCTGGTTTCCCCGGTACGCTGCCTGCTTCCGTTGGTTAACCTTTTGAGTGTTTACGGCCATGCTGACTGCCTGTGTTGCCACGGGTTGGGTTTGCTCTTGACCCCGTGATTTTGGGGGCAGTAACAAGGTTGTTCCTTCGTTCGTTCCCGGGTGGCATGCGGGTTGTGCGTGTGTGTAGTCGTGGGGTCAAGCCACGGTCTGCTCACCCTGTGCGTTGGGTTGCTTGAGTGCCTCTTCGCACGGTCGGATCCGTCGCCCTCCCATGAACCTCCAATAGGGGGGGTATCCTCCATTAGGGAGGGTCGGGGGGGCTCGGTCCTCCCCGGTCTGATGGTTGTGGGGGGCCTCAGCGGGGTACATTTGTCGGGCTATGGCTCCCGCTCAGCCCCTGTTGCAGACAGGTGCTGAGCAAGCCATAAACGACATAGAACGGAGGGTTATGTATATAACCCAATTCTATGAGTTATGGTGCGCTCAGCACCTGGACGCCGCTGCGGCCCTTGATCTCGCCTTGTGGTGAAAGTTTGGGAAGGAGGCGAGTAGGTGACCACACACCTGCTTATGAAGGTAAGCGGAAGGGGGTGTGGTCAGACGGATGTTGGGATGTAAAGGTACATGGTGGAATTTTTTATTCAGTGCTCGTGCACGAAGTGAAGTACAGTGCAGACAGGTGCTGAGCGCACCATAACTCTAACTGTAACTCATAACATAACCCTCCGTTTTCACATACAAGGAATTTGATTTGGTCGTTTTAAATGAAATGGACTATAAACTAAATTAAAATAGAAGCATCAATAGAATAGAATAAAATAAACAACAAAAAAATAGGCCAGGGCGATGATGTGGTCAAGTATATACACTAATTAGAATAAAAAATAACAATACAGTGGGATGGAATATTTAGCAGGGCTGTGCAATTGAGCAGTGATGTGCAAACACATGCATGACACATTGTTATTGAAGAAGACCTACATTCAATCCATAATACATTCGAGCCCGACTGGTGATGAGTGAAGAATAATAGTTCCAAGCAAAAAAACGCACGGATTCTCTCAAGAGCCGCACCGAAAGGTGATGTGTGCACTTCAATTGGATTATCCGTCGCATTCTTTTGAAGTCTGAATCTGTACGACTGTCACGTGCGGTTTCCTCTCCATTTGATCTCGCCTTTATGGGAGCGACTTCGTGTCTTTGTATATCGGGAGGTCCAGATAGCCTGAAGAGATTATAGATTAATGGGACAAATTGGATTCCTCTCATGATCTCCGTGGAAGAAATTCATAAAAACAACATGCCACCACTACGGTGGTGTAGTGGTTAACACTGTCGCCTCACAGCAAGAAGGTCCAGGGTTCGATTCCCGCTTGGGGACCAGGTTTCCATGTTGCCAGGTACCCAGGTGGGGTATCTCCCAGGCCTTTCTGTGTGGAGTTTGCATGTTCTCCCCGTGCTCGCAAGGGTTTCCCCCCCCGATAAGATAAACCCAATGGAAAAACATGCACAACAACAGATCACTAACGCTGTGGCGTCCTTGATGAAGACGGGCAGGAGCACTTGGATTGGTCCACGGGGCGCGGCTCACGTTGACGCCCTATCTGCTCCCGGCTGCCCATGGGGGGAAGGACGACGGGATGGGTTAAGTGCAGAGACTCAATCGCATCGGCGACTGAGAAAAAGACAATGCATGTGTGTGTGTATCCCGGTGTGTGTGTGTGCCGCTCCAATTGCATGTCCAGTTCGTTGCATGCCGAATAAAGACCCTCCTAAAAGAGGTCCTGCATTATTATGATGCCCCTGTGCGCCTTTAAGTATAATGTTTTACGCACAACATCTAACCTACACTGGCAGCCAGACACGGTACCGAATATATGACACAAATTGTCCAATTGGCGACATGATGTACCCGCTCTCTTGGCATTCACCGCGTGCCTTAATTGTATGGACATTTAAATCAAGGTCCGCTGTGAACACGAGGAGAACCGGGCCCTGCTCGACGACCCCCCCTCGCTGCTGTCCCGACTCCCGAGCTGCTCGGCACAAGAACGACAGAAACACGGGAACCACTGCGAGCTGCGTTGCGTGGAAACAATGAGAGCATCTTCATGATGAAGCTATAGCCTACTGCCTACCACCCTGATGCACCAAAATGTAGGACTATAGGCCCCTACAGTCCACCGCCAAGGCGGTTGCAGGCGTCATTCTCCAGTATCCAACAATAGCCATAATGCGCATGCATTTCTTATTCACCATGGCATTAATGATACAATTGCAGGGGACGAAGACGCCAGTGTATGTGTGTGTATAGGTCACACAAGACTAATATAAATATCAAAATAAATCCGCAAGGTTTGCGTAATAATTTACGTTACCCATGTCTGTAGGCCTATATAATAACCTCTCTCCAAACGCGTCAGATTTATAGGCGATCATTCCTCTCCGCAGGTGAGAAAGCTGTGTGCCCGCCTCGCAGGCCCGAGTGACCGGGGAGGGAGGGAGGCAAGGCAACACCGCGGGCTCTGAGTCTGCAGTCAGTCGGTAGTTATTGCTCAACAACTCCCAGGGTAGAGAGAGGGGGGGGGGGGCCTAGCATATAGGGCCCATCTGGAGTCTCATCAGCTTTGTCAAGTCTTGCATGTACGCTAAAATGCTAATGACCAGATAACTCGTGCAAAATGCAGCAGAGGTGATGTGTGTGTGTGTGTGTGTGTGTGTGTGGGGGGGGGGGGGGGGGGGGGGGGGGGTAGCACAGTACGGGATGTCATCCCTGCCTGCCTTTGTGGGGGTCGGTCAGCGCAGGCGTGTGTGCGTGTTAAGGAGGAGGAGGAGGAGGAGGAGGGGGGGTTCAAGGAATCTGCATCATATCGGAGTTTAGATCAGTGCAGAGAAATAGGCGAGAACCAAGTCACAGCAAATACAACTGCAGATACTGCGGTAAAACGAATAGCAACATAAGGGGGGGATAATAGAATTGCTTGCAGAAACGAAGTCTATATAGGGAAAGAGCAATGTCTGTTTTTAAAAGAAAGAGCGGCCCCTGTCATACACGTAGAACAACAATGACATAATAATTACTCTCTCTCTCGTTTATAACCACCGCTGGCTGGACAACGTATACGGAAAAGTGTCTGCCCCGTTGCCCCTTAGTTACAGCCACAAACCAACTCGAGTAACGGCGATAATACGACGGTCCGGTCCGCAGTGTGTTCGTTCTTATAGCCAGGTCATTAATAACAACGCGTTAAAGTCTACATACACCGTCCATCATCCGGAGATGCGGGGAAGCAGCAGCAGGGACGATGTCTGCCTCTCTCTCTCTCTCTCTCTCTCTCTCTCTCTCTCTCTCTCTCTTCTCTCTTCTGGTGCTGATGCTGAGCAGAAAACGTCCTCCTCCCCTCCGCTGCCGGTCCGCGTTCCCGCAGCAAAAGGTGGGAATTTGGCGAAGAAGGAAAAAACACAGATATATATTCCACCAAAAAAGATGCGAGTCCCCCCCCCCTCCTCCTCACCAAAAAAGATGCGAGCCCACCCCCCCCCCCCCCCCCCACCCCTCACAGAAAAAAGGAAAATTGTAAAAGGCACACATCATTCACAAGCATCGCCGATGGTTAGAGAGCTTTGGCGCAGTCTGATGCAGAGAGAGGAGAGAGATTTTGTCATCATGTAAAATGGTGTGATAGCCATCCGAGAGTGGGGGCGGCCGGGCGGGGGTGGGTAACCCAGTTTCCTTTTCGGTTTACAGCACTGTTCCCTGCTGTTCTCCTTTCCTCCTCCTCTCTCCCCTTCTGATGAGAATGGGATGGGATGGGATGGGATGGGATGGGGGCGGGGGTCTGCGTGCCGTCCTATAAACTAAATCGTTGAGGTTTGGGGAGATTGACGACGTTCTATAGGCTATACCACTACAACATGTACAATTATGTATATTTATAAAATGCTTAGGCTACTGTATATTGTGTTCTATAGTCTGTATTTTTATATAGGTTAGGCTCCATGTTATGGCTATAATGTGCAATGACAGTCCACTTCGAGTGACCGGGTATATCTCAATTATGTAGCATTCGCCTATAGTCTAACCTGTGTTAAAAAGAAAGTAGGCCCCAATACAAATCTGAGGTATAATACATTCAATTACACAATAGATCTTCCTCCACCTGCACCCACCATCTTCTCCTCTCGTGGAATGCACAATGACAGAGGCGCACATCCCTGCCTGACGCATATGTCTTCTGAATTATTGATGAGTCTCACTAGCTGCAGCCTGCACTGTGCCGTATATTTTCATAAAGGGGACAATCATACGTTAACAATAAATATTTTTCTGACATGGCGAGTCCTTCCTTCAATTATTGGGCCGCCCAAACGCGCCCCCCTCCTCCTCCTCCTCCTCTCTCCCTTGCGTGGGCCGCGTCCATATGGCTTGTCATCTGTGCTCCCCTCCCCCCCAATCCCTACCCCCGCGCCTGCATGCTGTCCCATAAGAGACAAAGTAGATTGATGGTGACTAAATGTCTGTGCTCATTTGACTCTGGGATTAACCACTGGCCTTTCTCATAAAATCACCATAAAATATTTTTCAACTCGAAAATTGTCATTTATTATGGGGGTGGGGGGGTGCTCCGATTCCTATTTTCTGATACAAGGAGACTGGCAACTGGACGTTCTATAGGCCAGTGTTTCTCAACTGGTGGGTCGCGACCCAAAAGTGGGTCGCGGGGCCATTTTGAGTGGGTCGCGGATGTGTGTGTAAAAAAAAAAAAAAAAAACGTTTTTTTTTTTTTTTTTTTTTTTTAACTTTTTTTCACTACCTATCTTTGTGAAAGTGGCTTCTCAGCTCTGGTCCAGCTGAAGACAAAGCGGAGGAACAGATTGGACATTGAGCATGACCTCAGAGTTGCTTTGTCTACCATCACCCCAGACTTTGAGACTCTTGTCAGGAGCAAACATCATCCCCAGTTATTCCATTAGTTCCCTGCATGTTAAGCTAAGAAGTCTGCTAAGAAGGATATATTATTTATTATTATTATTTTATTTCATTGTGTTTTTAGCCCTTAGTTGCACTTTTGTTGCAACCCCAGTTATCCCATTAGTTCCCCCAAACGTAGGTCTGTTATGTTAAGCTAAGAAATCTGCTAAGAAGCATTTTATTTATTATTATTTTATTTCATTGGGTTTTTAGCCCTAGTTGCACTTTTATTGCAATCCCAGTTATCCCATTAGTTCCCCCAAACTTAGGTCTGTTATGTTAAGCTAAGAAGTCTGCTAAGAAGCATAATTATTTATTATTATTATTTAATTTCATTGGGTTTTTAGCCCTAGTTGCACTTTTGTTGCAACCCCAGTTATCCCATTAGTTCCCCCAAACTTAGGTCTGTTATGTTAAGCTAAGAAATCTGCTAAGAAGCATTTTATTTATTATTATTTTATTTCATTGGGTTTTTAGCCCTAGTTGCACTTTTATTGCAATCCCAGTTATCCCATTAGTTCCCCCAAACTTAGGTCTGTTATGTTAAGCTGAGAAGTCTGCTAAGAAGCATAATTATTTATTATTATTATTTAATTTCATTGGGTTTTTAGCCCTAGTTGCACTTTTGTTGCAACCCCAGTTATCCCATTAGTCCCCCCAAACTTAGGTCTGTTATGTTAAGCTAAGAAATCTGCTAAGAAGCATATATTATGTATTATTCTTTTATTTCATTGGGTTTTTAGCAATAGTTGCACTTTTGTTGCACTTTTTTGTGTTTATTTCATGTTTTGAAAGATTGCGTATTACTGCAATTTTTTTTTTTTTTACATAAATCATAGTGGTTCAAAATTTTGGGTCGCGACTTAATGACTAAGGAAAATGTTGGGTCCCGAGGCTAGACCAGTTGAGAACCACTGCTATAGGCTACCACACTACAAAATGTTAAATTATATATTAATAACATGCTTACTGTATAATCTGTTATACTGGGCAGTACTGAGCAAATACACGGGTTTGTATGCCTAGAACGTGTTAGGCTAGTCTCCATTTTATGTATGGCTATGTGTTTGTAACTATAGTTTATTGTCTGTGTACTAGGTTGCATTTGTACTATGACACCTATGTCATCTGATTTGGGCACAATGTGTAATGCTTGGTCTAGTTCAGATATAGCCCGTTGGCCCCTTCATGCGTAAAAAAAAGAGCGTGGTGCAGAAACAAAAGGCTTGTTGCATTTGTGGCATAACGTTTCCGCAGCCTCACCCACATACACCACCCGTTCTATTGTGACAGTTAAGATCATAGACACCCATCTTGTACGTCTGCCTGCATTCGGTTAGGGGTCACAGAGGTCTGGGGTCCCCCTTTATCCCGTCCCCCCTTCCCTTCCCAAAATGGCACTCAGTGGGCGCGTGCCTCGCGGGTGCTTCTGAACAGGCTGTCAGATTTGACCAGTTGAGCTCCAGATGGCTTGTCTGGATATCTGCAGCCTATATTGTAGACCAAAACACACACACACACACACACAAATAGCCCCTCCCCCTCTCTGACCTATTTTGCAATATAATGGATGAAGAGTGTAGATCTCTAATTCAGACTTCCACCATGCAGTTTGACTGGAGGAGATTGATCTACTGCCTCAAAAATGCATGCAAGAGGCTATAAACTGAACTTTTGAAGCTGTCAGTATGGTGTCAAACATCTCACATTCTATGTAATTTATTCTACTTATCTATAACCATTCACACCCAAACAGACAAGACAGTCCCCAGTTTATGTGAAAATAAGTATTTTTTCTGAGGGGTCATAGGTTGAGTTTGGTTAGTCCCCAGGGATTAGGGCTTCAGTATCTGCAGCACATTAAACTACATTTTATCTTTGGCTATTTAATATTCTATAGATTTTTTACCACCAGTAATTTGAACATGTCCCATGTTGATGTTACATATCAATATGTAACAATATGAATACAACCATATAATTATGAAATATATCACCATAATATAGGTCTGCATGAAGTATCTCCCAACAGGCCAGCGATTCTCAACAAGGGGTTAATTTCACTATTTTATTAATTTTAATGTTTAGCCCAATGAGAGACAATGGGCCTCATTCACCAATACTCTCTTATATACATTTCTTATATTTTTTCTTATCTGTCAGAAAAATAAGAAAAGCCACCGCCCGTTTTTTTTTTTAACTACATTTTTGTATTAACATTTATAGATAAACAACACTTACACAAAAATGAAACTAACAACACAATAAGAAAGAATGAAGTGAACATAAATAGTTATATGGTTAGCATGGTTAGTTATATGGTTCCCCGATTGGCGGTTTGGGGGGGATCAGCCCTCCCACTGGAGAAGCCCCCCCCCCCCCCAGAGACGGAGATACCCCCCAAAGGAGATTCTCCAAGCCTCTCTTCATGTCCAACATTTAGAATTCTTGTCCTTCATATTTGTCCATGTGCACATTTAAAGCAACTGCTATTCTAACATAACTCAGAAGAAAATAATATAAAAGAAGACTAAAGACAATTGGCACTAGCCATGTAATTCTTTTTAATCCCGTTTAACCCCCGTTGGCGGGTTGGAGGGGTAAGGCTCTCCTGGAGAGGGCCCCTCCTATAACGACGTAGATATCCCCAATGGGGATTGTAACTGAGGGGTACAATTCCCTGACTGTATTACTAGATATGATACTTACTACCACTACCTTTGTACTTAATATTCGGCCACCCAGTACACGGCATAAATATATTATCATGAACACTCTCACGTAGATGAAACGGATCCAACACAAATGTACGAATTAGAAACAGGTCTTTATTTCCTACACAGCGATGGTGTGTAGAATAAGCACTTAATCACTTAATTACATTTATGAATTGAAATAGTATGCACTTTTATGGCAAGGAGTATTCGTCGGTATATCAATAGAGAATGTCCAATCTCTGAAGGCGCAGGTGGTAAATATACGACCTGGAATAGTTAAGGAATAACAGCAATGATACTTTAATGATTATAGGCTGGATACACTAGAGGGGGTTAATCCGGTCGCTTGTAAGCCGACAGGAGTAGGAGGGGGGGGGGGGTAGAATCCAGCTGCCTCGTCCGGCCAAGGGTATCCCAGGTGAACCCACTGTAGTGCCGTTCAATGCGCCGGCGATCCTTGGACCACAGATGAAAGCAGGTGGACTCTTTGTGGGCCGGCTCTCTCCGGTCCACGGGGGAGAGACGTGAAGAGACCTCGTCTTGCAGAGCGTCTCCTCACCTTGCGTCCTCTCCAGGGGGGGGGGTTCCAACACACGGCAGTGTCGGGGGTCTTTATCCATGGAATAATCAAAGTATCCAAAGCATAATCCGTGCCTGGGAAGGCGGGCTGTCGTCGGTAGAATAATCCGGTATACAGGTCCACTCGCTCGTCGGCTCTGGGGCTCCTCGGGTGCAGCTTCACATAGGGTCAACCACCCTGGGTAAGCAGCCAGTTCTCTGCCCGAAACGATGGGGTACTGACTACGGTAGTATTCTCACCGCACGAAGCACTATATATTAACAGACTATTATTAGCTTAATAGACTACGTCCAACTCGACGATATAGTGCCAAATATGACTATTCAAATATTAATATACACGATGTCTCAATACCGATGGTAGGCCGAACTTGGCCTTACTCCCACACGTGGCGTCGCGGGGAGGCTTTACGTCTGTGACTCTATTGGAGGGTAAGAAACTGGACTGAAAAGAAAGTCCTACTTTAGTAGCGCAGTATATATACGCACTATGAACAAATAGTCCCATTAGTGGTGCGGTAGCCAAATTCCTACGCGGAACTAGGACTTGTTCGTACATGTCGAGCGGTACGTTTGAACTGGGTCTGAGGGGTATGGCAGCCTGGCACCAAGGTCTCGACCAATAGTAGAATGGAGACTATTATGGGATGTTCAGTAGGCTAGAATGGATATTCAATGCATATTGTACAAGGAATATACAAGGGATATCAGGGAATATTAGAGAATATACAAATACAATTAAATATATATATATAAATAAATATATATATTCGGTTTAATCTGGCCCTTCACAACAGCCACCCCCTGAATAGGTCCCAGACCTAATCAGTTAAACAGAGACAGATTAATCGCGTTGTCTATTTACACATAAGGGTTTGCTGTAGGGGTCAGTCAACTTCACAAAGTCATAGGGTTGTAGGGTCATGGTCATCATCGATTGTGTCTGGGAGTCGAGGCAGTTCTATGAGCCTTGCCACGGGACGGGTGTAAGTGCGACCCTGGACGAGCACTTCAGCTGCTCGGACCTTGCCGTCGGCACCGGTGATCACTTTGCTTACGCGGCCGGCCGGCCACATAGCTCTGGGCAGTGATTGATCAATAATCATGACGACTGTTCCTTCTGTCAAATTGTCTCTCTCCTTTACCCACTTCTGGCGGGTCTGTAGAGACGGTAGGTAGTGCAGTAGGAAACTGTTCCAAAACTTGTCGGCTAATACTTGGCTGTACCTCCACATTCGTCGGCCGTTCGCTTCTTCAGGCCGGTACATTGTCTGTGGTAATGCAGGATCTAGCCGCCCCATCAGGAGTGTGTTGGGGGTAACTGGGTCGATATCCGCCACATCACTGGAGACATATCCGAGGGGCTTCGAGTTAAGTACTCCCTCAATCTCCGTGAGGACTGTTTCTGCTCCTGCGTGATGTACATCCTCATCGTATTTCTTTATAATCAGCTCTGTGACCTTGTGTCGGCTGTTCAATACGATCGGGTATTTAATGTCATTCGGTAGATTGGGGGCTCTGCGTAGGCGACCACCCACTCTGATGAGGGTATGAGCGTCGCTCTCGGGGGCCAGGTGAATTAATCTGCTGTCGGATGGGACGGGCTTTCCTCCCTGTAGACAGGCCAATTCATCGGGGAACGAGTCTCTCTGGGCTCGCTGCAGTAGAAGCAATTCTGCTTCCTCGTAGTTAGCTGCTGACATATCAGCGGGGGACTTGCACTCCGGGTGGTACCGCAGGAATGTTCTTTGTTGTGCACTCTCTATGGACGTGCAATCGTTTATGTTAGGGTCGGTGGAGGCTACGGTGCTCAATCCACAGAACACAGACTTCTTAATTTCCACCTCCTCTGGACTTGCTTCCCTCGGGATAGGCATGGGCCACTGTCCTTCCGGGAGTCTTAGGAATGCGGGGCCGTCACTGTAGACATTGCGACGGGTGAGGTCATCCAGGGGCATCCCCCGGGTGATGACGTCAGCTGGGTTCTGTTTTGTATCAACGTAGCGCCACTCTGTTTCTCCGGTTAACTCTTCGGTTAAGTCTTGAATCTCGGTGACTCTGACTCCCACGAAGACTTTGTACTTGCATGAGTCCGATTTGATCCAGGCGAGTACCGTCGTGGAATCTGACCACAGGATTGTTCTAGACACCGGTATGGTGAGCTCACGTTGGATGAGCGTGGCTAGGTGCGCTCCGGCTAGGGCTGCGCAGAGCTCTAGACGTGGGATAGATTGTTGCTTGCGTGGGGCTATTCTCGAGCGGGCGAGGACAAATGCTGTGTAGATCTCTCCCCCCTGGTCTTGGGCCCGCAAGTAGGCTACTGATCCGTATGCGACCTCTGAGGCGTCACTGAAGACGTGTAAGTCCATTTTACATGTCTCTGGCCTCACCGTGGGTGGGAAGTAGCTTCGGCGCATATTAACGCCTGGGAGTGAGTGGAGCTCCATCTCCCACTCTCTCCAGGTGGATGCAAGGTGTGCAGGAATGGGGTCGTCCCAGCCCTGGTCCTTGTCCCACAATGCTCGTACAATCATTTTTGCCCTGGTGGTGTACGGTAGAATACATCCTAGCGGGTCATATTGTCGGGCGAGTGTTGTGTACACACTCCGTCTGGTGGTCGGCGCCGCCGCCGGCCTTCCCTGCTCCGTAGTCAGGGGCTTGTGTCTGTAGTGAAGCGAATCTGTTTTGAATCGCCACACCAATCCCAGGGTCATCTCCTGGGCTTCTCCCGGGATTGTAGCCATCCAGGTCTCGCTGCTGGCTGCCTTGTCCTCGGAGGAGAGGCTGCGCAGTACTTGCGGATCGCTGCTGGCCCACTGCCTGAGATCAAAGCCGCCTTTGATCAATGAGGCGCGGAGTTTAATCAGGAGAGCCTCGGCTTCTTCCTGGGTTGAAAGGCTTTGTAGACAGTTGTCTACGTAGAAGCTGTTCTTTACGCTGTGTCGGACCTCTTCGTCCGCTGCTGGGTCCTCTGCTACATGTTTCTGTAGTGCAAATGTCGCACAGCAGGGGCTGCACGTCGTTCCGAAGGGGAGGACTTCCCATTGGTAGATGGCTGGGTGCTCATCTCCTGGCTTCTCTCTCCATAGGAACCGTAACAGGGGCTTGTCCGCCTCTACTAATCTCACCTGCAGGAACATTCCTTTAATGTCCCCGCTGATGGCCACCTTTTCTTGGCGGAAGCGGAGTAGAACGCCGAGTAGGGAGGGGCCGAGTGTGGGACCGGGCAGTAACTCTTTATTCAGATTTTGGGATCCGATCTGGTAGCTGCAGTTAAATACTATGCGGTCTTTACCGTTGTGATGGACCTTGTGGTGGGGCACGTACCACGATTCAGTGGTCTGGTCAGCCTCTTTAATGTCCATCTTTGTGACGTGTCCCGCTGTGATGAGCTTCTCAATCTCAGCGCGGTATACACTCTCTTGGGCGGGGTTCTTGGCTAAGCGCCGCTCCGTGTTCAGCAGGTACCGTTCTGTGGCGTCTGTCTTGGCGTGGAAAGTAGGCATTCCTTCTCGCCGCAGGAGTGGCGTGGCGTATCTCAACACGCCGTTGACCGGGACTCTCTTGGTCCCTGTCTCGAGGAGGTGAATTGCGTAAATGTCATCTTTAGAGCGAATGTCTTTCTTTCCGTTCTTAAAGGGCATTTGTTCTAGGGTCCATAGCCGCTCTACGTGTTGCAGGAGTGCGGTTTCTCCCTCTGTGACTCGGGAGTGGAGACATCTAGTGGCTGTACTTCGGTTGAGAGATTTGGCGAGCGGGCCTTGGAGAGTCCATCCCAAACGGGTCTCGACTGCTGCAGGGCAGCCTCGGGGTCCGGTATGAACCCGGTCTATCGGGACAATGAGGTCTGCATGGTCGGAGCCTATCAACAGGGTCGGCATAGCATTGTCTATGAGCGGGATCGGTAACTTGCGCAGATGTGCATATTTCTCCATCAGCTTGGCGACGGGGTATGTGTACCGCGACAGTCCTATTTCTTGGCTGGTGAAAGCGTCTGCAATCTGGTACCGTCGCTCAGGCTGGCCGCTTGCTGCGATAGAGAATGAGACATTCTCGCCCTTTATCGTCTTCAAATCTCGTCTTATTGTCCGAATTGTCATTTGGGTTTCGCTTCCCCGCAGCCCTAGCTGGGCCGCAGCGGAGGCGAGCAGCAGGGTCTTCTCTGACCCGTCATCGAGGACGGCGTAAGTGTCCAGGACTTTATTCTGGTAGCTTAGTGTCACACGCACTACTTTTAGGAGTACTCGGGCTCCACTGCTGCTGGCGGGATCGATGTACATGACGCTCGCTTTGCGGCTGGATGGTGCAGGTGAAGGGCGCCGTCTGTTACTGTCGTGAAGTATGTCCAGATGGGCTCCATCGCACTTGGTGCACCTTTTCTTTAAGCGGCATTCGGCTGCCATGTGTGAGCGCGCACAGCGAAAACAGCGCTTGTTGGACTTTATCCATTGACCTGCTTCCTCCGCGTTCAGCTTGGGGAAGGAGTCACATTGCGCTAGCCAGTGTTCTTTCTCACAGTAGGGGCACACTATCTTCCACTTCTCCGTTCTGGAGGGGGTACTGTGGCTCCTGCTGCTCGGTACTGACTCCGATTGGTGCATCACAGTCACCGATCTTCTTCCATCATTTAGTCGTCTGGTTCCTTCTCTGGGGCCAGGGGTGCTCCGTCCGAATGTATCTAGCCGTAGGCTGCTGACTTCTCTCGCCAGGAAGTCTGCTAGATCGAGGAGGTTCGGTTCGGGGCCATTCGGGTTTCTGTGGTCCCTCTGCCGCCTAAAGCGCTCCTGACGAGCGGGCGGCAGCTTCTCCAGAATCCTTTCCACATTTGAGTTGGCGTAAAGTTCATACTTCCCCTTCTCTCTTTGCGCTCCCAACATCCCTACCAGGGACTGCACTCTGATGGACAGGTCGTCCAGTGCTCGATTGTCTATTGCTGGGGGTAAGCGGTCGATGTGTCGGATCTCCTGGATCACGTAATCCCATATGCGCCCATACCTCTGGTCCAATGCTACCAGCGCTGCTGTGTATGGGGTGGTGGAAGTCGCGTAGGCGAGCGCTATATTATGTGCGCGGGGCACCTTTAAGTGCTGCAGTAGGATGGCGTATTTGTGGCGTTCATCCAATACATCCACCAACATGGTCTCCAGACACATGCGGAGTTCTGTATACTGGGCCCGGTTCTCTTGGGTGAAGTCGGGTACCATAGGCGTGCCAATGTATGACGCTGACTGTGGATACATCGGCGAGCGTTGGGGGAGAGGCCTCCTAGGCGAGTCTCCTCCCGCTCCTTGGTATGGGCTGGTACCGGCAGTGTACCATGGCCCGCTTGTCCAGGTGCTGTTCCTCGGTGCAGGTCGTGCGTCGTGCTCACCCGTGTATAGAGTCGGGGGTCTGTAGCGCAGCTCCGCGGGAGTATAGCCTGGGCTGTACCGGACCTCCTGGTCCGGTAGAGTACTGTGCTGTCTTCGGGCGTGGTTCTCCTCCTCTTCCTCTTCGTCTTCAGTTAGGTCATCCAGTGCTTGTAGTCTCTGGTTTAGCCTCTCCACAGGATATGCTGCTCCTTCCCGGTTGCTAGGTCTCGCTTGGACCGGTGGGGGGAGGTGGTCTGTGGGGGGTATAGACCTCGTCTGTTGGTCAAGTTCAGGGTTGTTTACTCGGCTAGGGGATGCCGCCCTGGAGGTGTGTCTAGACGAGTTCCTGGAGCCTCTGGCGGAGGGAGAGGGTGTTGTCCGTCTGATCAGCTGTTCTATTAGTTGCGACTGCTGTCTGTTGCGCGCTGCGTCCCGTTGAGCACCGGCTCGTTCTCGGGCCACATTCTCTTCCATCTGAATGCGTCTTATTTCTAGACGTATCTGCTCGTGTTCGCTTCGCTGCTGGATCTGCAGTCGATCGCGTTCACCCTGGAGTCTATCGCGTTCAGTAGAGGCTTTCAGGCTGACGAGGAATGCCTGCTGTAGTGTCCTCTCTGCCTCGCTGGGAGAAGGCGGTTGTATAGGGGAGCCTTCCCTCGGGGTACTCCTTGCGGAGCCTTGGAGTTCTATCTCCACGGTGCTCTCCCCGTCTTCTTCCGTGCCGAGTTCTCTCTCGGTAGCGTTGTATTCCTCCCGGGACTCATCGGGGACTACTTCTTCAGTACTGGCGGGGTGTGAAGTCATGTCTGGTTCCCACTGGTCCCCACCGTGAACTTGGTCAGTTACATTAGAGCCCGTAGGGGCCTCTATGGTCGGGGTAGTCTGGGCGTTGGGGTTAGACATACTTTTACTTTCTAGTTTTACCGCGTTTACTGTTAGTAGAAGACTAGGTTGTTGACTGACAGCGTAAGCCTCTAAGTACTGAGGGAGCCGTCGTTCGCGCTGCGGGCGTTGGTTAGGAGGATCGTTTCGTGGAGTGTTCATCATAGGCCATTTCAATATTAATAACACTATATTAATATTACACTAATTACCATCCGGCTCAAAGGACCAATTGTAACTGAGGGGTACAATTCCCTGACTGTATTACTAGATATGATACTTACTACCACTACCTTTGTACTTAATATTCGGCCACCCAGTACACGGCATAAATATATTATCATGAACACTCTCACGTAGATGAAACGGATCCAACACAAATGTACGAATTAGAAACAGGTCTTTATTTCCTACACAGCGATGGTGTGTAGAATAAGCACTTAATCACTTAATTACATTTATGAATTGAAATAGTATGCACTTTTATGGCAAGGAGTATTCGTCGGTATATCAATAGAGAATGTCCAATCTCTGAAGGCGCAGGTGGTAAATATACGACCTGGAATAGTTAAGGAATAACAGCAATGATACTTTAATGATTATAGGCTGGATACACTAGAGGGGGTTAATCCGGTCGCTTGTAAGCCGACAGGAGTAGGAGGGGGGGGGGGGGTAGAATCCAGCTGCCTCGTCCGGCCAAGGGTATCCCAGGTGAACCCACTGTAGTGCCGTTCAATGCGCCGGCGATCCTTGGACCACAGATGAAAGCAGGTGGACTCTTTGTGGGCCGGCTCTCTCCGGTCCACGGGGGAGAGACGTGAAGAGACCTCGTCTTGCAGAGCGTCTCCTCACCTTGCGTCCTCTCCAGGGGGGGGGGTTCCAACACACGGCAGTGTCGGGGGTCTTTATCCATGGAATAATCAAAGTATCCAAAGCATAATCCGTGCCTGGGAAGGCGGGCTGTCGTCGGTAGAATAATCCGGTATACAGGTCCACTCGCTCGTCGGCTCTGGGGCTCCTCGGGTGCAGCTTCACATAGGGTCAACCACCCTGGGTAAGCAGCCAGTTCTCTGCCCGAAACGATGGGGTACTGACTACGGTAGTATTCTCACCGCACGAAGCACTATATATTAACAGACTATTATTAGCTTAATAGACTACGTCCAACTCGACGATATAGTGCCAAATATGACTATTCAAATATTAATATACACGATGTCTCAATACCGATGGTAGGCCGAACTTGGCCTTACTCCCACACGTGGCGTCGCGGGGAGGCTTTACGTCTGTGACTCTATTGGAGGGTAAGAAACTGGACTGAAAAGAAAGTCCTACTTTAGTAGCGCAGTATATATACGCACTATGAACAAATAGTCCCATTAGTGGTGCGGTAGCCAAATTCCTACGCGGAACTAGGACTTGTTCGTACATGTCGAGCGGTACGTTTGAACTGGGTCTGAGGGGTATGGCAGCCTGGCACCAAGGTCTCGACCAATAGTAGAATGGAGACTATTATGGGATGTTCAGTAGGCTAGAATGGATATTCAATGCATATTGTACAAGGAATATACAAGGGATATCAGGGAATATTAGAGAATATACAAATACAATTAAATATATATATATAAATAAATATATATATTCGGTTTAATCTGGCCCTTCACAACAGGGATTCTCCAATGTCCCTATTATTGTCCAACATTTTATTTGAATTCCCATCTTTCATATGTTAGTACATTTCTAGAGCTCCCGGTCCGGTCTCCGAATGTGATTCTCCATGTTCCCTGTCATCTTATTTGTGTGTCATGTGTGCTAGTGTCTACCGTTTAGTCTAGTACGTGTTATTTGTATTATATGTCCCGAATCAAGTCCCAACCTCCCAAACTAATGCGTTTACCTTGTCTGTATTCCCAGTGGTCTGTGTGTTATCTGCAGTGTGTCTCGAACCATAACCTCCATTCACTATCAAATAATATGCTTAGTTGTGCGTCATGTGTGTTTGTGTCTACAGTTTAGTCTAGTACGTGTTATTTGTATATTATGTCCCGAATCAAGTCCCAATTTCCCCATCTAATGTGTTTACCCTGTCTGTATTCCCAGTGATCACATTATATGCATATGTGGTGTTGAATCTTGGTCGGTGTGTATGACCTCAGTGCTCGAGTCCTGCTCGGTGCGTGAAACCTCGTTATTCAAGTCCTGGCTGGTCCGGTTGATCTCGGTGCTCGGATCTCGGTTGGTGTGTGTGGCCTCCGTGTTCACATCTTGGCCGGCCCGGGCGACCTCCGCGCCTGCATCTAAATCAAATCAAATAAAATTTATTTATAGGGCCCGACAACACACGTTAATGTCCCCATGGGCCGTACAGGTCTTCTTTAAACAGGTCAAGAAGACAACATAACAATAAGTCAAGAACAGAACAAGAACACCATAGGGTCCAAACATTTTTTAGATGAATGCAAATAAATGAAAGAATGCAAGCACTCCCAGACATACCCCACGCGAAGGTAAGGAAAAACTCACTAAAACCTAACAATAGGGAAAAAAGCTCCACAGGCAGTGTGGAGGAGAGAAACCTTAGAAGGGCCGTTCAAGGGGGGATCTCCCTTCTTAGATGTTGGTGATAGTAGTGTTGCAGACGGACAGTTGGTAAGCATGCACTCATGTGTGTGGTGAAACACAGATGAGTGCATGCAATAGCAACTGTACATTTTGAAAAATTAAAGATAGAGCTAATAGCGATAGCAACTGAACATTTTGAAAGATTAAAGATAGAGTTGATAGCGGATCTATTTGAGGCACAGGGGCGGCGCAGAGAGGGTCACGTCCTCCCCGTCTTAGTCACGGGACATTCAACACTCCGGTCGTTGCTCAGGGACAGCTGGAGACAGGGAGATAGGGGGTGGCGCAGAGAGGGTCGCGAACTCCCCGACATCATCGCGGGACATCCGGCACTCCGGTCACCACTACGAGACCTCCGGAGACAGGGGGGCACGCAGAGGGGGTCGCAATCTCCCGGCCTTCGTCACGGGACGTCCAACACTCCGGACAACACTCCAGGACAGCAAGTCATAGGAAGACAGGGAGACGGGACAGGCGTTAGACAGCTCATGAGATTGTAGTAGGCGGACATAGCAATAGATACAAGTGGTAGGCATATATGTGAATGGAGTAGATATATGAAGTAAGCGTATTATGTGAATAGAATAGAAGTACTTAACCCAGCAATGAAACCGCGTTGACTGTTAATCTGTTAACAGTCTGTTAATCAGTTGACAGGACCACGGACAGACGGCGGAGAATAACTGATCCAAGGCCTCGGAGGTGCATGTAGAGCAGTCACTACAAGCTTGGCCAAGACCCCGAGGCATCCATCACCTTGGTCAGCGCCAGGAGACGGGTACTCAGAGAGAAGGGGGAGGGAGGGGGGGGGGGGGGGAGAGGGGGGGGGGGGGAGAGTTAGAGAGTTCCCATGTTTGTGGTGCTGCAAAGGAGCAGACATGTAGTACCCTGTAGTGCCATGTAGTACCCCGTAGTGCCATGTAGTACCCTATAGTACCCCATAGTGCCATGTAGTACCCCGTAGTATCCTGTAGTACCCTGTAGTGCCATGTAGTACCCTGTGGTGCCTTGTGGTACCATGTAGTACCCCGTAGTGCCATGTAGTTCCATGTAGTGCCATGTAGAGCTATGTAAGCCATGTAGTACCCTGTAATGCCATGCAGTACCATGTAGTACTCTGTGGTACCATGTAGTACCCTGTACCCTAACTAAACTACCCTATAGTAAACTACCCAGTGGTACCATGTAGTACCCTGTACCATAACTAAACTACACAGATTAATCTAAAGGTCAGTCCCCGACCAGGTGAGATCAAGGTAGGTTGAAGGAGAGAGAGAAAAGATGAGTCTTAAGCAGGGATTAAGAGCCAATCGTGCAGTAGGTTGGGAAATACCTGACCTGTCACCTATCTCTCTCTGAAAGGTCCCTGTGGCTAAAACCCAGAGTGCGCTCAGAACTTGTAGGTGTGGAGGCACAGGATTTTACCGGCCTCTAAATATGCGTTCTATGCGTACGGCCTGCCAGAGCATCTAAGCATCTCGTGTGCAGATGGTCCGGCCGACCTCAGTGCCCGAGTCCTGGTTGGTCCGGTTGTATCCAGCGCCTCCCCGTCCCTCCCCTGGGGGCCGTCTGTTTCACCTCTCCCGAACCAGCTTGTATCACTTGCTGCGTCACATTCATCGTGTTAACTTCCATGTTAGCTTGCAGCCCCTTCTCCAGCCAGGCCTCGCTGCGGTCCAACACCATGTTAGCTTGTATCCCTTGCTGCGTCGTATTCATCGTGTTAACTTCCATGTTAGCTTGCAGCTCCTTCTCCAGCCAGGCCTAGCTGCGGTCCAACGCCTCGTTAGCTTGTATCCCTTGCTGCGTCGTATTCACCGTGTTAACTTCCATGTTAGCTTGCAGCTCCTTCTCCAGCCAGGCCTCGCTGCGGTCCAACGCCACGTTAGCTTGTATCCCTTGCTGCGTCGTATTCACCGTGTTAACTTCCATGTTAGCTTGCAGCTCCTTCTCCAGCCAGGCCTTGCTACGGTCAAACGCCACGTTAGCTTGTATCCCTTGCTGCGTCGTATTCACCGTGTTAACTTCCATGTTAGCTTGCAGCTCCTTCTCCAGCCAGGCCTGCGTGCTAGGTTGGATAGCCCGTATGTTAGCTTGGATAGCTTGGTTAGCTAACTCTCTAGCCCATGTGCTAGCCTGCATGTCCTGGGCGATCTGCATTCCAACTTGGATGTCGGCCTGTATGCTAGCTGCCCACTGCGTCATGCTAGTCTGAATCATCTCCAGCGCCACCATTTGTACTTCTTCTGGGGTCGCTTTTCTCTCGCCTTTTCTCGTGTTCATCCCTCCTCCTCTCTTATATCCTTGAATTGTCACTTTTTATTTCGCTTTGAATTGTTTTACTTCCTTTTCTTGATATTCACCGACCGGGAGCTCTTTCATGTGGCTGCTCACCAGAACGTCGCAAACCGGAAGTCCCACCGCCCGTTCTTAACGTCCAAATCTGTTCTTACCCAGGTGTGTGGAATGATGAATCCCACTCATTCTTAAAATGCGCGTTCCCGTTCAATACATTTGCATACAGACACGCCCCGCCAGCTCCTTATAAGGCGAATGAGGTGTGTGCAAAACGGCGAGGGCGGTGTGCAAAACAGCTTAATCGTTCCAGCAAAGTAGGCTTTGTCAATACTGAACGACTGCACGCTTGTCAAGAGCCAATCGTGCAGTAGGTTGGGAAATACCTGACCTGTCACCTATCTCTCTCTGAAAGGTCCCTGTGGCTAAAACCCAGAGTGCGCTCAGAACTTGTAGGTGTGGAGGCACAGGATTTTACCGGCCTCTAAATATGCGTTCTATGCGTACGGCCTGCCAGAGCATCTAACTGTTCTAACAGGAATATATAATCCATTTCAGAAGCAGAACGCACGCAATAAGTTCTGTTTTTTTTTATTATTCGTATTTGGGGCAATTGACCAATGGTAGGCATCTGGGTAAGAGTTTCTTATCTGGGTAAAAGTGCTCTCGACCACTGTTCAAATTTGGTCTTGCCTAAGAGAAAAGCAAAAATAAGAATACATTGCTGAATCCCAGGTAAGAACAAAATAAGAAAGATGCTAGAAAATAAGAGGAAATGTGTTCTTATATCGCTTCGTGAATGAGGCCCAATAAGAGTGACGATTCTGATCATGGGTTTCACTTTATCCAGTCATATCAATCCTACAAATATCAGGTGGGGGTCCCTGAGACAAAATCTAATCAAATGTGGGGGTCCTAATATGTATGAATGTGGAGGTCCTAATGTGTATGAATGTGGGGGTCATAATGTGTATGAATGTAGGGGTCCTAATGTGTATGAATGTGGGGGTCATAATGTGTATGAATGTAGGGGTCCTAATGTGTATGAATGTAGGGGTCCTAATGTGTTTGAATGTGAGGGTCCTAATGTGTATGAATGTGAGGGTCCTGATGTGTATGAATGTGGGGGTCCTAATTTGTATGCATGTGGGGGTCCTAATGTCCTAATGTGTATCAATGTGGGGGTCATAATGTGTATACCTAATGTGTATCCAATGTTGTCTCCCCACCTGTATAGACAGAATATCTTCCCAGGTGGGTGTCCCTGAAACAAAATCAAATGAAATGGACAAGGCACAATAGTCTCACTCTCAGGTTAGCAGTAGCTTTACCTACCTGTGTTTCTTAAGGTGTGACCAGTGACCACAAACGGCTATAGCCTACACTTCTTACAACAGGACCTCCAAATAGACTGACAAAAAAACGGCATCAAAAGTATGGCAAACAGACCGTTATCCAAATACACCTGCCCCTCAGGTGTTGCCTCATCTAAAACCTAATTTAGTGTGCGAAGGTGTGATTCCCGAAGAGATAATGATATTAATGGACCTCTATTAAATGCTGTTTTGGTTGTGCAGACACGGTCCTTCAGAGGCCCTCAGAGGCCCTCAGAGGCCATTGGTATAGTCTCTCTCCACACTTGAAATGGCAACTCAGACAGGTTCGCTCTATTTGAACATTGTCTGGCATAATGTTGACTAGTACAGGCCATCATCTCACTGATTGCTTTAGTATTGAGAGACTTGGCACTATGATACATGACCTATTAAACTATACACAACCTTTTAAAACCATGATAGACCTTTTAAAACCATGATACACAACCTATTAAGACCATGATACACAACCTATTAAGACCATGATACATGACCTTTTCCAAAGTGTGAAGACACATCTGATTACTGTGCCGCTCACAGTATAATCAGACATGTTCACGGAACTACTGAGGAAATGGTTGCAAACCACACATCTTATCAAACATTGTAACGAGTTGCATTATGCCAGTTAAATTAATACATGGGCAACTTAAGACGGCACAAAGCCTCAATACTAAATCGATCAGTGAAATTATGGCCTGTACTAGTCATCATCATTCCAGACATCCCTCAGATCCTACCTATTTTGTTTATTAATTTAACTTTTTTTTATACAGATTGGTTTTATTCTTCAGAGACTATGAAATAAAAGTAAATACTTTATTCCAAGACGTTAGGCACATCCACAATGTATAATGGCATTATGACAAAGTAAATAATAACCGTCTACAATTTGAACAGAAATGCACCAATACATATTTATGTCTAGTCTAGCCTCTTTCGTGACTGTGATGCACCGAGTGAATCCACAGTCACTTGCTCCTCAATAGGAAACCAACCTATGTTGACCATGAAGGACTGGTTCTGGCCGAACCGTTCGTTATACAAGTATCACAGAGACATTTCAAACGAGGGTTTCAGACAGAGATACGGGATGGTTTGAAAGCTCGGCGTTGCTAATAAACACTTTAAATATCTTTTATAAACTGCATTATTTCCGGCGTTGGGTGCATGATGCGCCACAGCGCAGGCGCACCAGGCAGCCAACGCCGGAAATAATGCCGTTTTGAGCAGTGTTGACCAGTTTATAAGAAATATTTAAAATGTTTATTAGCAACGCCGCAGCTTTGAAACCATCCCGTATCTCTGTCTGAAACCCTCGTGCAACTGTGAGTACCTTTTAAATGTCTCTGTGATACTTGTATAACGAACGGTTCGGCCAGAACCAGTCCTTCATGGTCAACATAGGTTGGTTTCCTATTGAGGAGCAAGTGACTGTGGATTCACTCGGTGCATCAGTCACGAAAGGGGCTAGACTAGTCCAGACAAAACACTCGGAACTAAAGTTGATGACGTTGAATTGTGTAACAACTGAGGCCTCGTCGTTACAAGAGCGCCGTGTGTAGCAAGTCTGTCATGTAATGTGTGTCATAACGCGCTGTGGTCTCAAGCAGTTCAATGGTCGCAACGACCCGGCTCCGTTTGATCTGGCGTCATTTCGTCAACCGTGCAATGGGAGACATGTCCTCCAAAGCCCAGCTACCGACCCCCGAGGCCGCCCTGAAGGGTAGAAGTGAGAGCATCAAAGTATCAGGTAAGAACGAGACCGAGACAGCAGCGTTGGCCGTCCCGTCCCGACTAGCATTATTAGCCGGTTAGCGCGGTTGTTCAAGGCTGTGGAATGAAACAGTGCGTAATTACTAGGCAAGCGTACATAACCATAATCGTTGTTGTGTTATTTTTAAACTGTTGGGCGATAATTTCGGCGTGTGTGCTGGACTGGTCAGATGAACTCAATGGTACACTGGTTGACGAAACATGGCTTGGTTTCAAAACCAAATTCTCAGCAATACTAAACGACATGGCCCCCCTAAGAACCACCAGGGTAAAAAATCGCGCTGAGCCGTGGATGCACTCCGAAATACTGGCCGCTATGAAAACCAGAGACAAAAAATGCTCTGAGTTTCGTAAAAGTCAGTCAAAGCTTACTAAAAGCACGAGCAGTGAACTCCAAGCCCACGTGACTGAACTCAAACTAGAAAGAAACAGACTAAGAAACGACGTAAACTCCATGATCAAAACTGCAAAAAAGAATTTCATCAATGACAAAACTGAGGAAAACAAAAACAAACCACGTGAACTTTGGAAATTACTCAATAATCAACTAGGATGCAGTAAAAAACTTAAAACCAGATTCTCAAACATAAACATAAAAACGGACAACACGCTCATCACAGACAAGCTGGATGTAGCCAATTACTTAAACATTTTCTTCACAAACATAGCCACAACACTGGTAAACAAACTACCCTCCCACTCAGGGCTTTATGGGGTAGAACACATAGTAGCTTACTACAAAAACCTAGGGGTCCGCAAGGACGACTTCAAGCTGGAAATGGTAACAACAGATGAGGTACTCAATAAACTGAGCGCCCTCCAACCTAACAAGGCCACTGGCCATGACAACATCCCCTCCAAATTCCTCAGAGACTCAGCAGCCGCCATCACACCAATCATCACACACATAATAAACCTCTCCATAAAACAGGGACACGTCCCCAAGGACTTCAAAATTGCGAGGGTGACCCCTCTGCACAAAAAGGGCAGCAAATTAGACCCAGGCAACTACCGCCCTGTTTCTATTCTCACCTCCATCTCGAAAGTCATGGAAAAAATAGTCTACGAACAGGTCGAAAAGTACCTAGCGGAAAAAAATCTAATCTACGAATTCCAATCTGGCTTCAGAACATCCCACTCCACTGACACATGCCTTCTCTATTTGAATGACCACATCAAACAAGAGGTGGACGCAGGCAAATACTGCGGCATGGTCATGCTGGACCTACAAAAGGCCTTTGACACGGTCAATCACTCCATTCTGATTGACAAGCTAAAAGCAATTGGTTTTGATAGTCTATCAGTGAGCTGGATGCAATCCTACCTTGAGGGGAGGGAACAGATGGTGGAGGTAAACGGTACCCTATCCCCCCCCCTCACAGTGAGCTGTGGTGTTCCACAAGGAAGCATACTAGGACCGCTACTGTTCCTAATTTATGCAAATGACATGTCGTCAGCTTGTGACTGCAACTTGTTCCTGTTTGCGGACGACTCAGCCCTGCTGGTCTCTGACAAGAACAAGTTACAGGTTGAAAAAACCCTCAGCTCGGAACTAGGCAGAATCTGCATATGGCTCGCTGATAACAAACTATCATTACACATGGGCAAAACAGAGTCCATTCTCTTCGGTTCAAATAACAAACTCAGCAAGACCGACGGCTTCTCAGTTACAGTGGGTGACAATATTGTCACAAGGAAAGATGAAATTACCTACCTGGGTTCCATCCTAGAGGCTAATCTCTCCTGTGACAAAATGGCATCCAATGTAATAAAAAAAGTCAACCAACGAACTCGATTCTTGTACCGGATCTCCTCTCTGGTAAACAAGAACACCCTGAAGACTCTGGCAGGAGCACTCATTCAGGGGTACTACGACTATGCTTGCACCTCATGGTACCAAAGCACCTCAAAGGCGCTAAAAACAAAATTACAAACATCTCAAAACAAACTGGTCAGACTACTGCTTGACCTTACTCCTAGAACCCACCTCACCCCTGCCCACTTTGACAACCTAGGATGGCTTAGAGTAGACGACAGAGTACAACAACTTGCAATGGGCCTGGTCTACAAGATACACTACACGACCAAGGTACCCATGTACATGTCAAAATACTTCCCAAAGGTCAGTGAATACCACGATCACAACACCAGAGGGAGCTCCACAAATCATGTTAAACCCAGATTCGGCTCAAATAAGGGACTAAACACGTTTCGCAATTATGCCACATCAATGTGGAACGCCCTACCCAAAGCTGTAAAGGAATGTGGATCACTACCCACTTTCAAAACCTCTCTCAAGGGACACCTACGGGAGACTGCAATTCAACACTGGCCCCTGTAAATATCCTAACCCAACCCCCTCCAATGTACAGTCATTTACCTAGTATGGTTTTGTCAATAGTTCAATGTACAATTGTGTTTGTTTGTACAGTGTCTCCTCCCCCCCCCCCCCCTCAATGTACAGTGTTACTTGTTTATACAGTGTGCCCCCCCCCCCCCCCCCAACCACCTCCAATGTAAATTACCCAGTATGGTTGTCAATATCCCAATGTACCCAACCCCCCCCACCCAACCTCCTCCAATGTACAGTTTCTACGTCAAATGTATATACTCCCTTTTCTTGACTCCTTCTGTATCACAAACAGTACTGTATTTGCAAATCTGGTATGTCATAAATGTATAGATGTAGCAGTACTGACTATCTGTATGTCATGTATGTCATATATGTCTATATGAATTGAAAATGGGGGACCCTGATGGAAACAAGACAAACGTCTTTCTCAGGTCTGCATCCCCTTAACAATTGTATGTATTGAGCCGTACTGTATTGTACCCATTCTGCAATCTGTTAAATAAAGTTTTCATTCATTCATTCATTCACACAATAGAAAGTCTTGATGCAAGTGGTCAGTAGCCCACGCAAGTATACTGTAGCAAGCGTTCACTTGCAGCCACGGTTTGTTTTCTTTTCTACTGCGCATGCGTACACCAAGGGCGGTTCAGTTGAGCCCACATTGAAAAAGGCACGAATTGATTGATTGATTGAAAACTTTATTAGCAGATTGCAGAATGGGTACAATACAGTACAGCTCAATACAAACAACTGCTAAGAGGATGCAGACAGGGGCGTATCTAGACCAAGCACTGTACTGGGGCACTTAGGGACGCCAAACGCGCAATTTTTTTGCCGGTTTTGGGCGTTTTTTGGGCGCAAATGGGCGGATTTTGTAATTTTTTTTTTTTTAAACTTTATTTCGGTTTTAGGGATGAATGAATGAATGAATGAATGAATGAGAACTTTATTTAACAGATTGCAGAATGGGTACAATACAGTACGGCTCAATACATACAATTGTTAAGGGGATGCAGACCTGAGAAAGACGTTTGTCTTGTTTCCATCAGGGTCCCCCATTTTCAATTCATATAGACATTTATGACATACACAACATACATGACATTTATGGCATAGGGACATATAGGTATTTAGTACTGATACATTTGTGACATAGGCGGTATTCAAATATACAGTACTGTTACCCCTAGATCCTGACAGAGTATATACATATGATGGGGAGGGGACTGTACATTAGGAGGGGGTGGGTGGGTGGGAGGGAAATATACATACGGCGGGGAGGGAATATATACATGCGGTGGGGAGGAGACTGTCTATTAGGAGGTGGTGGGGGTTTTGGGCATTTACGGTGGCCAGTTTCGAATTGCAGCCTCCCGTAGGTGCTCTTTAAGGGCGGTTTTGAATGTGGGCAGGGATTCACATTCCTTTACAGCTTTGGGTAGGGCGTTCCACATTGTTGTGGCATAATTGCGAAACGTGTTTAGTCCCTTGTTTGAGCCGAATCTGGGTTTAACATGATTTGTTGAGCTTCCTCTGGTGTAGTGGTTGTGGTATTCACTGACCTTTGGGAAGTATTTTGACATGTACATGGGCACCCCGGTCGTATAGTGTATCTTGTAGACCAGGCCCATTGCAAGTTGCTGTACTCTGTCGTCTACTCTAAGCCATCCTAGGTTGGCAAAGTGGGCAGGGGTGAGGTGGGTTCTGGGGTTCAGGTCAAGTAGTAGTCTGACCAGTTTGTTTTGTGATGTTTGTAATTTTGTTTTAAGCGCCTTTGAGGTGCTTTGGTACCATGAGGTGCACGCATAGTCATAGTACCCTTGAATGAGTGCTCCTGCCAGAGTCTTCAGGGTATTCTTGTTTACCAGAGAGGAGATCCGGTACAAGAATCTAGTTCGTTGGTTGACTTTTTTTATTACATTGGATGCCATTTTGTCACAGGAAAGATTTGCCTCTAGGATGGAACCCAGTTAGGTAATTTCGTCTTTCCTTGTGACAATATTGTCACCCACTGTAACTGAGAATCCGTCGGTCTTGCTGAGTTTGTTATTTGAACCGAAGAGAATGGACTCTGTTTTGCCCATGTGTAATGATAGTTTGTTATCAGCGAGCCATATGCAGATTTTGCCTAGTTCCGTGCTGAGGGTTTTTTCAACCTGCAATTTGTTCTTGTCAGAGACCAGCAGGGCTGAGTCGTCCGCAAACAGGAACAAGTTGCAGTCACAGGCTGACGACATGTCATTTGCATAAATTAGGAAGAGTAGCGGTCCTAGTATGCTTCCTTGTGGAACACCACAGCTCACTGTGAGGGGGGGGGGATAGAGTACCGTTTACCTCTACCATCTGTTCTCTCCCCTCCAGGTAGGATTGCATCCAGCTCACTGATAGGCTATCAAAACCAATTGCTTTTAGCTTGTCCATTAGAATGGAGTGATTGACAGTGTCGAAGGCCTTTTGTAGGTCCAGCATGACCATGCCGCAGTATTTGCCAGCGTCCACCTCTTGTTTGATGTGGTCGTTCAAATAGAGGAGGCATGTGTCAGTGGAGTGGGACGTTCTGAAGCCAGATTGGAATTCGTAGATTAGGTTTTTTTCCGCCAGGTACTTTTCGACCTGTTCGTAGACTATTTTCTTCATGACTTTCGAGATGGAGGTAAGAATAGAAACAGGGCGGTAGTTGCCTGGGTCTAATTTGCTGCCCTTTTTGTGTAGAGGGGTCACTCTCGCAATTTTGAAGTCCTTGGGGACGTGCCCCTGTCTTATAGAGAGGTTTATTATGTGTGTGATGACTGGGGTGATGGCGGCTGCTGCGTCTCTGAGGAATTTGGAGGGGATGTTGTCATGGCCAGTGGCCTTGTTAGGTTGGAGGGCGCTCAATTTTTTGAGTACCTCATCGGTTGTTACCATTTCGAGTTTGAAGTCGTCTTTGTGGACCCCTAGGTTTTTGTAGTATGCTACTATGTGTTCTACCCCATAATGCCCTGAGTGGGAGGGTAGTTTGTTTACCAGTGTTGTGGCTATGTTTGTGAAGAAGGGCTAGGGTTAGTTTAGATGCATCCGTCTGTATGGAGAATGGGAGGGGTTTGTCTGATGTTAAGGCCTTGAGAACACATCACAGTATTGAGCTGTACTGTACTGTACCCATTCTGCAATCTGTTAATAAACTTTTCAATCAATCAATCAATCACCCACTGCCTTTGGAGTAAGGATGTCTTTAACCAGAGCCTCTGCCTTTGTTCTTCCTAAAGCCATTTTCTTCACTATTTTGGAATCATGTAGAATCTTTTGATTGAGCTTGTTTTTTTTTAAAGATTATTTTTTTCATTTAGATGCCTTTATTTCATATTTGATGCAGACGGTAGGCTATAGCACATTTTGTTATAAACTTATTAAACTGTAGATGCTTCACCTTCTCAGCCACCACATCATTAATGCCCCCTCGATAGATGCCTTCAAATCGAGGCTCAAAACCCACTTCTACCTACTAGCCTTTCCCGTTCACTGACTCATGCCCTGTTTTTCTATGTGTTTGCCTGTGTGCCCTCCCATAAAACGGAGTGTGATTGTTGTCTATATGTATCTTGTGTATTTACCCTCTGTACAGCACTTTGGTTGACACGCGTCATGTGAAATGTGCTTTATAAATACATTTGATTGATTGATTGATTAAGGCGGTAACCATCAATCTTGGTATCCAAGCTGACAAAATCACTGCATTAATAGAAGTCTTTTCAGCCATCTTTTCCTGAGCATTATTAGCAGTGAAGTGTTAATAATTCAAGTTCTTTATTTGTTTTAATTTGATGTGTACATGCTGATACAAGTAATATTCATACTTGTGTGGTGTACGCGTTTTGGTTACTCACCCAATATGTGTGTGTCTGGTGAACCCACAACATTATTGGGATTTTAAAACAATAAAGCCATAACCATTTATGTAAAAATACTTAATACTTAACATATGTTAACTGTTACGAAGGATCAGATTAAACCGAATATATATATTTATTTATTGATATATATTGAATAGTATTTGTATATCGTTTGATATCCCTTGTATATTCCTTGTACATATACACGGAATATCCCTTTAGCCTACTATAGCCCATAATAGTTCATTCTCTTATTGGACAAAAGGACCAGGCGCCAGGGGACCAGCCCCCGGAGTCAAGTTCAAAGGTACCGACGAGACATGTCCGTACTAGCCCCGGCTCCGCTCAGGGATACGGCTACCGAAATGAGAGTGGCACTATTTGTTCACCGTGCATATAAATATGGCGCAAGTAAATGTAGAAGTCCCTTAGTCCTTTACCCTTCTTCCCAACTTAGTAACAGAACGTGAAGCCTCACCCACGATACGACGTGCGGTGAAGTATGGCCTGTTTGGCCTTAGAATAGCATTGAGACCTCGTGCGAATTAATAACTGAATTGTCAGAGTTTGGCACTGTACCGTAGAGTGCGACGTATTTCTATTAAGTAATAATAGTCTATCGTGTATGGTGCATCGTGCGGTTAGAGTTCTAAAGTGACCAGCATCTCCAACGCTTCCTCGTGTTATCTAGAGTCTTATCCAGGTTGGGCCGACCACATGGCGCTTTCATCCGAGGAGATCTAGGCGAGGACCGAGGGACATGTACACTGGATTACCTACCCGACGACTGCTGAGCCCTATGCGGCTGGAATATATATTTGCTTTGGTACTGTGATTTGTGGAGCGGATAATCGCCGACGCCTGTGAGTGTTGGATTTACCCCCGAGAGGAGTCGAGTTGAGTCGGCGCTCAGAGAGACTGAGGTCGCCTAGCTTCTTCTTCATTGTGGAGCTACAGCCTACAAGAGAACCAAGGTGTATTCATCTGCGGATCAAGAGTCTATCGCACTGTCTTCTGTACTTGAAGTCTCCCTAGATATCGTTGACCAGACGGTCTACTACCGACGGCTCTCCTACCCCCCCTACCGGCTTACAACCGGGAGGACCCCTTCCAGAATATCCCGCTATATCATTAAGTGTACCATAGATGTAATTCCCTAAGAGCCAGGTTGTATACTTGCTTCCTGCGTAACCAGAGATTGGACATTCAGTGTTGATTTGCCTACGAGTACTCATTTGCCTTACAAGTGCATTCAAATGATAAATGTAAGATAAATATTCTATGTACCTTTTGCTATATTAAATATTTGATTATTACCTTTGACTGGAACCGATTTCATTGTGGAAAGTGTTCATCATATTTAGATATCGTGTACTGTATGGCCAGTAGTTAAAGTACATAAAGCGGTAGTGGTTTAATGATACCATACTTATCAATACAGTCAGGGAATTGTACCCCTCAGTTACATTAACTGTTATCTCAATTACAACCAATATAGACAGCATAAACAGTATGGTTAATATTAGCCATTTATCTCAGCTAGATTACATTTATAAATACAAGTGCTATTTGTTTTGTGTTATAAAATCTTTAAAACAGTATGAATGAAACAAGATGGGGGCAGACAGTGAAGGTACACAGTGAACCTTTTTGCTTCATATTTACAATGTTTACTTGTTTTCACCTACAATTTCCACACGTTCGGGTCCAGTGTATAGTGCACCCAATGAAAACGTGTTATTTTATATGCTCTTCACAGAAAATGAGCCAAGCCCAATGAGTCTCACTTCTATTAGGCCCTTGTTACACACAGTGTTTTTGTGCTCGTTTTTATACGTTTTTGAATACGTTTGCTGTCCCTATTACATAGAAATGCCGTTTTTGCTGGATACGTTGTGGCCCTACTGAAAACGCTAAATTGTGTTTTCCGTTTTGGAGTAGCGCCAAAACTCGCCGACAACATGTCGTGTAATCTGCGCAGAGCCGTTGTTGCTCAACGCCCATGCGCAGTAGATACCATCTGCGTGCCCTTCCGGTGACAACAGAGCTGTCCCAAATAGCTGCAGCTACCATGTGTTGTCAAGTTATTGTTATAAGGACCCCAGTCCAAGCTACAACAGTCTGCATTCCCTTAACAATTGTTTGTATTAGGGCGGCTACGTGGTGTAGTGGGCAAGGCACTCGCCATGAAATGCTGGAGACGCTGGGCTCGTCAGTTCGAGCCCAACGCTCCACATTTGCTTTCAGTTTAGCTGGTCGTCCGTACTAATACACATTGGCCGTATTAGGGGGTGGGAAACTGATGGGTGGGGATCGGGCGTTGTGGACAGCGACTCCTACAGGTCGGTTGGTGCGCCTGCGCAGTAGAATCAGGAAGTGTCGGGGGCAGCGTGAGCCTCCCACGCGTTACTCCTCGCCACTGAGAGATCGAGCTGCGCAGGTGAAAAGATGCGACTGCTGTTACCTCAAGTACCGGAGGGGACTTGTGCTATGTATAACTTAGTCCACATTGCAGCCGGCTTGTGGGAGGCAAGAAACAGCGTCCGTGACAGGGGAGGGTTGAAATTGGATGATACGAAATTGGGATGGGAGAAAAATATAGAAAATGGGAGAAAAAGTGGATAAAAAAAAAAAAACAATTGTTTGTATTGAGCCGTATTGTATTGTACCCATTATGCAATATGTTAAATAAAGTTTACATCCATTCATTCTGCTAGCATTACCGATTGCATGAGCACTGCCGCTGGCTAACGTGAGCTAGCGTTAGCTATCAGACCCTGTTAGCTCAAGCTCCTCTTTCAATCTTAACAAGCATTAAACAAAATGGCCCAGTCATCCATTCACCTTTGTTTAATACACACAGCGTTGTCTCTAATGTTATCTAGCTACTGATGGCTCCCGATATCATCAGTTTGGTGCTGGCTGGTTAACGTGAGCTAGCGTTAGCTTCTAGCCACAATGCTATACTGTTATACTGGCATATTCCAGTCACGTTAACATGTAGCTAACAATGTAGCTAACAACATTGCCGATCCTTTTTGAGACTAAACTATCCGCTCTTGGTGGTCACTTGTGTTGATGTTCGTTTTGTTTCATCAACAAATGAGATGCAGAACACACAGTGAATGTATCCGTTTTGTTTATTGCACTTTTATTACACTTTGCTGAAAAATAGGTGCTGCATTGGGTAAATAGGCATTTAAAGATGGCGGCGCCCGCCTTTTGTTGACATTTTCTTTGCAGGAAGTGTATTGGCACATTCAAGTTCTGATTGGTTGAAAATTGCCTTCATGTTCGCCACCTACTGCCACCTACTGCTTTGGCAGTGTACTACATCACTGTACTCAGGTTGCAAAACGTATGTCTCACTCGGCTACCGCTACGTTGCGACCTGGAAAAGCGAAACTCATCAGAAAACGAAACTAAGGTGTAACCGCAGCTTTAGTAAACATTGAAATCAGGTCCCAGTCCACCAACCTGCTCCGGCGGCAAATCCTGCACTCGTCCTTTTGGGGATCGTCTGAAACAGATCTCAGCCAGGTATATTTCTTCTCCCAGTCTCTGTTGTATGAGCAAAGTCTTTTTTTCTTAGGAGTTGCCTCCATTTTCTCGTTTTGTTTAGCTAGCTTAACTTTTATCGTTTTCGGCTGTCTTTCTTCTCCACTTACTGATTGCCACTGTCTACATAAAACCGCGTCATCACGCGCCTGATCTTTGAAATGCGTTACATTGTTCTGTTGCAGTGGGACGAACGTTCCATTATCGGGACTGCGAAACGCCTTTTTTTTCTTTTTCTGGGGAAATGTTTACTGGGGCACAGCTGACCAATACTGGGGCACATGCCCCAGTAAAAGTGGTCTAAATACGCAGATGGATGCAGACCAGAAAAATACTTTCGTCTTGTTCACATCGGGGTCCCCCATTTTCAATTCATCAGGACATTTATGACATACAACATACATAACTGTGTAGTAAAAAGAGATCATAAAAAATATATACACCCGAAGGGGAATAAACTGTACATTGGGGGGGCGGGGGGGGGGGGGGGGGGGGCGGGGTTGGACATTTACAGGGGCCAATTTCTAATTGCAGCCACCCGTAGGTGCTCTTTGAGAGTGGTTTTGAAGGAGGGTAGGGATTCACATATCTTCACGGTTGTGGGTAGGGCATTCCACATTATTGTGGAATAATTGCGAAACGTGTTTAGTCCCTTGTTTGAGCCGAATCTGGGTTGAACATGATTTGTGGAGCTCCCTCTGGTGTTGTGGTCGTGGAATTCACTGACCTGGGTCCCCCATTTTCAATTCATCATAACATAATATGACATACAGATAGACAGTACTGCTACATCTATACATTTATGACATACCAGATTTACAAATACAGTACTGTTTGTGATACAAAAATTGTTTAAAAAAGAGAGTATATACATTTGACGAAGAAACTGTACATTGGATGAGGTTGGGTAGGTGGGGTGGAGGGGGGGGGGGGTTGGGTAGGTGGGGTGGTGGGAGGGGGGAACTGTACATTGGATGTGGTTGGGTCGGTGGGTAGGTGGGGTGGGGGGTGGTAACTGTACATTGGATTATCGACGAAACCTTACTTGGTCCCAAGAAGAGGGTCTCGCGTATTATTCGGTTAGGACATTTACTGTACATTGGAGGGGGTTGGGTTAGGACATTTACAGAGGCCAGTTTCGAATTGCAGTCTACCGTAGGTGCTCTTTGAGAGTGGTTTTGAAAGTGGGTAGTGATTCACATTCCTTTACAGCTGTGGGTAGGGCGTTCCACATTGATGTGGGATAATTGCAAAACGTGTTTAGTCCCTTGTTTGAGCTGAATCTGAGTTTTGTGGAGCTCCCTCTGGTGTTGTGGTCGTGGTATTCACTGACCTTTGGGAAGTATTTGGACATGTACATGGGTACCTTAGTTGTGTAGTGCAGTGGTTCTCAAACTGTAGTACGCGTACCACTAGTGGTACTTGGTGGTACTGCTGGTGGTACTTGAAAACATTTCCAAAAAAGCTAAACATTTTTTTTTGTTTTTTTTGTTTTTTTGTGCAGTCAGGCCACTGAACTTAGAAGCAGGCCAGGCCAGTGTTTCTGGTTGCGGCGGCGCGATAGTTAGATAATCTAAGTGGGGAACAACCAGGAGATCACTGTGACAGAGTAATGCAGTCTAAACAGTCATAAATCTTTAATTAAAATTCAGCCCTGATCATAACCATTTATTTTTAGATTTCTTGTAATGTCAGATAAAAAATGAAATACTCCCACTTTTCTGAAAAGAGTTGGTGTTAAATCTGACATTACAAAAAATCCATCAAAATATGTGTTGCTGCTAATCATTGACACATGCCTAGCCTGTAATAATCTCCCCCAGAAAAATGTACTTTGCATTTGATATATTGAAAATATTTAACTTTTTGTGTTTTTTTTTAACAATAATTTGTGATGCCATCACACAAACTGGCACTTAAAGGGTAAACATTAAAAAATGTATTTAATATGTGTTTTCTTCTTTTTTACAATAATTTGTGATGCCCATCACAAACACTGGCATTTAAAGGGTAAAAATGCCTGCACCAGAATGCAGGAAATTAAGTTTTTGTAACAAAATAAGTGTGTGTGTGTGTGTGTGTGAGAGAGAGAGAATGACGGACAATTGCTTGCTGTGTGAGAGAAAGAGAGAGAGAATTAAGTACATTTGCTGAAATACAGTTGTTCTTAATTTTCTCACTTGCTATGTGAGAATGTTAGTTATTATGTTCTCAATGCCCCTTGCATTGGATCTGAGTTGTGTGGAAGCGTAGTTCTAGTGCTATCTCTTTGTACATTGTGGCTGTGTCTGACAAAAGTTAACAATAAATAATGGTATCAGGAATACATTTGCCTCCTGCATGAACTGTGCATAGCTGAATAGACTGTATTTTAACGCCGGTCATATGGTGGTACTTGGAGAGCCAGCTACGTTCTCAGGTGGTACTTGGTGTAAAAAGTTTGAGAACCACTGGTGTAGTGTATCTTGTAGACCAGGCCCATTGCAAGTTGCTGTACTCTGTCGTCTACTCTAAGCCATCCTAGGTTTTCAAAGTGGGCAGGGGTGAGGTGGGTTCTAGGAGTTAGGTAAAGCAGTAGTCTGACCAGTTTGTTTTGAGATGTTTGTAATTTTGTTTTTAGCGCCTTTGAGGTGCTTTGGTACCATGAGGTGCAAGCATAGTCGTATTACCCTTGAATGAGTGCTCCTGCCAGAGTCTTCAGGGTATTCTTGTTTACCAGAGAGGAGATCCGGTACAAGAAACTAGTTCGTTGGTTGACTTTTTTGATTACATTGGATGCCATTTTGTCACAGGAAAGATTAGCCTCTAGGATGGAACCCAGGTAGGTAATTTCATATTTCCTTGTGACAATATTGTCACCCACTGTAACTGAGAAGCCGTCGGTCTTGCTGAGTTTGTTATTTGAACCGAAGAGAATGGACTCTGTTTTGCCCATGTGTAATGATAGTTTATCGGCGAGCCATATGCAGATTTTGCCTAGTTCCGAGCTGAGGGTTTTTTCAACCTGTAACTTGTTCTTGTCAGAGACCAGCAGGGCTGAGTCGTCCGCAAACAGGAACAAGTTGCAGTCACAAGCTGACGACATGTCATTTGCATAAATTAGGAACAGTAGCGGTCCTAGTATGCTTCCTTGTGGAACACCACAGCTCATTGGGAGGGGGGGGGGGATAGGGTACCGTTTACCTCCACCATCTGTTCTCTCCCCTCCAGGTAGGATTGTATCCAGCTCACTTATAGACTATCAAAACCAATTGCTTTTAGCTTGTCAATCAGATTGGTGTGATTGACAGTGTCGAAGGCCTTTTGTAGGTCCAGCATGACCATGCCGCAGTATTTAGACAGATAGACAGACAGGTTGACTGGCTGACTGACTGGCTGGCTGACTTTTTTTCCTTTTCTTTTCGAAAAACGTTTAATTTCAATCAAATAAAATCGATTCCAAGATGGATCTTTTAATTTGTTCAGTAGATGTGTGAAGATCTGTTGCAAGAACATTATTTCGAGCTCACCTACTAGTGGTGGGGGAAAATATCGATACGTAGTAGTATCGCGATACTTTGCGTGGCGATACTGTATCGATACAGGGATGCCAAGTATCGATATTTATTTATTTATTTATTTATATATAAAAAATAATATATATATATATATATATATATATATCTTATTATTATTTTGTATAAGGAAGTTGCATTGTTCATTTCAATACCTGTAATAGTACAGTAGTCCACACACACGCACACGTGTGCATTCAGTTAAGTTGGAATATGTAATACAAACAGTTCAGTTTGTCAGGTACATGCAACACAGATTACAGTGTTTACATCTGTCTGCTTGAGAAAATACCATGTTCTGCAATAAAAATTATTGAAGTGCAGGGGCGGTTCTAGCATCAGCCCTCTAGGGCAGGGGTTCCCAAACTTTTCAGGCCGGGGCCCAGAAAATAAGGCGTCAGAGAGCCGCGGCCCAATGCACATCGTCTGGCTTTTTTTTTTTTTTTTTTTGCCAGGCGACCGATTTTTTAAGCCAAATATCACTTCAATCCTATTAAGTTAGTTCAAGTTAGTTATTCATTTATATGTGCTATTTATGAGAGGGCTAACTTGTTGCAAAATAATAATGATAATAATAATAGCCTCATTAAAATACTATTGTTGCTTCGGTTGTTTTCAGCGTTTTATGTGCATAATCTGTTATTTAGTTTGAAATGTTCGTTGAAATAAGTAGATTTTTCGTTTTTGTTTATTTATTAAGTTAATATAAAACCATATAGTCACATTTTAGAATACAATAGAATAGAATTTTAGAATACAACTAGAAACACTGTCCTGGCCTGCTTCTAAGTTCAGTGGCCTGACAAAAAAAATTTAAATAAAAAAATAAAAAATAAAAAAATAAAAAATAATTTTTTTTTTTTTATTTATTTATTTTTTTTTTTAATCATCTCGCGGCCCACCTTTGGGTCGCGACCCCGACTTTGGGAACCACTGCTCTAGGGGGGCTCAGCCTCAGCCCCTAGAGGATTGGCATAATTTGCCAAGGTATGGCAAGGGAGGGTGCGGGGGGGGGGGGTTAAGGGGGTGTTACCCCCCCTTGGTAGATTTTTTTTGTGAAATCGGTTGTGCAATAGTACATTTTGGTGAGTTGTTTCTATACAATTCACTTATGACATTTAGGTAACAGTATACAAGTAGTAAACCTATTATTATAATTTTTTATTCCAGTCGATCATAATGATAATGATCATATTACGGAGCGCTCACTTCGTTTGAGAGATAGAGAGAGGGAGAGAGAGCGGGAGAGGGAGACTCACATTTTTCTATGGGAAAAAGACATTTCCAGTGAGTGAAGGTTTTTTCAAATCATGAGGGAACAAAATATTATTTTGAGGCCTCAAATTGATGAATTTGAGGGAACAAAATACTTTAGGTAACTATTTTGAGGCCACAAAATATTTTTCTATTTTGAAGCCACACAATATTTTTCTATTTTGAAGCCACACAATATTATTTTGAGGCCCCAAATTGATTAATTTGAGGTAACTAAATACATTTTGAGGCCACGACATATTTCTTTCATTTTGCATGGCAGCAATAAGCTTTTGTAGCAAGCAGATTAGCTGGGCTAGCTAGCTAACATTAGCTGAACTGACATTAGCTTGATAGCTAACTAGCGAATAGCATCAGCTAGCTAACATTAGCTAACGTTCTTTGACACTATTATTACACCAACACCATGGAACTGTTGCACCAATTTTTTGTTGTATTCATAAATGGTCATTTATTCATATTATATTTACATTATTATTATTATTATTTTGAGGTGAGGAGAGGAGGAGGGGAATCAGAGAAAGACACACACACAGAGAGGGGTGGGGTTGTGGGACAGCGAGTGGAGAGACAAACGGAGACATAATGGTTTGAAATCATGGATTTTAAATGTCCAAGAGTTACCAAGCTCTTGACTTTTAATCCATGAAGCAGTGGAGCAGACAGGCGTGTGGGAGAAACACTGTTGGCGTGAACAACCAGGCTACTGCTCTACTGCTGGTGTGAACAACCAGACTACCGCTCTACTGCTGGTGTGAACAACCAGGCTACTGCTCTACTGCTGGTGTGAACAACCAGGCTACTGCTCTACTGCTGGTGTGAAGAACCAGGCTACCGCTCTACTGCTGGTGTGAACAACAAACAACAAGTTGTTTAAATAATAATAATATTTTTTTATATATATATATATATATATATATATATATATATATATATTTCTTTTAAATACTTTATACTATACTAAAATACGAGCTATTGTCATGTCTTAGTTAAAACATCCCCATTTCATGTAAATTCAGTTGAATTGCAACTCTGCACTGTGCATTCAATATGCAGTGCACTCCTCCATCACATACAGAGACCACTGACTATAAAATGAGAAGGATCACTGTGGTAGTTTTGAATGGGGGAAATCTGTAACACTACATATGGCGGCAACAACAAAGAATTGCTGCAAAATAAACATACATTTGTAATAATAATAAAAAATAGGTCCATAGTTGGTTGTTACAAATGTGTTAGGATAAAACACCAGAGATTGGCTTCAGAAGACCAGAGTCCAGGCCTACAACCCGGAAATGTGGCTCCTAGAATAGAGTTGCATGTCAACATTTATACATTACAAACGGGGTGTGGGGTAGGAATGAGATAGGAGGATGAGACTTGGGGTCAAAGGGAGGGGCTGGAGAAGGGTGAAGGAAGGAGGGAGGAGGTTGAAAGGTAGACAGGTTGTGTATTGGAGGGGGGAGGAAGGGTATGGGTGTCACTGGGAGAGTGTATTGGAGGGACAGACAATTTCCACTACAGCAGCTTGGCCCGAATGCGCTCTGAAATGCCAAACAGCTGTTTGTGTGTGTTTGGCCAGTATACAGAGTGAATGGTAAAGGCACAGAGCGAGCAGACAGGCCAGGCGGTTGACACCAGGTTGCCGTGGGTACTCCTCTTCACAGAGAGCCAGGGTGGTGAGTCTTGGCACACAGTGAATAGATTTGCCCTGGCATTGAAAGGACTCAAAATACTTCAAAGTGTACACACACACACACACACACACACACACACACACACACACACACACACACACACACACACCTACACACCTACACTCACACACACACACACTTGTGTAAGTGGTCTGTGCAAGCCATTCACTTCACTAGCCTACTTGAGGTCTGCTGTCATCATGCTGTCATGTATTTCTCACGCCTTCATCTCATGGACAAGCCCTTTCTGTCTCTCTCTCTATCTCTCATTCTTTCTGTCTCTCTCCCCTCCCTCTTTCTCTCTCCCTCTCTCTGGTTCTCCCTCCTCTCTCTCTCTCTCTCTCTCTCTCTCTCTCTCTCTCTCTCTCTATCTCTGTCTTTGATTAGCATTATGTAGCTATAAGCACATAATATGGACAATTTATAGTAGGAATGGGCACAAGTAATGTTTTCCTAGATGAAGTACTCTCATGAATTACTTGAGTAGTGCGTGAATACTTGTTTAGGGAAGTCTATTTTTAGAACACATCTTAACACTTTGAGTGCCAACAACGAGATTTCTCGTTAGTTCATGCCGATCGTTCAGTGCCAACGACGAGAGATCTAATTTTATTTATTTATAAAAAAAAATTGATTTTCCTATACTAGAGACCCATGCGCCTCTCGCTGGCACATTTTTTAACCCCTAGAGATGCAATTTCGATCGAATCCACTAGGTGGCAGTCTCTCCCTATGTTTGTAACACATGTGTAACACAGCTGGCCTTACCTGCAGTATTGAACATGATAATAGATCTCTGCTAGGATTGGTCGATAGTAAAGGTCAAGGCCTGCCCACCTGGTATTTAAATGTGTCACAGTCAGTGACCACTGAGAGTGTTGGTTGGTTTTTGCAAGTTATACAGTTATTGAGAGATTGAGAGAGATTAGCGTTTGATTTGATTTGATTTGACCGTTGAGCATTGATAAGTAAGAGAGAAGATAGTATTTCATTAGTAGTAGTGGTGGTAATATTAGTAATATTTGTATTTATTTGTAGTTATAGGTAATATTAGTCGCAGTACTTTAGAGTACAGTACTTTTAGAAAGTACTTAGTCGTGTTAAATAGTAGCACCTAGTCAGCAGTAGTTTTTTTCAGTCGTTTTTTATAGTCTTCATGGTTGAGAGTAGGGTTATCTTCACCATGAAGAGACAACGCAAGAGCAAGTCTGGAGCGAGGGATAAGTACCTCCAGACCACGCTTCCTTTCGTCGCTGCCGCGACTCCCAGCACCAAACCGGGACCCGCTGTTCAACCTGTAGCAGGCCCCAGCGCTGGGCCTAGTGCGCCTGCTGTGAGTGCGCTTGCTGCGAGCGTGCCTGCTGCGAGCGCGCCTGCCAGAAGCCTGAGGAAGCGAGCTGTGAAAGCAACTTACTTCCAGAACATACTTCTGGCAGCTAATGCCCCCAGCTCTTTGGACGAATCCGACGACGGTCCGTCCGAGGATGAGTGGCTTCCAACTCCAGGTAAAGATGAATATAATTTCAATTCAATAAATCATAAATGTTTGAACGTGCGTGCATTCAAGCTAGTATGTGAACGCTCCGCATTACAGCGATGTATGATGCGTTTCAAGTTACTTTATAGATTGTATATTGTATACTGTCTCTCGTTATTTGCTATTTTCTATATTATATATTGCATACTGTCAAATAATGAGGTTTGTCTCGTTATTTGCTCGTCTGGTGGAAATGTTTATAGATTGCGTGCGTACAAGCTATCCTGTGCACGCGCCGCATGCGTTTCAAGCTACTTTATAGTAGAGATGTTCCGATACCATTTTTTCCTTCTCGATCCGATTCCGATACCTAAGCTTTGGGTATCGGCCGATACCGATACTGATCCAATACCAGTGCATACATAAAAAAAAATATTATATAAATGATCAAACTTAAAAAATCTTTTTTTTATACAGCTACTGTTTTATATATACTGTTTTTTAGTACTAATAACTATAAAGTAATGGTATTTATTCAACAACAGGTGATTGTATAGATTAGTATTAGTATCAGTAATTGAAAACTATCTCAATGAGTTCACCCACGGAAAGGTTGTTGGCACATTAGTTCCACACGGACATTATTCGTTGCTGCACTTGCTTCCACAAGGCTCAGTTTTTTTGTTGTGATTTTTGCACAATAAATATTCAACATTATCTTTTGAGACTCCGCCTCAGACTCTTATCATTTGGCACTAAAAGCTAAACATTGTCACCGATATGGCTGTCCGCAACATGTCATTAATTGTGTACGCGAGGTGGTCGATCAGTGACAACGTTAACGTGAGCTAACGTTAGGTTAGCTAGCATGAGCTACCGGTAGATGGAAAGACTGTAACGTTACTGGTGAAAATGTGATTTAACTTGGAATACTCCTTTGCCAACTTGCTGTACTTTGCTTGCAGGTCTGCAGCCATTATTGCTGGATTATGAATAGCCCCAACTTTAGCCAAGGTAACGTTAAAGCTAAAACTTTAACGTTAGTTAACGCTAGCTTTTGGTTAGATGTTCAATGCTAATAACACCACCAAGCGAACCCATCAGAGCTCCCCGTCAACAGCGCTCTGTCGGGACGATGGCAAAGTATCTGCTGTTAAAATGACAAATGGCATTGACACTTTAATTCACGGTTGGTTAAAACACGTTTGTTTTATAATGCTCACTCAGCAGACCGCAGTGTTGTTGATAAATTACGTCATATGGTATCGGAGCGCAGAATTAGAGGGTACTCGCCGATACCGATACCAGCATTTTAGGCAGTATCGGCGGCATTTCCGATACTGGTATCCGTATCGGAACAACTCTACTTTATAGATTGTATATTGTATACTGTCTCTCGTTGTTTGCTATTTTCTATATTATATATTGCATACTGTCAAATAACGAGTTCTGGTGTTTTTGGCTCGTCTGGTGGACATTTTTGTAGATTGTACGTGCGTTCAAGCTATCCTGTGAACGCGCCGTAGTACAGCGATGTATGATGAACGTTATAGTACTTTTTATATTGTATTCTAGTATTGCATACTGTCAAATACGTTAGTTCGCCAACTAACTGAAGTCATGCTTCCATTTATTTTAGGTAATTCAGCACACGCTGGCGTCTGGCCTGGTAATCGACGTGGCACAGGTAAATTCATATTCTGTATTTTTTTCGAATGTGTTCCTTTGTTCCTTGCAACGGCGACCGGCGTCCAGCTAGTGGGGGGAAGTGTGCTGTACTTTGATGATAAATGTCTTTGATCTGGTGACCTGGGGCTGGGTGTATACTTTTGTGTGTGAGTGCATTGCATATGTCTTGGTGACGATAAAGATGACTGTCTGTTTCATGTACTTATTTATCTAACCAATATATATATATATATATAAAATCACATGCGTTTTTCTGTATTTTTTCGAATTTGTTCCTTGGCGCCGCTAGTGGGGGGAGGTGTTCTTTGATGAAATATCTGTCTTTGATCACACACCTGGTCAGTCACCTGGGTATACTCTCTCTCTCCTCTCTCTCTCTCTCTCTATCTCTCTACAATCACATTTTTTCTGTATTTTTTCAAATTGACTCACCTGGGTATATAGTGTCTCCCTCTCTCTCATCTCTCCTTTCTCTCTCTCCTCACTCTCTCTCTCTCTCTCTCTCTCGCTCTCTCTCTCCTCTCTCTCCTCTCTCTCCTCTCTCTCTCCTCTCTCTCTACAATCACATGCGTTTTCAGTATTTTTTCAAATTGACTCACCTGGGTATATAGTGTCTCTCTCTCTCTCTCTCTCTCTCTCTCTCTCTCTACAATAAAGCTGACTTGACTGTTTTATTGCAGACACTGATACAGAGTCTGCCCCGTCTGAGGAGGAGATAGATGAAGTGGCAGCTGGAGCCATGGACTCAGACAATGACTCCGATGAGGGCGTGGCCGCCAGAGCGGCTACAAGGCCTGTCACACCGCCAATTTTAGGTGAGCAGTTTGTGTTTACTGTTTGTAGATATGGTGTGTAACCATCCTACATTGTATGTACGATATAACTGTAAATGCATTGTGACAAAGCTGACTGTTCCTTTTTGTTATTTCAGAGCCAGGCCCAGCTTCTGAGTCAGAGGAGGATGTGCCGGTGGATGAGGACGCGGTGCCTTCTAGGCAGAGGGGTAAGTTAGGCCTCACTCTCTCACACTGACTCATTCACTCACACACGTTTCTAACTATGTATTATATGAATGTGTGTCTACAGTATAGGGCAGGGGTAGGCAACCCTAGGCACGCATGCCTGCATAGGCACATGGGGGCATTTTCATAGACACAGGGGGCAGCATTCAAAAATAAAAAATTTAAAATATTATAATTATTTTGTATCTTTAATTTTTTTGCTTTGAAATATTATAGTGAAATATTTTGCACTGTTGTCGCATTTATCTTGTTGAAATCCTCCCACAGGTTCTTTTTACTACCACATATTTAATTGAGACCCTTTATTTGTTTATTATTTCAATTTAGCTGGAAATACATTGCTACATCATTCAGTAACATTTGCAGAGCCTTATAACAAAAATATTATTACAGTCACCATTGTGACCAGTGGGATTAATCAACAAATTTTATTATTTATTTTTCTATTTCATTGAACATTGCACATGTTAAAAGCAATTTTTTTTACTCAAAATGTGAGTATTACCAAGTCAACGTGTGTTCTTAAAACAATGACAATAAACATAGTTTTATTATAATATTATTATTATATTATTTATAAATAATGTGGTTGTGTACTTATTTTTCTGTTAACTTATTATGGATTGAAAACTGAAAACCTTAATGCACAGTAACTGAACTCAATATTTTTAAGTTCTGTTAACTTATTATTATTTTAATTTTTTTACAGTGTAGTCTTGCGATCAATCAAAACTTATTTACACGATGGCGGTCAGGTGGCGTAGCGGAGATTGCGTTCGTCACCAACCCCGGAGACGCTGGATTCGCATTTCGAATCCAGCTCACAGCTCCGGGGTTGTCACCAGCTTGGCTGGCCGTTCACACTAATACAATTGGCAGTATTAGAGGGTGGGAGAAGCTGGCGGGGTGGGTCCGGGTCGCTGTAAACAGCGACTCCTACAGTTCGGTCGGGGCGCCTGCTAAGCGCGGATAGGATCTAAGGGCGGTAGTGTGATCCTTCCACACGTTACACGCTCTCAGTGAGAGTCCGCGCTGCCAGGTGAAAAGAAGCGGTTGATTGGCTAGACGTGTGTCGGAGGAAGCACGTGATAGCCTCCACTCTCCCAGACCGACTGTGGGGGGTAAGTGCGCAGCGACCAGGAAAGGGGATTGGGAATTGGCATAACGACTAACATTGGGATGGGAGAAAATCGGAGGAAAAAGGAGAAAAAAAAAAACGTATTTACACGATATACCTCACATTCCCCCTCCATTCACATCCTGGTGTTCTCCATTAGGCCTGTAGGTGGAGCTATGACAGCACACGTACAGTACACACACCGATGGTGTGTGATGTGTCCAAAAATGAATGGGCAAATGTGAGTGAAATGGTCGCACTGTATGCAGCTGTTTGTCTGCATTGCATTCCCCCCCCCCCCCCAACTCAGATTTAGGGTTGATACAACCATCATAATAATATTGTTAATAATAACAATAACAATAATGATGTAATAATGTAAAAATTATCATTAAAAATACCTGATTATGAGAAAAAAATATTACGATGCATGGAATATTGTTGAGGCACACTAGTTACAACTATATTTCAAACAGGCACTCCATGTCAAAAAGGTTGCTGACCCCTGGTATAGGGTGTACATGGTAGACTAGTTGGTTATTGTAATATTTTCATAATTTACAGGACGGGGAAGAGGCAGAGGCCGGAGAAGCAGGTCAGCTCCTAGTGGGAGCCAGGATGAGTGGGTCTCTGGCAATTTTGTACAGACGGAGATTGATTTTGATGCCGAGCCAGGACCACTGCAGGATGCGGCCACAATCGCATCAGACCGCTCCCTTGCCTTTTTGCGTCTGTTCCTCACAGATGAGTTCCTCTCTAACATTGCTATCCAAACCAACTTGTACGCCCAACAGACAATAGCCCTCATTGATCCCGACCGGGTGAGTAACAGGCTATGTACGTGGAAGCCCGTCACTGTTGAGGAGATATGGAGGTTCTTGGGAATACTCTTCCTGACGGGGATCTGTCGCAAGCCAGCGATGTATATGTACTGGTCAACTGAGTAAATTTTCTTTTGCCCCCATTTCTCAGACACAATGCCCCGCAATAGGTTCCAGATAATTTGGAGGTTCTTGCACTTTAGTGACAACCAAACGATAGATCTTGATGATAAACTGTACAAAGTACGCCCGGTCCTAAACCACCTCATGCCCCGCTTCCAGGAGCTGTTTCAACCTAGCCGTCATATTAGTATAGATGAGGGAATGCTGGCCTGGCGTGGACGCTTAGCGTTCAAAGTGTACAACCCCCTGAAGCCCGAAATTAACGTTACGTTAGCGTAAGCTAACAAGCTAATCCTGATCAGAGGCAGAGCCATAGAGAACAGCAGAAAGTGTGGACTGGGGAAAGGAAAATGGGGGGGGGGCACTCTCCCTTTCTCTGTGTGTGTGCGCGTTTGGAAAGACGATGAAGTCAGGAGTAAATTATAGTAAACTGAGGATTACTGAGGATGGACAGATAATGTTGATATTCAAATGTAAAAAAAAAATAATAATACATTTTCATGATCATCATGCAACATAAAACAATTGTAGAAACGGTTTGGGAGAGGAAGGGGTTTTAGGTTGCGTGTTGTGAGTTGTGAGAAGTGGAACCATATGGAAGGAGTAAGCCTGCCGCTAAAAAGAAAACCCACCGCGCCTTTCTCAGACGAAAAAAAGAAAGTTTCGAGAGGAGTGGAAGTTTGAAGACAGACTAGACTACAATATGATGCGGGGGTGGTGAGTTGAAACAGTGTGTGTATACAAAATATAGAGCTGTTTTCACACATTTGACTAGTGATTTTGCATTCAAATCCATAAGTATTTCTATACATTTGAGTGAAATTTAACTTTTAAAATGTGTTCTGACGGCAACAAAACACTGATATGTTTTGCTGCTGTGTGACTATCATATATAGTCACATAGCATTTTATATGTAGATAAAATATAAACTAAAACTAATAAGAATGCATAATGGCTCCAGCGGTGAGTGTTGATTGGACGTTGATGAGATGTTCTGCCTGGCTGCAGGGCTGTGATTGGCTGGGACAGACTGGTTTCAGTGAAAGCACAGTCACACACACACACACACACACACACACACACACACACACACACACACACACACACACACACTAGGGATGGGCACCGATTTTCTAATATTCGAATAGTCGTTAAATGATCAAATAAATTATGGTTTATGTGAATATCATTATTTTATATATTTGTCCTTGTTTTTCCCGGCAAGTACACTGTGAAGTGTATTGGGATGGGACCCAATTAATTACACCGCTGAACGGCATGCTGGGGACAGGTAGCTAGCCAGGTAGCATAACAGTTTGTTAACAGCTGGAAGAACAGAAAAGAAGGGGTTATATTGAATAATAGTTTGGTGTGGATGTTTGTACCTTGTTATGCTTATTCTGTTCTGTTACTATGTTTCTGATCTAACTGTGTTTTGTTGTAATTTACTAGGGGTTTATGTTGTTGATATGTCACTTTTCTTTCTTTTTTTGATTGAGTTTGTGGGTGATTGTGGATTTGTGGTGTGAGGCGGTGATCCTGTGTAAAAAATTAAATAAAAACGGTTTAACTGTGAATTGTTTTATGTTGTTTTTATTATATATGGACCCTAGGAAGATTAGCTGCCACCATTGTGGTAGCTAATGAGGATCCAAATAAACAAACACACAAATTCACACCTACTATGCCCTTTCTTTCTTTCTTTCTTTCTTTCTTTCTTTCTTTCTTTCTTTCTTTCTTTCTTTCTTTCTTTCTTTCTTTCTTTCTTTCTTTCTTTCTTTCTTTCTTTCTTTCTTTCTTTCTTTCTTTCTTTCTTTCTTTCTTTCTTTCTTTCTTTCTTTCTTTCTTTCTTTCTGTCAAACTCCACCATCCCTCTTTTTCTTTCTATCTCTCTCTCTCTCTCCCTCTCTCTCATACTATGTTGTTGTTGTGTGACACATACATAGTATACAAGCATTCTCTTTTGATATGTAGCGAGGAATGTGTGTGTGTGGTTGTGATTGTGGATGTATACATATTGTACATGCACACACTTTTGGTGTGTGTGTGTTTATGTGCATACTGTAGATCCATATTACTTGTATGTGTGTGTGTGTGTGTCCTTAATGTATTTGTTAAATAGTTTCAGTCTGTGGCGAGTGCTAATCCAAGGTTAAGCAATTCTTCCACAGTACAATAAACCCACCGCCTGCTCACACACACACACGCACACACGCACGCACGCGTGCGCACGCACACACACACACTAAACACATACACAAATATCCACTCACACCCTTCTTCCGATCGACCTCACATACGAAGTTAATTAAATGAATCAACAAACAATGTTATTATCATTTGTGCTGATATACAAGAGAATAATAGAGCAGGAATTCCAAAGCAGATAATAATTACTCTGTATATGTATTGTTTGTTAATTTCAACCACTTCATCCAATTGGACAGCACCTTGCTTCCTTTTTTTTTATCTCTTTTCTTATTTGTTTTCTCCTGTTGTTACTATACACATATATTCATATTTTTTTTATTTTTTATCTTTTTTCAACATGTTTATTTTTCCATCCTTTCCTTGTACAGTGTCCTTGCGTCTGAGAAAGGCGCTTCTCTCTTGTACAGTGTCCTTGAGTCTGAGAAAGGCGCTTCTCTAATAAAATCCAATCTATTATTATTATTATTATTATAATAACCCCCCCCATGTGTGTGTCAAGGAAAAGATAAATACAGCATATTTGTTTTTGAAAAGAGAATTCATGGCCTTTCTCTTCTCTCTTTCTGTATCTCTCCACTCACTCTCTCTCTGTCTCATCTCTCACTCTCGCTCTGTCTGTTTCTCTGTTTCTCTCTCTTGCACTGTCTCTCTTCCTCTCTCTCACTGTCTCTCTGCCTCTTTCTCTCTGTGTGGTCGATCTATATTGTCTTTGTTTGTCATGTAGTTGGGATTATCTACAGAGCAGATTAGCGGTGCTCAGCTGAAGGCAGAGTCTGAGGAGAATGATGATGATGATGGAGGAAGAGGAGAAGGAGAAAGAAGAGGCATTACTTGTCTTTATTTGTATTCATGTTATTTATCCTGCAGTTAACCTCAGAGAAGGCTGAATTTATACTTAAACGTATGTGTGTGTACATTTGTGTGTGTGTGTGTGTGTGTGTGTGTATTGTGGCAGATATCACGGCCCGTCTCATGGATATGTGAAGGACAGGTGGTACTACCGCCACGGGAGGAGTGGAAGCAATTAGGCAGCTGATTAGTACTGATAGAATACACCTGTGCACCATTAGATCACCCACATCTCACACGCACACACACCAGACACACACACTATAATACACTAGGCCTAACAAAATTAATAGTTGGTTTCAGGTTGGTTGTCAGTTTGGCCATGGGTAGGTAGGGAATTTATTTTATTTTATTTTTTTATTTTATTCTTTCCCACGGCGACTATGGATAGGGAATTTCTTTATTTAATTAAAATGTTCACAACAACATGGATGCATGTACTCTGCCAGCATGTTTAATATCCATAATACTAAATGTTTGACTAAGATTTCTATGAAACTTTATTAAATTTTTTATTTTATTTTTTTTTATAATTTTTTCTAAAAACTCATAAAATATATTGGGTCGCACCTAAATCGGCAGGGTCGGTCGGCAACCTGAAACCAACTATTAATTTTGTTAGGCCCTAGGTCAGATAGAATTGAGTTGAGAGGAGGTGAGGTAGTATTGAGAGAGAGAGATTGTTGGTGTACGGAGTTTTGCGAGGTGAGAGGTAGTGAGAGGAGAGGTGAAGGCGAGAAGGTGTTCATTGTGTACTGGACCCTAGACTGGCTGAGAAACCCCCTTGTGTACTGACCCTGGACCAGACGACTACTCTGAGTATTGAACAATCCTTTTTCTGTACAAGTCAGAGCCTGTTTTGTGTTTTGGACATCGGACTGTATTACGACCATTCTATTTGCCCAGCGAACTACCGTAATTCCTCTAATAGTAACCCCGGCTTGTATTTGTTTAAACTGTAGCGGATACCAGGCTTGTATTAGGAGGAGGCATGTATAAGAGAGAGGCCTATATTTCTAATTTTCAAACAGATCATAATGAATAAATCAACATTTTGTGTCAGTTTGAACCCAGTAAAATGTACTGGGTTCATTTATTGAAACCAAGTACTGTATGAAATACGGTAGTAAACAGTGCAATTACAGGTGGTCAAAAAAAGTAAAAGAAAGTAAAATAGTGCAATCACAATACTGGTATAATAATAATAATAATAATAATAATAATAATAATAATAATAATAATAATAATAATAATAATAATAACTTCGTTTTATACAATTCTGAGGTAGGCTTACTCTCTTGGTAAACATTAACACCATACCATTATATGGTATTTACTGCACAGCCAGGCCAGCATATAACAACAATAACAAAATATACCCGGCTTGTATTAGGAGGCCGGCTTATAATTGCTTAGCTCAACAGCGCACCCGGTCATTAATAGAGACCCGGTTTTTAATTGAATACCGGTTACTATTAGAGGAATTACGGTATATTCTGCCTTGAGTCAATAAATATTCTTATTGATTGATATTGCACTCGTGTGGACATTTGAATTTGTTTGTTTTTGAACCGTGACAAGTCTGAACACCACCATGCTCGTCACGTTCAATCAATCAATCAATCAGATTTATTTATATAGCACATTTAACATGACACGTGTCAACCAAAGTGCTGTACAGAGGGTAGATACACATAGATACATATTGACAACAACCACACTCTGTTTTATGTATGTGTGTGTGTGCGTGTTCATTTGTGTGTGTTTGTGCATGCGCTGGTGGATAGGAAGAGGTCTTAAAGTGTTTTATCTTTGTCACAGATACAGACAGACAGAGAAATAAAGAGACAGACAGAGAGAGAGAGAGACAGACAGGCCGAGAGACGAACAGAGAGATATAGATAAGATTAGTAAAGAGTCTCTGGCTGTGCATCCATCGGCATGCCTGGCTTCCACAGTGACTGTCTCCATGACGACACAACCATGTGTGAGGAGAACACGCTTGTGCGTGTGTGTGTGTGTGTGTGTGTGTTGGGGAGGGGATCTTGATGTTAGCCTTGTTCACTCTCTCTACCCTCATTTATTTTAATTTCTGCACTGCCTCATAAAATACACCATCTGTACACACACACACACACACACACACACACACACACACACACACACACACACACACACACACACACACACTTATACACTAATTAGCTGAACCAGGTGGTTGGGTGGCCCCAAATCAGGTCCTCTCCCACCTCAGTCTTTGTGTGCTGATTGGGGAGAGAGAAGGAGACGGCGAGAGAATGAGAAAGAGAGAGATGAGAGGGAGAGAATGAGAGAGAGAGATGAGAGGGAGAGAATGAGAGAGAGGAGAGAGATGAGAGGGAGAATGAGTCTCCTAGATAGACACACAGACTCAGTCGTAAAGAAGGCGAAGCAGCGCCTCTACCACCTGAGACAGTTAAGGAAGTTCAGAGTCGGGGAAGATACTCCAGTCCTTCTACTCCGGAGCTGTAGAGAGCATCTTATGTTTTATCTTTTTTTTATTGGAAGAATTTATGCAGATTTATACATTTCAGTTATCCAAATTATACAACTTCCATTTCCTTCCCCATTCCTATCCCCTAACCCCACCCCATCCCACCCAGTGAGGGCGACGACAAACATACATATAATTTACATAAATAAAACATTTAAATAAAAGAAAATCTAAATAATTAAACCTAAATACAGATGTGACAGACAACTACGCAAAAAGAAATGAAGTAAAATTAAAAGAAATAAGAAAAAATATAAATAAGAGACAGTAATAATAATATATAATATAAGTAATACCGGTACTCTCCATTTTAGTAGCATAATTTCCAGGTGGTAAAACAATGGTGACTACCTGGTAAAATAAAGGTAAAAAAAATATATAATAATTTAACACCCTCAGCAGACCACCACAATGCCATCTCCTCTGATGCTGTAGAGAGCATCTTGACTGGAAACATCACTGCCTGGTATGGAAACAGCATTGCACAGGACAAGAAGGCCCTACAGAGAGTGGTACGCTCAGCTGAGCGTACTACGGGTATTGCACTACCACCCCTGCAGGTCTTATATAACAAGAGGTGCAAATCCAGAGCCTGCAGAATAATGAAAGACCCCCACCACCCCAACAACAGCCTGTTCAAGCTGCTGCGGTCAGGCAAACGCCTGCGAACACCAGCAACTAGGACAGAGAGACTTTGGCTCGGCTTCTTCCCCCAGGCCATCAGTCTTGAACACTGAACTCTCCACACACAAGCACACATGAGCATACACACAACACACACACTGTATACGCTCACACACTAGCAGTCACTTTAACATGAACACACACACATATGCTGCACACGCTCACACTATGGTCACTTTACACAATGAAAGGTCACTTTAAAAACAAGAACAGGAGTGGTTCTTGTATAGTAAATAGATGGATAGCAAGCTAGCATAAGGACACATAGTATACCTGTAGATTGTATAGTAAAAGCATGTATAGTAGTGTACATAAGACCCAGTGTCCCATCCGTAGCTAACAGTAGGGATGGGAATTGAGAACCGGAACCGGTTGGGAACGGTTCCTACAGTAATTGTCCGATTCCTGGAATCGCATGCCTCCGTGACTATCGATTCCTCTTATCGATGCCATGTTTTTCCGACAGTTGCGCATTTTAAAACAATAACGTTAGCGCCACGCATGCAGCCATAGCAGACTATTTGATTCCTTGACTAGGAAAACCTAAATGAAAATGAATGCTTTCACTGTATAAATATTCTCCCATTTCATCCATTTTAGATGATCACAATAGACTGAGGCTGCAGCTAGTGGTTCTCGCGCACCTCAGGAAAATCCTTTCACACTAGCACAGCGGGGTAAACTGACTCTGGTGAACGAGTGTCACAGAGTCACACAATTTGTAAGGGCTCGAAATTGCGACCATTTTGGTGGGGGCTCAACAATAAATAACAATCAGAAATGTCAAGTTGCATGTTGTTATTCTAACCAGCTTAGTTCTGTTGCATTTCCAATTTATTTATGTAAATTACAAATGTAGCAGGAATCGATAAGGGAATCGATAAAGAATCGGATTGATAAGCAGAATCGATAATGGAATCGTATCGATAAAATTACCACACCACAACCCCCAGTGAGTCCACACTCCTGCCAAGGACTGAACAACCAGCCTTCTTTACCAGCTTGTTCAATCGCTTGGTGTTCTTGGCTGACATGTTGCCTCCCCAGCAGACTGCAGCATAGAAGATAATGCTTGCCACCACTGATTGATAGAAAATGTACAGCATGTCACTGGCACTGCACACATCAAATGACCTGAGCCTCCTCAGAAAAAACAACCGGCTCTGTGCCTTCCTGTAGAGCAGTGGTTCTCAACTGGTCTAGCCTCGGGACCCAACATTTTGCTTAGTCATTAAGTCGCGACCCAAAATTTTGAACCACTATGATTTATGTAAAAAAAAAAATTGCAGTAATACGCAATCTTTCAAAACATGAAATAAACACAAAAAAGTGCAACAAAAGTGCAACTATTGCTAAAAACCCAATGAAATAAAAGAATAATAAATAATATATGCTTCTTAGCAGATTTCTTAGCTTAACATAACAGACCTAAATTTGGGGGAACTAATGGGATAACTGAGTTTGCAACAAAAGTGCAACTAGGGCTAAAACCCAATGAAATAAAATAATAATAAATAATATGCTTCTTAGCAGATTTCTTAGCTTAACATAACAGACCTAAGTTTGGGGGAACTAATGGGATAACTGGGGTTGCAACAAAAGTGCAACTAGGGCTAAAAACCCAATGAAATTAAATAATAATAATAAATAATTATGCTTCTTAGCAGATTTCTTAGCTTAACATAACATACCTACGTTTGGGGGAACTAATGGGATAACTGGGGTTGCAACAAAAGTGCAACTAAGGGCTAAAAACACAATGAAATAAAATAATAATAATAATAAATAATATATCCTTCTTAGCAGACTTCTTAGCTTAACATGCAGGGAACTAATGGGATAACTGGGGATGATGTTTGCTCCTGACAAGAGTCTCAAAGTCTGGGGTGATGGTAGACAAAGCAACTCTGAGGTCATGCTCAATGTCCAATCTGTTCCTCCGCTTTGTCTTCAGCTGGACCAGAGCTGAGAAGCCACTTTCACAAAGATAGGTAGTGAAAAAATAAGTAAAAAAATAAAATTATTATTTTTATTTTTTTTACACACACATCCGCGACCCACTCAAAATGGCCCCGCGACCCACTTTTGGGTCGCGACCCACCAGTTGAGAAACACTGCTGTAGAGGACATCAGTATTCAGAGACCAGTCCAATCTGTTATCCAGGTGCACACCCAGGTATTTGTAGGACTCCACCATCCCGATGTCTTTCCCTCTGATGTTGACTGGATGAAGGGGGGGCTTACATCTCCGAAAGTCCACAACCATCTCCTTGGTGGTGTTCAGAAGGAGGCCATTCTTCTCACTCCAGGCACCGAAGGCTCCCGCCAGGTCCCTGTACTCCCTCTCCTGCCCCCTCCTCACACACGCCACAATATCTGTGTCATCACTCAGAGTACTTCTGGATGTGGCAGGACTCACTGTTGTAGCTAAAGTCCGATGTGTATAGCGTGAACAGGAAAGGAGCCAAGACGGTCCCCTGCGGAGCCCCGGTGCTGGTCACCACTGTCCCAGAGACGCATTCCCCCAGCCTGACGAACTGTGGCCGTCCTGTCAGGTAGTCCGTGATCCGGGAAGTGAAGGCGGGATACACCCCCATCTTTCTGAGCTTGTCTTCCAGTATGTGAGGTTGGATGGTGTTAAAAGCGCTCGAAAAGTTCAAAGCGCTTGTAATGGGAAATCTCTAAGGATTTAAACGATGAGCCGTTTACAAATCATTCTGAGTAATTATTAATAATAATAATAATAAAAAGGTTTATTAAATAATAATAGAAAGGTTTATTAAATAATAATAGCGTGGCCACAATGAAAGTTCAGTTTACAGTCAAAGACACATGTTAACACAGTAGCCTCTGGCCATAAAATGACCAAGAGTTCTGTTCAGACATATGCCAAATACACAGTTGTCAGACGTAACATATTATATCAGATATGATGACGAAGGCAAACAAAATGGTTTCTCAGTAACTGGAAGCAAACAACAACTCTGTTATGACTGGGGAGATGTCAGTCCCTGGAGTCTTCTTAAAGAGACATACACACATCAACCAGTCAACCCGGTCATACCGAGAGTCAAGCTGTATGACATGATAAAACAACACAGATCCATAATGACATGATAATATATTCCACGACACGCTTTACAATTTGTTCCTCACATTTGACCCATTTACTCACACATTCACACACCGACGGCGGAGGGAGAGGAGGTACAGCCGCAGTGATGGAGCTGTGACAGAAGGGAAGGCCGCCGCGTCAAACCTGTTGTAGAACCGGTTCAACTCATTGGCCCTGTCCGCATCACCCGCTGTTGTTCTGCTTGTAGCCAGTGATGGTTCTCTTTTCTCTCTGTCTCTCTCCCTCTTCCCTCTCTCTTTCTCTCTGTCTCTTTCTCTCTCTCTCTCTTAATAAGCAGAAATGGCCCTTGCCAAGCATGACTTACAGAGGGAGGGTGCTTGTAATTAACAATCTAGTGTCCTCTTCATTATGACACAGATTAGTTTGTGTCGATCGTTCCTTCAAACTTGTTTTCACAAATTCAAGCTGTTTTATAGTTAATTTCCCTTGGGGTAAATGGTAAATGGTGCATTTATATAGCGTTTTTATCCAAAGCGCTTTACAATTTTGTTCCTCACATTTTGACCTATTCACTCACACATTCACACACCGACGGCGGAGGTGACCATGCAAGGTGCCATGTAATTAGGGGTTAAGTGTCTTGCTCAAGGACACTTCGGCACACTGCCTGGGAGGAGCGGGAATCAAACCGGGAACCTTCCGATTACCAGACGACAGCTCTACCGCTATACAAAGATTCTGAAATGCCAAATTTTTCCACTCTTCTTCACAGTGTGGAAAATGTTTGTGAAGGAGAGAATAATTCAAAGTGACTCCTTATACTGGTTGTAGCGGGAGCCTGTGGTGCATGGAGGACCTTTGGACGGCCCCTGCTGGGTGGAATCAGAAGTGGCAGATAGGTTTGGGTACTGAACTCTAATTACGTCGGTACTACCAAGTACCGATTCACCTTAGATCAATCAGTGCCACATTTCGGCACCAAGAGAGCACATAGATTAAGACCCACCCAGGTAGAAAATTATCAGAATTCCAATGATGCACAATTGTCATTTCATAAGAAGACCAGCGTGGACCTTCAATTTTAGAAGCTATGACATGTCATCAGCTTGTGACTACAACTTGTTCCTGTTCGCGGACGACTCAGCCCTGCTGGTCTCTGACAAGAACAAGTTACAGGTTGAAAAAACCCTCAGCTCGGAACTAGGCAAAATCTGCATATGGTCGCTGATAACAAACTATCATTACACCTGGGCAAAACAGAGTCCATTCTCTTCGGTTCAAATAACAAACTCAGCAAGACCGACGGCTTCTCAGTTACAGTGGGTGACAATATTGTCACAAGGAAAGATGAAATTACATACCTAGGTTCCATCCTAGAGGCAAATCTTTCCTGTGACAAAATGGCATCCAATGTAATAAAAAAAGTCAACCAACGAACTCGATTCTTATACCGGATCTCCTCTCTGGTAAACAAGAATACCCTGAAGACTCTGGCAGGAGCACTCATTCAAATGTACTACGACTATGCTTGCACCTCATGGTACCAAAGCACCTCAAAGGCGCTAAAAACGAAATTACAAACATCTCAAAACAAACTGGTCAGACTACTGCTTGACCTTACTCCTAGAACCCACCTCACCCCTGCACACTTTGACAACCTAGGATGGCTTTGAGTAGACGACAGAGCACAGCAACTTGCAATGGACCTGGTCTACAAGATACACTATACGACTAAGGTACCCATGTACATGTCAAAATACTTCCCAAAGGTCAGTGAATACCACGATCACAACACCAGAGGGAGCTCCACAAATCATGTTAAACCCAGATTCGGCTCAAACAAAGGACTAAACACGTTTCGCAATTATGCCACATAATTGCCTACCCAAAGCTGTAAAGGAATGTGAATCACTACCCACTTTCAAAACCACTCTCAAAGAACACCTACGGGAGACTGCAATTCGAAACTGGCCCCTGTAAATGTCCTAACCCAACCCCCTCCAATGTACAGTAAATGACCAAGTATGGTTTCGTCAATATTCCAATGTACAGTTTTGCTTGTACAGTTGTACAGTGTCCCCCACCCACCCCTCCTACCCAACCCACCCCAACCACCTCCAATCTCCAATGTACAGTCCCCCCCCCCCACCCCACCTACCGACCTCCTCCAATGTACAGTTTCTACGTCAAATGTATATATACTCTCTTTTCTGGACTCTTTTTGTATCACAAACAGTACTGTATTTGCAAATCTGGTATGTCATAAATGTATAGATGTAGCAGTACTGTCTATCTGTATGTCGTGTATGTCATATATGTTATGATGAATTGAAAATGGGGGACCCTGTTGTAAACAAGACAAAAGTCTTTCTCTGGTCTGCATCCCCTTAACAATTGTATGTATTGAGCTGTACTGTACTGTACCCATTCTGCAATCTGTTAATAAAGTTTTCAATCAATCAATTCACAGCCCAATTCACAGCCCTGTGACAACTCCTCTTGCGAGTTGCGCCATTTCGATGTTCAGATTCAGATTCAGACAACTTTATTGATCCCGCGTGGGGCAATTCATATTTGCAGCTTCACCAACAAGCAACAAAGACAAACAAGTTTCAAGTTCAAGTTTCTTTAATAGTTGTCATACAAATACTTTCATACAAAATGCTTCTTACTGTTACGCTCCAGAGACTGTGCTAGACAAGATAGTATCAAATAACATAGTATATCATGTAAATTAGAAGTAGAAAATGAGGTCACAGTGTTCAGTATAGACATATGTACAATGTTCGATGCAGAATAGACGTAACTGAGTTACCATATAATATACAATACTATGTGCAGTGTACTAATATACAATACTATATAGTGCAAAGCAGAAATGGGATGAGGTACAATTTAGGTACAATTTACAGTAAGGTGTACGAGTTGTAGTGCAATCTGTAAGATTCTGATCAAACTGGCCAGTATCACGTCTTCGTCTGTTTGGCTCTCCATCCAATTCCTCTGCGTTGTGTCATTTTAATGGTCCTGACGTCTCAGATACTGGCAGATAAGATCCTTATCTCCCCTGTTAGTGCAATCCATAAACCATAATAATTCTCCACTTGCGTAAGAATTCGACACTCCGACACCGTGAAATACCTTATGAGGAGAAGCGTTGTTTTATTGCTATAAACAGAACCTCATAATCAGATGTTATCAGATGTTATCAAATTGTATCGTCCTTGAAGAGTCTATTCTAATGATCTTTCGGTGTGTTCGTCTATCGTCCTTTTGTGATTCAGTCCAATAGTGTTCAGGCCTGTTCGTTAGCCTAACCCTCCTCGCGTTAGCCGAAGCTACTGTAATGATGATGTGGCATTCTCCCCCCCCCCCCCCCTCCATGATAAGAGGAGAGAGAGTCTCTTCTGGTTTCTTCCCTCTTAGTCTCAGTCAGATTTTAGTCTGCCCTACCCGGAACCACTGTCAGCTTTATAGGATCTTCATCATAACTATGATAGCCCACCCCTTTCTGGTTGTCAGGTGCCGCGTTGTCATGACAACTGCTAACCTTTCACACATTAAAATGCAGTTTTCTACTGTTTCATTAAGATGAACCCCTCTCCCTCGCTCTCGCTATCAGTGTTATGTCTTCAGCAAAACAAAACACCCTGCTCAGTGTGGTGTTCCCTCGCTCTGAACCAACCTCTGCTAAGCCAAACACATTTCTGCCCTCTCTGACCTGGCACCGTTAGATGCTACCATCTTTCCCCAATCTATACATCACATACATTGAAAAACCACCATTTTCTCTCAATCCCCCCTTGATTCTTATCACCCCTTCAGAATCATAAATCATTATTTGTTTTTTTAATTAATTATGCCAAAAATAGCCTGTGGTTGAAGCAAACCAACCTCGTCTCTCGTGCACAAGAAACGAAGACGGCCCACGGTCAACCCAGTGATCCTGCTGCCTGATGTCTGTTTGCGCCCCCCTTCGTGCACAAAGGGAACCGAAACCGACCACCAAAACCAACAACATCCAACGACTCATAACCATTGGAGCCCCCCTGTCTGCTCCCAATAATTATATCCTGTTCTACTGTTCTCCCTCTTATCTACCTTCTATATATATATATATCCTTCTATACATATATCTTATATATGAATCCTCCATTTATATCTCATACTCCTAATCAATGAACACAGGACTTCTCGCTGTTGTCTCGTCTCTCGATCTCCTGATTGACTCTGAAAGGAAGTCCCTGCTTGTCCATGATTCACCGCCCGTGCTCTGTTGTTTCAAAACGCTCTCTAAACAGCGTCTCCGCCGGGAAGGCCCCTCCGATGTCCGCCTCGTTCTCCCCTGGGCAACACCGCCTGCGACCGCTGGACTCCGCCTCGTCGGCCGTCTCCGCCCCGTCGGTCATCTCCGCCCTGTCGGTCATCTTGGTTGAGGCTCATCTCCACCGCCGTCGGCCCTCTACAGACTCTGAAAGCAGAAACACCACGCCGGCAGTTTTTTCTGTACACTCGACCCTGTGTTTTCTATTAGTCTACCGTGGCTTTGGGCCTGCAGCTCGTTCTCTATATATTTTTTCCCTCTGCAAGCCCCTGCCATGGCCACGCCCTTTCAGACTGTTGGACGGTGTGAGTGTCCTACAGCCCATGGCGCTATTTGTTCTCTATTAGTCCCCCACCTTCTCAACACCCATATCTAATCCTACAGGGCTGTTCCCTGTTTTGTTGTCTTCCGGCGTGACACCAGCAGCTAAACGATACCCACTCGGCGCTCTACGTTTGTCCCACAGGTGACCCCCAGCGCGCGCCAGTTCTTTCTGTTGACGTGTCCCCTCAAGACTCTGCCTATTTATTAGGTGTGAGAAGGCCCCACTGGAGATCGAACTCCCTCTTATTTCATAATTAAACTTATTTAATAAACCGCATCTTCTTTCTGTGCAATTCTTATTTAATCCATTGTATAATTAAACTCTATCTAATATTATTATTATAATAATAATCCACTCTCTGTGCTCATTAGATTGACTATTGAATCACTCCCCCACTCCGCCACTAGATGGTCGTACAGGCCTATATCTAAATATTCCCCTATGGGTAATGAAAACTCCCCAGCACTACCCCCCCTCCGCCACTAGGTGGCGACCTACTCCTCCTCGATGGTGTTTTAGTTGATGTGTCACTTCCTGTTTTTTTATCTATTGTTATCTCGTGGCTCACGGCCATCTTGTATCATCCCCCTCGTGGCCCCTTTTGCGGCCATCTTGTCTCGCTCATAATGGCTACTCTCTCACAAACAAACGAACGCTGCCCTTCCTTCCAAGGCCTAAAAAACACTGCTGTTTTCCTCCATATCAGGGGACGCTTCTCCCGGACTAAACTCTTGCTTATCGGACATAATACACAGTTTACGGTAAACACCCGATCGACTTTCCTCCCGCTACGACAAATTCCGGCCGTCTTGAGACCACAGCGACCAGTTTAAGGTGGGCCGTCTCAGGCGACAGTCTTGTCATAACAATCCCGCCATAACAGATTTCAGTCTGGTTCAGCACCCCCCCCCCTTTCTCCTCCTGCATTTACACTCCCAACACCAGAAACCGTGCAGCCTGCCCCGTTTGTTTTTCATTCTATCCTGTTGATAACACCCTCGATTTCCAAAACACCATGGCTCTCTGTTCATATTATTACAGCTGGCTTCTCTGTCGCTCCTTATTTACGGATGCACTATCTGTTCATTTTTATTTGGCTTAAAAGATCAAAACAACCGTGTGCACAGTGAACTCACATTTTTGATCGGAGCGCTGTTTCCCCTACAGCGCTGGTTCGCCTCATGACCGCTCGACTCGCCGCTCTCTCCCAGGGCTGGCCGGCCTTGCTTCGATCATGATTCTCCCACACATTGATGACTGTTGTCCACTGTCGCCCCATTATTGAAAAAGTCTTTATCCGTTGTTCTTATCTCTTGCAAATCCGGCTGTCATCAACAACCAACTGTTCCCGTTGTTTTAATCTCTTGCAAATCCGGGTCCCAACGGCATCAACTGTAAGATTCTGATCAAACTGGCCAGTATCACGTCTTCGTCTGTTTGGCTCTCCATCCAATTCCTCTGCGTTGTGTCATTTTAATGGTCCTGACGTCTCAGATACTGGCAGATAAGATCCTTATCTCCCCTGTTAGTGCAATCCATAAACCATAATAATTCTCCACTTGCGTAAGAATTCGACACTCCGACACCGTGAAATACCTTATGAGGAGAAGCGTTGTTTTATTGCTATAAACAGAACCTCATAACCAGATGTTATCAGATGTTATCAAATTGTATCGTCCTTGAAGAGTCTATTCTAATGATCTTTCGGTGTGTTCGTCTATCGTCCTTTTGTGATTCAGTCCAATAGTGTTCAGGCCTGTTCGTTAGCCTAACCCTCCTCGCGTTAGCCGAAGCTACTGTAATGATGATGTGGCATTCCCCCCCCCCCCCCCCCCCCCTCCGTGATAAGAGGAGAGAGAGTCTGATTTTAGTCTGCCCTACCCGGAACCACTGTCAGCTTTATAGGATCTTCATCATAACTATGATAGCCCACCCCTTTCTGGTTGTCAGGTGCCGCGTTGTCATGACAACTGCTAACCTTTCACACATTAAAATGCAGTTTTCTACTGTTTCATTAAGATGAACCCCTCTCCCTCGCTCTCGCTATCAGTGTTATGTCTTCAGCAAAACAAAACACCCTGCTCAGTGTGGTGTTCTCTCGCTCTGAACCAACCTCTGCTAAGCCAAACACATTTCTGCCCTCTCTGACCTGGCACCGTTAGATGCTACCATCTTTCCCCAATCTATACATCACATACATTGAAAAACCACCATTTTCTCTCAAATCCTTCATCAATAAATATAAAGTGTGGGGAGTGGGTGCTACAGTGTGTTTGTTTAAAGTGAGTGTGTGCTATAAAGTGTGGGGAGTGGGTGCTACAGTGTGTTTGTTTAAAGTGAGTGTGTGCGTGTGGATGTGTGTGCTATGTGCGTTTGATGGTTGTTGTGTAGTGTTCATTGTTCGTTGAGCAGCCTGATGGCCTGGGGATAGAAGCTTCTTCTGAGTCTTTCTGTGCTCGCCTTGAGACTCCGGTATCGCTTGCCTGACCGCAGCAGTTCAAAGAGGCAGTTGTTCGGGTGACTGGAGTCTTTAATGATTCTCTTAGCCTTGCCCCTGCACCGCTTGTTGTAAATGTTCTGGAGGGTGGGGAGCCCCCCTCCAATTGTGCGTTCGGCTGAACGTGTCACTCTTTGTAGTCTGCTTCGGTCTTGTGCAGTGCTATTCCCAAACCAGGAGGTGATGTTGCCAGTCAGGATGCTCTCTATTGTACATGAGTAGAAGTTCTTAAGGATCTTCTGACTGACTTGGAACTTCCTTAGGCGGTGCCCCGTCGATGCTGAGGGGGCTGTAGTCCTTGACCCCCGACCTCCTGAAGTCCACAATCATCTCCTTTGTTTTGCTGACGTTCAGGGAGAGGCTGTTTCCCTGGCACCATCCCGCCAGGACCTTGACCTCTTCCAGGTAGGCCCTCTCGTCGTTGGCAGAGATCAGGCCCACCACCACTGTGTCGTCAGCAAATTTGATGATTGTGTTGCTACTCCGCTGAGCCACACAGTCGTGTGTGTACAGGGAGTAGAGGAGGGGACTCAGAACACAGCCCTGGGGGGCCCCTATGTTGAGGGTGATGGATGAGGAGGTTCAGTTGCCTGCTCTCACCACCTGGGGTCTGCCCGTCAGGAAGTCCAAGACCCACTGGCAGAGGTCATAGTTCAAGCCCAGGTCCCTGAGCTTGGCTATGAGTTTGGAGGGGACTATGGTATTGAATGCCGAGCTGTAGTCGATGAATAGCATTCTCACATAGTTCCCCTTCCTCTTGTCCAGGTGTGATGCTGCTGTGTGCAGCACATGGGCTATGGCGTCCTCCGTGGACCTGTTGGGGCGGTATGCAAATTGCAGGGGGTCCATGTTGATGGGGAGGGAGGAGCAGATGTAGCCCTTTACTAGCTTCTCAAAGCACTTCATGGCTATGGACGTGAGAGCTACAGGGCGGTAGTCGTTGAGGCAAGCAGGCTTGGATTTTTTGGGTACAGGGATAATAGTGGACTTCTTCAGGCAGGTGGGGATGACAGCCTGTTCTAAGGACAGGTTAAATATGTCAGTGAATACCGGGGCCAGTTGGTCGGCACAGACTTTTAGGACGCGGCCGGGGATGCCGTCCGGTCCTGCTGCCTTCCTGATATTCACTTTTTTAAAGGTCCGCCTCACCTCATGCTCTGTTACCCTGAACACTGAGTCTCCATCAGCAGCAGACCCCCCCCCCCCCCACATTGCCGTGGCTTGTGGGCTGGTGTTGTTATTACCAGCATCAAACCTCTCATAGAAGGTATTGAGGTAATTTGCTAAGGAGATGTCACTGTTCAGTTTGAGGGAGGTGCCTTTGTAGTCTGTCATCGTTTTGAGCCCCTGCCACATAGCTCTGGAGTCAGCCTGTTCAAACTGGAGTTCAATTTTATCCCTGTAGCGCCGTTTTGCCTCTGTCACTGTCCTCCTTACGTTGTATCGCGCCACCTTGTGGTCATTCATGTTGCCTGCCACCAGGCCGTCGTTGTATGCTTTGGTGCGCACTTTCAGAGCTTCACGGACGGATTTGTCTACCCAGGGTTTTTGATTTGGGTAAACTCTAATTGTGGTAGTGGGGATTGTTTCTTCCACCAAAGTACGAACAAAGTCCAGCACTGTCTCCGTGTAGACATTAATGTTATCTGTGTCGCGGAACACGCTCCAGTCTGTGCACTCAAGCGCAGCTTGGAGCGTCTCCCCCGACTCCACATCCCATTTCTGCACCTCTCGCGAGACTACAGGAGTGCTCTTGATTCTTTGTTTATATTTTGGTGAAAGAAAGATGGCCGCGTGATCAGACTTACCAAAGCCACTAGCAGAATGAGCCTTGTATCCACCCTTGAATTGCGTGTAACAGTGGTCTAAAATGTTACCGCCTCTGGTGTTACAAGTCACATGCTGATAGAAGTCAGGCAAAACCTTTCTCAGATTGGCGCTATTGAAATCACCCACTACTACAATGGCGGCGTTAACGTTCGCTGCTTGGATTCTATTTACTTCGTCGTGGAGCTTCGAGAGCGCGGCACTATCGCTGGCTTGCGGTGGAATATACACTCCGACCAGGATGATCGCCGTTAATTCCCTCGGGAGGAAGAAAGGACGACACTTGATGGTTATATATTCCAGGTTGGGGCAGCAGTGGTTCGATAATTCCTTCACCTTGGCTGGATCGCTCCAATTGTTGTTCAACATGAAGGCGATACCTCCTCCACGCTGTTTGCCGGACTCTGCTGTTCTATCCTTGCGGTGGATGAAGAAGTGATCGGCCGGTTGGATGGCGTGATCTGGGATTCCTGGCGACAGCCACGTTTCAATGAAGCAGAGAACATTGCAGTCTCTAACGTCTCTCTGGAATTGAATCCTTGCTCGGATGTCGTCCAGTTTATTGTCAATTGATTGTACATTGGCTAGCAATATACTGGGTAGTGGCGTTCGGTGTCGTCTGGTTCTCAGTCTATTACGGATCCCAGCTCTCTTCCCTCTCCGCCTGATGATTCCTTTGTTCCTGGGGTCGGAATCTGGTCCCATTGTCCTCAAGATCTCCACAGGCCATTGCTGCGGTTCAGAAAGCTGATCCAGGGAGTAATCTAGTCGGTAAATTTCCCGTAATCCGATGTCTATAAGTGACTGACGGTCATACACATTAAATGCACCTACTGTTGGTACAGACAAAACTCTTAAAACTATAAATATTAACAAAAGTAAGCACAATCTCGACGGAGCGCACAGACAGGCAGCCGGACGTAGCGGCGCCATCTTCAAAAAAAAAATAAAAATAAAAAAAAAAACATCTCAACGACAGCACGGCAATAAAAAGAGAAACACTCCATGTGATACAATCCAGCAATAAAAGTAAAAGTAAAAACAGACAACCAAGTGCAAAAGGCTACTTAAAATGACTACTGTCTGTGTTTAAAAGTCTGATAGCCGAGGGGACAAAAGATTTGGCGTAGCGGTTGGTCCTACTTGGTGGGACGTCATAACGGCGGCCAGAAGGCAACAGTGAAAACAGCTGAGACAGAGCATGGAGGGGTTGATTAATGATGCTCGTCCCCTTCTTGACCACCTGGTCCGTCCAGAGAGAACATAGGTCTCTCTGTTTTACTCCAATTATTTTGGAGCACACTTTCACAATATACTGTAGGCTGTTCCTATCTTTAATGGACAGGCCACTGAACCAGCAGATAAAAGAAAAAGTTAGGAGGCTTTCAATAAAATAACTATAAAAAGTGCTCAGGATCTTCGCACTAACATTAAAAGAGTTCAGCTTTCTCAGCAGGTAGATCCTCTGCTGACCTTTTTTTTTTTTTTTAAACTTTGACCAGTCACCTGGTTCTTTTAGCGTTTATCGCTTTTTCTTCGCATTCATACTTGGTCAAGTTCGACCGACAGAAGCAGGCTGAAAGGGTTCAGATGGGGGGGAAAGACACTCTGGGAAAGGCACGGCTGCCGTCTGGGATTCGAACGCGCTCAGCCCCAGAGCCGCGCGAGCGCGGTTGTCCACGGCGCTGAAATAGCACTCGCGGTACGTGGTGAGCTACTGGAGCTCCCCTGCTGACCTTTTTTAACAATAGACTCTGTATTTAGGTTGAACTTCAGTTTACAGTCAAACACAGTTCCCAGGTATTTGTACGATTCAACAATCTGGACGTCCTCATCGTGAATTACACTAGCTACACTGGCTTGATGATCGGGGTTGTGTCTGAAGTCAATTATCATGTCCTTAGTCTTAGAGACATTGAGGTCCAAGTAATTCTCATCACACCAATTCACAAAGTCGTGAAGTACAGGTCCATGATCAGTTTCGGAGCGCTGCAGTAGGGATACCAGGACAGTGTCATCTGAAAATGTGCAGTGAAAACTCAGCAAGCAACGGGTCCAATGCGCCTAACATGCTTTGCATCCTCGCCATTCCTGTATGCCCACGTCGTGGTAAATTTTTTTTAAACTAACGTTAGCTGCTAACTAAGCTTGTCTCAACAGTTCAACAAACTCTGGAAATGCTCACAGCGGAGACATTTTGTTTTCACTGATAAATACTCTGGGTGAGATAAGTTTAGTTTTTATGGAGTTCCAATAGTGAGGAATGGGAGGGGCTGAGCTCATCTCTCTCTCTCTCTCTCTCTCTCTCTCTCTCTCTCTCTCCCTCTCTCCCTCTCTCTTGGGAGGGGAAAGGGTAGTAGGGATGGGTTTTAGTTTGTGTTGTGTGATAACAATGTTGAGATTGAAAAGTTTAGACTTAACGTTAGTTTTACAACTGAAATAACATTTTTGTTATTACAGAGAGAGTAAAGTACAGAAAAAAGGTACCGATATGGATTCCCAGGTACCAGTACCAGTATTGGTTCAAATCGGTAGCTTATTGAAAAGATTGTTAAAAATTAAGGCTGTCAAAGTTAACGCGGTATTAACGCGTTATCGCCTGATTCTATTAACGCCACTATTTTTTAAAATGGCTGCATAAAGCAAGCATTTGTTGACTCGCATGTTGATAAGAGTATTAAAACTTGGAACTTGAAAAAGATCCGCTTAAGGTAAAAAATATAAAAATGCGATTAATTTGCGATTAATCGCGAGTTAAGTATGGCCAATCATGCGATTAATCGAGTTAAATATTTTAATCAATTGACAGCACTATTAAAAATATCTCTGTGTCTCTCTCTCTGTCTCCTCCTCTGTTTCTCACTCTTTCTGTGTGTGTGTCTCTCTCTCTCTCTCTCTCTCTCTCTCTCTCTCTCTCTCTCTCTCTCTCTACTGTATATGTCTATATGTCTCTTTCTGTGTGTGTCTCTCTCTCTCTCTCTCTCCTCTCTCTCTCGCTCACAGCCAAACACGATGTGAATGGGAACAGAACAGTTCCTCCTTCCCAGAGGGACAGAGACAGCCATATTTGGTGAGTTTGTTTGTTTTCAAAAAGCTTTAAAACCTGTGTTCATAAAGGAGACATGGAGACACACATCTTCACTTCCACCCCAAGAGAGAGAGAG